>NC_073377.1:28336876-28647709 GCF_028641065.1 Leucoraja erinaceus
AGACAGTGTGTTAATTAGTAAAGAGCCAAAGATTCAACAACACAATACAATCAGTTTTATCCGTCATTTGCACATAAAGTGCAAGTGAAATGAATTTGTCAGCAGCGGTACAATGATAAAGAACACCCAATACACAATAAAAATGTAACACAAACATCCACCACAGCATTCATCACTGTGGTGGAAGGCACAAAATTTGGCCAGACCTCTTCCATTTTCCCGTGGCCTGGACCTCAACACTCCGCAGCCGTTGTTGCGGGCGTCCGGATGTGCAGACAGGTAAAAGCCCAAGTTCTTTTGAGTTTGAGATGTAGTTTAGTTTATTGTCACATGTGGTACAGTGAAAAGCTTTCATCATGTGCTAAGCAGTCAGCGAATAGACAATATGTGACAATCGAGCCATCCACAGTGTACAAATACATGGTAAAGGGAATAATGTTTAGTGCAATGTAAAGTCCGATCAAACCTAGTCTGAGAGTCTCCAATGAAGTAGATAGTAATTCGGGACAGCTCTCTAGTTGTTGGTAGGATGGTTCAGTTGCTATTCTCTTCTGAATTCATTCCATATCAAAGTGCATCAACACTATTTTGTTTAGTTTGTTCTATTTCCCCCCCATGATTTCATGATGCTTCTCACCACAAGTGAGGAGAGAGGGAACATTTTAATAGAAATCCAAGGGGCAATTTTTGTTTTTACACAAAGGGTGTTGGGCATATAAAACAAGCTGCTGGAGGAGGTAATTGAGGTATGTACTTTCACAACGTTTAAGCAACATTTAGATAGGTACATGGAAAGGATAGGATTAGAGGGATATGGGTCAAATGCAGGCAAGTGGGACTAGTGCAAATGACAGATATTGGTCAGCATGGGCAAGTTGGGCCAAAGGGCCCATTTCTATGCTGTATGATGTCATAACCATACTAGAGGATGTGATCTTTCAGATTTCCATTGAGCCCTTGAAGTGGCCAATTGGCCATTGAATGTTATTGGCAGAAATAATTTGCTTTTCAATTATTTTTCCATTCATCCTGTAAAGAGTTGACACGTGTGAGGGAGGAACTCCAGATGCTGGTTTAAATCGAAGGTAGGCACAAAATGCTGGAATAACTCAGCAGGACAGGCAGCATCTCTGGAGAGAAGGAATGGGTGACGCTTCTTCAGACAGCGTTACTCCAGCATTGTGTGTCTACCCAAGAGTTGACACATGGTGCCTTAATCGGTTTTATTCATATTTTGCCCCAGAAAATTGAGAGACAGTTCCTCGGAATGTATCAATCTTAGTCCACCTTCAGCTTGTCCAAGTTATCATTTTTGATAATGAGCCAGCAGCAACATTTCAAAGTCTCTCACACAATGTCTACATAAATAAACTTCTCCACAGATTAAAAAGGTGGGAGGTTACAGATATGCTCAATTTTGGACAACTGTTCTGAGATGGCTTGCTTCAGATCCATCATCATCCTGGTAATAAATCAGCAGAATCAAACATGAAATCGGTTGCTGCAAATATTTCAATACCTTTATCTATATTACTAAAAGTAAGATCTTGACCGCTTTTGACTCGCTGTGATGCGATTTCTGAGAGAACGCAGCCACTTACGGCCGTCATTTTTGGCCTCGACCAGACTGGAATGGAGGATTTTTCCCATTGATGAAAATTCAGAGATATATTAATGTTTTTTTTAATTTTTGCATTCTCTCTGGCAGCAGGGTCTATAAAACCCGGAAATGTCGTGGCTCACCATGTCTCTGCCAGACGGAGGAAGCGAGAGCGTCACGGCTCTGAGCTGCGAATAACACTGAACGTACGTCTACTCCACAGTGAGTCCCCGAGATGTGGTTTTCAGCAAATGTGTTTTGTTGGCTTGCAAAGTGTTTTTGTCCAATTGGCTTGGCTTTTAAAGGGCTTGCTTGCAAGCGTGAATAAACATTTTATTAGATCAAGGCTGTTTAATTTCAAAATTGGCGCTCATTCTGTGATTTTCCGTAGTTGCAAGATGGCGTTGATGATGTCATTTCCGGTTAGCTGGTGCTGAGTGCGTAATTTCTAGTTCGTGGCAACAAGCAAGAGGGTGACGTCAAGATGGCGGCAAGTGCAGGCACCGTTGAATAATTCAAGAGAGCTGACTGCTCTGTCTATGGTGAGTGTGTTTGTTGGATGTTATTTAAAGCACATTTTTGCTTCAGCAGCAGCAGCCTCTACAGGAGGCTTTAAACATTCCTTTTACACTCCGTAAATTCAACATGTTCTGAAGTTACTTGACATTTTAGTTGTGCGTGTGGGTGTGTACACGAGTGTGAGTGAATGAGTGCATGTGTGTGAGAATGAGTCTGTGCGTGAATGAGTCTGCGTGTGTGTGTCTGTGTGAATGAGTGTGCGTGAGTGTCTGTGTGAATGAGTGTGCGTGAGTGTCTGTGTGAATGAGTGTGCGTGAGTGTGTCTGCCTGCCAGTGTGCGAGTGAATGAATCTGCGCGTGTGTGTGAGGTGGAGGGTGTGTGATCAACAAATAATACGAACTAGCGCAACAGAAACCCCCACCCCCACTGGCCAGCAATATTGGATTTGGTGGAGAGGTGGAATATATTGTGTCAGGTGACCAGCCCTCCCATGTGATGCTGGGACCCAATGGGTCCCACTTAGCCTTGTAAGAACTAGAGGAAAGAATGTGACAAGACTATTCATTTGTATATTTAATGTTAATTGATACCATAGATTCCTCAATTAAGGTGAATTTGCATGCTTGCAAGACTTCATATTTCAGGAGAATGGTTTACTCAGTGATAATTAAGTTAGCTGCAGGTCATGCCAAGCCTAACAAATAGTCTGTAATTAGAAGAGTAACTAGTAGAAAAACAAACATCTGCCATGGTATATTTTGTAAATACAATATTAAATACTGGTCCAGATATGCAGGCACTAAGCAATAGTTTCTATGCTCATGGGCCTGAACACACATTGCAATTACATTTCTGAAGGAGCAAATATATATTATTCCAAGATGGACTATTTAATAAAAAATTAGTGGTCAGATATTGTACAAATTTTGTATGCCAAACACTTCTGCTCCCACTGAATTGAGGAGTAGGAACAAGAGGCTAACAAAGAGTTGATAGAAATAAAAGGCAAATAAGATGAGGCTATACCAAAAATTGTGGCAACATTGAATTTGTGGCCCATTTTGCATGATCCACCAACAGCAGTTTGAGTTGCCCAAGATGACACTGGCCACATGAACTATAAATAAGGGGAAATAAAAAACACTTAAAAGATTAAAGGTTTAAAATTCTTGACACATCCTTTGCAAATACATTGAACATTGAAAAAGCTGAACTGTAAACCAAATATTCATGATAAAGGAAAACCAAGCTATCATCCCACATTTGTGGTTGCCTTTTCGCCTATACAGGTGAAAGGTTGTGCTGATAATGATGGCACAATTTGGATATGGAAAGGAGTATAGTGTGTTGTAATCATCTAGATTGTGACAATTCAAATAAAGCAGAGAAATCTCACCCAGTTAACCATGTGTATCAGTGTGTGTATTCATTAGTTAACAGCAAACACAAGTAACAGCAATGCTTTCAAACTGACAAAAGTTTGATGTTATTAATTTGGGGAAAATCTAATATCTTAGCAATTTGATTGGAAATTTTTAAACATAATCATACAAAATTAGTACACAGTTTTGTTAAAATATTTCTTTATTATCCTCTCCCAAAGCACGTTTCAAGGTTTCCTGTTGCACTCTCTTGTGCAAGTGCAAATTCAGATACATCATTCAAAGAAATCCTGATCCTTTCATGCCTCAGTGAAGTGGATACGTTGAGAATGTGGACAGAAAGAGCTCATACCCGCAATACATTCCAATACCTCTGACATTCGATTTGTCAAGGTAACCCGACCCACTCCACCCCTAAAGACGTCAGAAAGAAATTGTACAAAGGCAAGCTGAAGAAATGGCAACATCGACAAACAGGGTTTCAGAAATTATTGAAGCCAAAGCTGGTCCCTAATCAAGTACAATGGGTGAGTGAGTGTGAGTGTGAGTGGTTTGATGTTATATTTTATGTTATTGACGTTTTAAACTTTACAAAAATCACCTTTTCACTTGACCTGCACGTCAGCCGTGTTCAACGTCACAATGGGATCCCATTTGACGTCACAATGGTATCCTGCATATTATTTCCATTTTTTTTTTTAAATCGCGATTTAAAAAAACTCAGTTTTAATCAAATTCGTCCATTTTCATTAACAGCCAACATTGTTGGGTATTAATGGTGGAGTAGCGAGATGGATTCAACAGTGGCTGAATGGGAGATGCCAGACAGTAATGGTGGATGGCCGTTTGTCAGGTTGGAGGCCAGTGACTGGTGGGGTGCCACAGGGATCTGTGTTGGGTCCACTGTTGTTTGTCATGTACATCAATGATCTGGATGATGGTGTGGTAAATTGGATTAGTAAGTATGCAGATGATACTAAGATAGGAGGGGTTGTGGATAATGAAGTAGATTTTCAAAGTCTACAGAGAGATTTATGCCAGTTGGAAGAGTGGGCTGAAAGATGACAGATGGAGTTTAATGCTGATAAGTGTGAGGTGCTACATTTTGGCAGGCCAAATCAAAATAGGACGTACATGGTAAATGGTAGGGAATTGAAGAATGCAGGTGAACAGAGGGATCTAGGAATAACTGTGCACAGTTCCCTGAAAGTGGAATCTCATGTAGATAGGGTGGTAAAGAAAGCTTTTGGTGTGCTAGCCTTTATAAATCAGAGCATTGAGTATAGAAGTTGGGATGTAATGTTAAAATTGTACAAGGCATTGGTGAGGCCAATTTTGGAGTATGGTGTACAATTTTGGTCGCCTAATTATAGGAAGGATGTCAACAAAATAGAGAGAGTACAGAGGGGATTTACTAGAATGTTGCCTGGGTTTCAGCAACTAAGTTACAGAGAAAGGTTGAACAAGTTAGGGCTTTAGTCTTTGGAGCGCAGAAGGTTAAGGGGGGACTTGATAGAGGTCTTTAAAATGATGAGAGGGATAGACAGAGTTGACGTGGATAAGCTTTTCCCACTGAGAGTAGGGAAGATTCAAACAAGGGGACATGACTTGAGAATTAAGGGACAGAAGTTTAGGGGTAACATGAGGGGGAACTTCTTTACTCAGAGAGTGGTGGCTGTGTGGAATGAGCTTCCAGTGAAGGTGGTGGAGGCAGGTTCGATTTTATCATTTAAAAATAAATTGGATAGTTATATGGACGGGAAAGGAATGGAGGGTTACGGTCTGAGCGCAGGTATATGGGACTAGGGGAGAATAAGTGTTCGGCACAGACTAGAAATGCCGAGATGGCCCGTTTCCGTGCTGTAATTGTTATATGGTTATTGTGTTTAGGTTTTTGTAAACAAAAAATGCAATTGTCATTCGATTTTTTAAAAATTATTTTAAAAAATATATATAAACAAAAACAATTTTCATTGGGGTGGGAGTGCTGAGGGATAGAGGGAGAGGAGGGGAAAGTGAGAGAGGCGAGGAGGGAGAATGGGGGGGCGATAGCAGAGGGGGGGGTGATAGAGGGAGAGGAGGGCAGTGGGGAGGTGTGGAGGGAAAGTGGAGGAGGGATTGCTGGGGATGAGTGGGAATGAGGAAGATGGGGTAGGAAGAGGGATGGTGAGGCGCAGCTGTGGGATGGTTGTCATGACTCGCGTCACAACAAGAACCCCTCTGCACCTGTGCAGTTTGGGACCATGGGTCCGCGGTGGAATATTTCCTTGGGGGAATGTGGCCCAATGTGGGTCCACACCTGGTCTAGTAGAAACATAACATTAAGGGATTGGACAGGCTCGATGCGGGAAAAATGTTCCCGATGTTGGGGGGGGTCCAGAACCAAGGGTCACAGTTTAAGAATAAGGAGTAGGTAGACCATTTGGGAGGAAAAACATTTTCACCCAGTAAGTTGTGAATCTGTGGAATTCTCTGCCACAGAGGGCAGGGAAGGCCAATTCACTGGGTGTTTAAAACAGAATTAGATACAGCTCAAGAGTTAGATAACGGTATCAAGGGATATGGGGAGAAAGCAGGAGTGGGTGACTGCTTTTGGATGGTCAGCCATGATCATATTGAATGAACACATTTATTGGCCAAGTATGTACACAAGGAATTTGCCTTGGTGCTCCACTCACAAGTAACAACATTACATACAGTAAACAATTAAGAATGACACATAAAACATTAATAATAAAACATTACAGTTTAAACATGTGAATGAAATAAAATACCAGTGCTAAATGAGGCTACAAACTTTTGGTTATTGAGTAGAGCTACTACTTGTGGGGGGGGGGGGGGGGGGGGGGGGGGGGGGGGGGGGGGGGGGGGGGGGGGGGGACAGTTTTTATGTATGCCGGAGTTACCTTCCAGAGGGAAGCGCTTCAAAGAGTTTGTGGCCAGGGTGAGAAGGGTCAGAGACGATCTTCCTGACCCTTGCAGTGTACAGTTCATCAAGGGTGAGGGTGGGGGGGGGGGGGGGGGGGGGGGGGTCGGTTGCAGCCAACAACATTCTCAGATGATACAATTCACTGCAGCCTCCGGATGTCGGGATTGGTGGCCGAGCCAAACCAGGCCATGATGGAGAAGGAGAGGGCAGACTCTATGATGGCAGTATAGAATTGGACCATCATTGAACGGCTCGAAGGGCCTACTCCTGCACCAATTTTTTTATGTTTCTATAAGATCATTGTTAACCTTTTATCTCAGTGCTTTCCTGTATGAATGCATTTATTCGCTTACTATTCATTTAATTCCACAAATAGGGGGAAGCCAGGATGTCAACAGACAGCTGCTGCAACTGAGGTTACCTGGGACATTTCCCCTTGGTGTTTAGAAGGCAGGTGTTTTATTTGCCCCAAGTACTCTCCCATGGTCATACCATATGTGACTTGCAAGACCATGTGAACAGCAGTAGTTTGGCTATAAAAATTACAGGTGAACAGCAAATTTCCTCTGCACCTCCAGCTAGTCATTCCAACACCATTAGACAAAAGGGTCAAACCCCCACAATTCAGTCAGGAATGGAATTCCGCATGGTTCCTCTGTAATTGGAGCTCACCAACAAATGTGCCAGCCATCATGGGATCAACTATTGTTTTAATTTGTCGCCCAAACACCAAATTATTACAGAATTTGTGAATCACCAAAATTGGGTCACCCATGGCCAGTGCCTCATGAAGCTTTTAATTTAGTTTATTGTCATGTGCACTGAGGTACAGCAAGAAGCTTTTGTTGCCTGCTAACCAGTCAGCAGAAAGACAATGCATGATTACAATTGAGCCATTCAGTGTATAGATACATAGATTTAGTGCAAGAGAAAGTCCAGTAAAGTCTGATTTAAGATAGTACGAGGGTCTTTTCTTCACATTTAAAAATGTGCGCATTATTTAGCAGAGCTTCTCATTTATGTATTCATTGTCATAGTATTCTCACGGTGTGAAATGTCAGAAAATGGCACAGTTGTTTTTGTTAATTGCTGAGCATTGGATGGCGAGTCAGTCCATAGTTTTTGATACTCTTCCAATGTTTGCAATTAAAAGATGGTTAAGCTTTTGACACCACATTTCCCATCTCTCTGAATTATAATGGTCATAATGTGCATAAAAGTGACTTTTGCTAACACAAATATGACTGGATGAAGGAACTATTAACAGGTCCATTCAACTGAGGATTTTTTTTAAATATTTAATATGCCGCTGCCAGATTGTTATTGCTGGCTTTTATACACGTTGATATACAAACTAGAAATCTACTTGGCTTCTCAAGGACGCATTCATCCTCCAACATCGGACTTATGTGATTCTGCCATCTGGAGGACTATCAGTGTTCCAACTAACGTACAAAACAAGGCTTGAATGTTACAGAACCTTGCAGCTCCCCATGGATTACTTATCTTTGAACTATCCCTTGGGATTGAGGACAACTTACTTCTACTTTGGTTTTGTGGTTTTCTGAGACGGTTATTGAGGTCAACGTGAGAACCACTGATTTTTCTGGTAGGGTGGGTGGGTGGTGCATATTCTAGCTTATGATGAGGTATATTCCTTTTGACTCTCATGCGGGTCTTCTGTGTTATCTCGAGGTTGTCAGTGGCATTTCCAATGCTCCCTCTTCACTTTGTGTGGATAGAGACCAGAATTCCCAGGACCAATTGGAGATATTATGTTCCTTCAAGATGGCTTCTAGCACACATTGCCTTGCAATATTCTGTTTTAACTCCAGTAGGTACTTGACCAGCTGCAAGTCAACATGATAGGAGGTCAGATCATAAAATAAAGCCACAATGATTCAATAACATTTAGTTGTAGCCAGACAGCGTAGAAACAGGCTCTTCAGCCTAACTTGCCCACATCGACCAACATGTCCCATCTACACTAGTCCCACTTGCCTGGGTTTTGGCCCATATCCGTCTAAACAGATCCTTTCCATGTACCCGTCTAAATGTTTCTTGAATTAACAACGAGTCTCTCTTCCAATCAACTGACATGGTGCTGGCTCCTTGCACCCTCCAAACAAATCCCAAGTCCAGTCAATTCCAGGGTTAGAATGCATCATTCCTAGATTTGTTGAACTTGCCAAGCCAATATAGGAGCTCCTGAATCATGACAGAGGCAAAGTGCACGAGAAAAGGGCAGACAAAGGCACCGCATCAGTTAACTTGAAATTGCCATTTGTACAGGATGAAAGTTAAATACCCCTGGACACTACTCAACTATTCTCCATAGAGCAAAGAACCTCGCTCAGTGCAGACTAGAAGCAAATTATGTTGTATCCTATCAGGGAGTATAGACCTACACGATCTGCAAATGGCATCGTTTGACTACCTTCATACACAGTCTACATACATTACCATGCTGAAATGAGTGGTTCTACATACCCTCTACATGTCGCACAATCTCCTGCCGTTACAATTAGTTCATCTGACTCAGCTGAATCCTTGTTATTATGCCAAGGCACATTTAGTTCCCTGCCTTGACAAACATTCCCTCAATTGTTGCCATGCATGGATAGACCAGGTTTGGGGGGGGGGGGGGGGGGGGGGGGGGGGGGGGGGGGGGCCAAATGTGGGCAGGTGGGACTATGTGTTGGGGGGGGGGGGGGGTTGGCAAGTCGAAGAGCTGTTTCCATGCTGTATATCACTCTAAATGCAGCCAAAGAACCCCAACCAAAATCTCAAGTCCCTTTCCCTGACATCAACCCACAGTGAATAGGAACTCAGTGACTGAGATTACCTACTCGCAGAGACACAATCCACAATGTAGCCCTCATTCATTCAACGTATGCCGGTAGCAGTAGTCCACTCTGTTGCTCAGTTAACCAGAGGCCAACAAATTGATGGCACTTCTGTGATTAACACAATATAGTTATCACTATGTTAAAAGAGTAGTTTTATTTTTATTTTTAATCAAATAATTAATTGAACAATATTGGTAATTTGGGCTGAATGCAACTATTTTCAACTTTACCAGGCTTGAGATTTCCTTAATGGCCAATGAATTAATCATTTATTTTCATCTGCAAGCAGAGACTTTAATTTTGGTTGCAGAGAGGAAAATTATTGTCCCAACACTTGAAAGTAGTTTCACAACTGCGTACTTTGATGGCTAATCTATTTAAGTGCTTAATATAATATTTGATGGCAGGCTGGCATTTGCAATGAATGTGCTAATTACCTTTCTTTGGTACCTATAATAATTGCTATCATTCTTAACTTCTGACCTTGCAGAGCTGTTTGGTGCCTTCAGAAAATGGTCAGCACAGCAGATTTATGAAGAACTTACCTCATGGCTTGCCACCCGGGCACTTGGTCTACTCAGCAATCGTGCAACTGATCAACTTGCAGCCAGTTTATTCTATCATCTGAAGGATCTTGGCGATAAACTCCTATCAAACTAATCACCCCCTTAACTTTAAATTTAAAAAGTGTCCATAACTTCTGCAAATGGACAAAGACAAATAAAAAGGGATTGGTATTTGATGGACCGAAAAGCCTGTTTCGGTGCTATGCAACTTGATTTGTAGATTGCAAATGTACTTTAGATGTGGTAGGCAGTTACAATATTTTATCTCCTTCTCTGCTGTTCCCAAGAGAGTCTCGGTCTCAAACAATGTAAAAGCAGCTCCAAACTAACCATAGAATTCCACAATCGTGAAAGGTTGTAACTGAATTTGATTAAGTTAAATTGGAGAAGTAGACCAATGTTAGGTACTAACAGGATCAATGGATTCTGTCCAGGTACATGGTAACTTTTGAAATGCAATGTTACATTAAATTCACAATGAGTTATTTAATACCATTCAATGGCAATAGCTCCTCTTCTGGAAAGTGTCTCTTTGTCTTTCTCACAATGGCTTTATTGAAGTAAACCTTGCCTTATCATTTTCCTCAAAAGCGATATCAATATTTTAAACCTACATCTCCAAAAATTGGGAAACCACTGGCCAGGCTACCTTTCTTCCAAAGAACATCGAGAAAGGAGACAAACAAGTTTTTAAGAAACATTAGTTGGATCAACTTTAATCAACACAAAGCTAAAATTACAATGTTCCCAACCGTTTACATCTTGCCATGATTCCATTTGCCACAAGGGATCCTTCCCCAATTTTTATTTATGGATATTAAACGATATCTTGGAAATAAGACTTAATAAAATTAAATTTGTGCTTGGTCAAATGCACGCAAGTGGATTTTTAAAGTATGCTCCGATATGTATTTTCTATTCAGAAGGGAATCTCAAGTGAAGAATGCATAATGAGGGGTCAAGGCACATGATATGAATGTCATTAGGCAACAAAAAGGATTTAATCTTTCAAGCCTTGTGTTATTTTAACGGTTTGGGAATGCACTAATAAGGACCATTAATCAAGTTCTGTGGATTGTATTCTGGTCTCTGCAATAAGTACTGCCTATTTTTTTATCATAACTTGCATGCTCATCCTAAATCATAATACTCTACAACCCGTCTTTCAAAATAGTGCGGAGAAAGTATCATGGTAAGATGCTTCAGTATTTGCATTGTTGAAAGGATTAAAACCCGCAGAAGATTAGGATTCTGGATAATTACAAGAGGAAAACGAAAATTCTCACAACATCAGCTGCAACTAATGGACAAAATGATTGTCCTTGAACGCAAAATACAAGACATTCATTTCACTCTGCAAGTTTTGGCACCAATCAGCCTCAGTACATAAACTATAATCTGAGCTACAGCCACAGTAATCTCTCACTTGCACAAAAATATTTGGCGACATATTCTGTGCAGGAATCCACCTTGCAACTTATTTTTGGAGCACTTCCACTCCAAGCTACCCTTTTCCAGCCGTGGACACAGGTTTCTTCAGTTCCCCACCGACACATCCAGTGGAAACCTCAGCCTTTCCCACTTCTCACAGCAACCTTCTTGTTAGCATTCATGTTGTAACCAGCTGCAAAGTAATTGCGCTTATGAACTGCTCAAGTACTGCACGTCACATAGCGGGCAGGATTTCAGATAAACCTTACCAAGAATCATACGAGATCAAATTCAATATAATTCCCTTCGTATAAAGTATACCAGATAATCGGAGACACATCAAAAGCATGCATAAACACATATGGCACAAATAATTTACAGACAATATTTTCCTTTGGCACACAGTTAAACCTGTTCGCCTGATAGATATTTGAAGGAGGATTTTTCTGCAAGCACTGATAGTCGCGCAATATTGCTCTATTCTACTGAAGGCTCTGCTTTAAAATTGAAATATCCATGCCTCAATTTCTTACCCCGAGGGTTTTTGTTGCAGTTTTCTGGCTTTAAATGAATGTTGTGACCCCCGTAAACAACAGATTTTTCTTCCAAACACCTGCCTGCAAGGACGATCGCAGTGATTTGATGAGGCAGAGTGACTCATATCATGCCATCCCATTTTGAGTTATAGCTCTCGTTAAAACTGCAGCACAGAATAAATTACCTGATAGACTTTTCCACGAAACAATTGAGTAAATGGGCTGTCATTCATGTTAAAAGGTAACAGTGCAGCGTGGTGTAGCAAAGCTTCCGTCTTTTACTGGAAAATTAAGACAGCTTGGAGCAGCAAAGAGACAGTCAGTTGCTCAAGTCTCTCCATCTCAAATGCACTGAATCTCAGTTTCAACACTTAACCTTCAGTCCACCCACTCCTGACTCCAAAGCATCATGTTTGGAGAAATAAAGAAAACAGGATATTCTAAAAACTGTTGGCAGCTGAATTAAAAAAAAAATCCCCTTCAGCACACATTTTTTTATTTGCTCACTTGAAACTGACTAACGGTTGTTCCCCTGCAAATAAACATCGTTGGAAGATTAGCAATTAGCAGCTAGCAGTGATAAGCTAAAGCACTCCCCTGATCTGAAGGTTTTTGGAAGTAATGGAGCACTAGCAGAGAGCAAAGAGAAGAAAAAGCAAGAGGATTTCCGTTAAATCTAATCAATCAGGAATGCATAATAGCTTCCATGCAGAACTGCTGACACTGGGTCACCAGCTTCTGTGACCCCTAAACACAAGACCAGCACTACAGAAAAAGATGAGAGAATCCGAGCTAATTGTCTAGCAGTGCAGTGCTTTCTTCACTTTCACCCAGCAATACAACTCCAACCACACCCGCACATTTCATGACAATCCAGTGAAACATCTTTCATCTTCTTTATTTTAATTATTTTTCATCATCCCCTTCCCATTAAGCTCAGACTGTCCTGCCAGCAAGTGTTGCAACAAATAATTTAAAAGAAGAAATATCTGAATAAAAGCATTTCTAAGCCAACATTGTATTTTAAATATAATTCATTGAGCACATAAAAGAAAAAATATGTAATGCAGCTTATTCAAGCTTGCTGTCATCTTGTGATTTTTTTTTACTTACTGAAAACGCTCTCACAGTAGCACCTCGCAGCATAAGACAAAGTTGCCAGTGTTGCCAGAATATTTCTACTTTGCCACCAGCTGCTCTGCACTGGATGCAGATTAAAGCACTTTTAAACTCCAGAGCCTCACCATGTGACCAGGCAATCATTTGTGATGGGCAGAATAAATTATCAGACGAGCCGTGCACCCCCTAGCCAATGTTTGGGGAAGTGTAGCTTTGTATTTAAAAAAAAAAACTCACCAGTGTCTGCCAAACCTCCTAGAGCTCAGCCTCCAGCCAAACGCACAGGAGATAAAATATCTTCTCTTCATCTACACATAGCGCAAATATGTATCTGCTCTTGAATAATAGGGGGAGGTGTGGAACATAGAGGATTTTTTTTTTAATAGAGGGGTGTTGGAGGTCTTGAGGTGGTGGAAATCTAAACGGTTGGGGAAGTCTTAAATTTATTTCTTTTTGTGTGTGCTTTTTTTCTCCCCTTTTAACCCTCTGATTGGAAAGCAAGCTTGAAGGCAGTTTCTAAAGCACGGCAGCTAAACACACAGTACACATTAACAAATCAATACAAACAAAGGTCCTGGAGTCTCTGCATAAAACATGAAGCTCTTTATCCTAATTGAGCTCTGATCCTGCCACCTCATTCAGAACGCACTATCTGCTGTCTCAGCTGACAAGTGTGGGGTGATTATGTATATGCGTACACATTTATATATTTATGTACATGCCAGAAATATGGAAATGATATCTATTTTTCTCTGATTACTCCATATTTCTGCACAGCTGCTGCATTCATTTACTCAAAATACTTAAGCAATGTTTATTTCAATTATCTTAAAATATGGCATTCTTTTCAAAATCCTTGCTCTATAGATCTTTGACCAACTTTCCTTTCAAAGTTTAGCCAACAAATAAGCATTGGGTGTCGAACTATAAGAAAAGTAACTTATTGGTTAAATATTTGCTCTGATTTAAAAGAGATTCAGCAATGCAAGGTTAACTCTCACAGTTACTGGCGGCTAGTGCCAAAATAGTATTTAGACCTTTCCCTTTTATCCATTCTACTAATCTTTGTTCCTTCTGTCATTTTCTTCAAAACAGTTTTTTCTCAACTTTACTGGAGTTTTGCCTTAGCACTTCATGTGACCTTTTCAAAAAATCTTAACAGACTGATGTATGAATCTGAGGATCAGAATAATTTACGGTTATTGTTTTACATGACAGCTGAAATTAATATATCCATGAATGTTGTAAGGAGGTTGTTGGCCTCTTTGATTACTCCTATTATTGTACATTTTGTCAGCTCCAGTAATGCTTTGCGGGGCATCTGAAATAGCCAAAGAACTGAATTATTTTCTTCCCCAATGGTGGCATGTTCACATCTGATAAATTAATAGCCTTTTAGGCAAGAAATCCTTTGCTTGGCTGAGGGTTTTTAATCTCAGATTGAAAAAGCCAATTTGCAAATTTAATAATTCACCAAGCCATTCAATCTGAGCAGTAATAGCAGAAAACACTCAGGAAAATCGTATTTCACACAAAACTGATTAGACTTCTAAAAGTATGCTTGAGTTTTGGCAGCATTTTGTGTATTTAATGTGCTAATCATTAAAGAAATTCTCCAGCCAAAATTACTAGCAGGAGAACAATTAAAACTTAAACAAGTAATTGATGCTGAGTGGTAGTGCTCTAATGCTACTACCAGACTTTACAATAATATGAGCCTATTTCACATCGTCTGCTCTCTTTACACATGTTTGTATTGATGGAATCCATTCCACACTTTTATTGTTTTCCCTATCCTAATTCAATTGCTTACAGAAAACCCAGGAAGTGTATATTATAGATAAAATGAGGGCTTTCCCTTATGGTTCAATGAAAAGTGCATGATATGCTGCTGAACAAGCCATATGAAATACTGAAGTTGCAGACAAAAAGACCAGTCTGTGCTAAACTATCTAACCTAGGTTAGGACGGTTAGTTGGGAAATAAGCAAGGAGAAAAAAAATCAATTTCTTATTGGGTCCTTTTGATCTTTTCAACATTCCCTTCATCACCCTGTGGACAGATACACTTGCTGCCATGTGAATCCAGATTTCTACAGATAAATTCAGCAGATTATTGGGCTGCTGTAGGCATCACAAATCAATCAATGTTCATATACAGTAATAGAGTCGTAGAGCCTGAGGAAGGGTCTCAACACAAAACACCACTCATTCCTTCTCTCAAGAGATGCTGCTTGGCCCACTGAGTTACTCCAGCTTTTTGGGTCTATAATATAGTCACAGAGTTATACAGCATTGGAACAGCCCCCGCAGTCCAACGTTCATGCCAACCAAGACGCAATCTATGCCCGTCCCACCTGCCTGCATTTGGCCCATGTCCCTCTAAATCTGTCCTATCCATCATCCTTTAAATATTGTTCTATGACCTGCTTCTATTAACATGTCTGGTAGCTCATGCCACATATCCGCCACCCTGTGTGAAGGTTACCCCTCAGGTTCCTATTAAATCTTTCCTCTCTCACCTTAAACCTGTGTGGTCTACTTCATGATTCCCCAATTCTAGGTAAAAAATTCATGTACCTTGTCTATTCCTCTCATGATCTTATGCACCACTATAAGATCACCCCTCATCCTAAATTTTCTCTGCACTCTCTCCAGCTTAACAACATCCTTCATATAGCTGCATGACCAAAGCTGAACACAATACTTCAAATATGGCCTCACCATTGTCTTGTACATAACATCACAACATCTATGCTCAATACCCAGACTGATGAAGGCCAATTTGGCGAAAACCTTCTTGACCACCAGTGTTGATCTATCTGTGTTGCCACTTCCAAGGAACTAAAGTGAGTGGTATCGTAAACCGTGAAGATTGTTATCAAAAATTACTGTAGGATCTTGATCATCTGGCCAAGTAACCTGAGGAACGGCTAATGGAGTTTTATGCAGATAAATGCGAGGTGTTACATATTGATTAGTCAAATAAGGGCAGGACATTCACCATGAATGGTACACCGCTAGGTAGTGTTGTAGAGCAGAAGGATCTCGGAGTGCAGGTGCATAGTTAGTACCATGCTCACTTTTGGTCACCATACATAAGAAGGATGCCATTCAGCTGGAAAGAGTGTAGAGAAGATATTGCCAGACCTCAAGGGCCTGAGCTGTAGGGAAAGCTTGGTCACACTTGGACTGTGTTCTTTAGAGCGCAGGAGACTGAGGGGTGATCATGTAGAGGTGTACAAAGCATGAGAACAGATAGTGTGAATACATGGAAAGGTTTTGAGGGGTATGGGCAAAGGGCAGGCAGGTGGGACTAGTGTAAAAGGGGCATCTTGGTTGGCATGGGTAAGTTGGGCCAAAGGGCCTGTTTCCTTGCTGTATGACCACCACTAGCAAACCTGCCTGCCGGAGTATTGGTTCCCTTCAGTTCAGGTGAAACCTAAACCTCCTGCACAGATCACCTCTGTCCCAGAAGAGATCCCAATGGTCCAAAAATCTGAATCCCAGCTCCCTGCACCAACTCCTCAGCATGTCCGACCTTCCAGTTTTTATCCTCGCCAGCATTTGGCACTGGGAGTAATCCCTTGCAGGTACTTGTTTTTCAACCTTTGCCTAACTTCCTCTATTCACTTTACAGGACTTCATCTGTTTTCCTATTTCTGCACAACAACTTCTGGCTGCTCACCCTCTCCCTCAAGAATGTCATACAAACATTGGAACGGTTGCTAAAGGGCTCTGTCAAGGTCACTGGATGGTGATTCAGATTAGAATACCTGACTTCCACTCAATTATTCACTTGAGCCACTTGTGGATATCCCACACCTCACAATTCCAACTGTTGCCTTCATTGAGATCTGATAGCAAACCATATAATTGGTGTTAAAGCTGATCCTTTATTGCTTGTGCAGCACTGTATCACACCAACTTAAAAAACAGGTAATGTTTTTTGGGTTGGCAACTATCAATGGATATAAGGTAGGCACAAAAAATGCTGGAGTAACTCAGCGGGCGAGGCAGCATCTCTGGAGAGAATAAATGGGCGATGTTTCGGGTCAGGACCCTTCTTCAGACTGATGACAGGGGAGGGAGGGACAAAGATAGAATGTAGCTGGAGACAGTAAGACTAGTGGGAGAACTGGGAAGGGGATGGACAGATAAAGCAAGGGCTTTCTGAAGTCAATGGATATAGATCTTTAAAAAATATTAAAGTTGATGTAGTATCTGTTCCTGATGTGATCTTATTTGTGAATTCTCCAGAGCAAGATGGGACACAGAAACATAGTATTGGTTACTTTTCTATTATACAGCAAGGATGTAGGGGTGACATGGTGACACGGTGATGGATTTGCAGCTTACAGCACCAGAGACCTGGGTTCTATCCTGACAATGAGTGCTGTCTGTACGGAGTTTGTTCATTCTCCCCATGACTGCGTGGGTTTTCCCCAGGTGCTCCGGTTTCCTCCCATGCTCCAAAGACGTAAAGGTTTGTAGGTTAATTGGCTTCAGTATAAATTGTCCCTAATGTGTAGTGTGTGCAAGTGCAATGGGGATTGTTGGTCAGCTTGGACTCGGTGGTCTGAAGGGCTTGTTTCTATGCTGTATCTTGAAATGAAACTAAACTAAATTAAACCAGGCCTATTGATCTGAAAACATAATCTCCATTCCCATCACAGCAGATGCAGAAAATAAATTCAGGTAATTATATAAGATTTTTCTTTCTAAAATGTCAAGTCTGTCATGAGTCTACTGATATGTCATTAAAAATCTGATTCATTAGCGTCCTTTAAGAATACAAATCTGATGATCTACTCATTCTAGCATTTTTTTTATGATTCTTGACCCACCAATGAAATTGACTTTTTACTCTTTGATATGGCCAAAAAGATCATTTGATTCGAGGAGAACTTAATAGGAAGTAAGTGCTGTTTTTTCAACAACTTCCACATCCTGTGATGAACTAATTTAAATTAAATATATTTAACCTGATTTAACCAAGTGCAACTATTGTTCTGATATTCACTTTAGTATATATAATGTCTGCCTGTGTTGTTCCATAAAAACAGACTAATTCATACAAAAACAGACCCTTGACCCAAAACAACACCTATTCCTTCTCTCTAGAGATGCTGCCTGTCCCGCCGGTTACTCCAGCATTTTTGTGTCTATCTTCAATACAAAAATAGAGATTTGTTGCCTTCTAAATCAGAAACTACCACAATCTCACCATGACTAAACCAAATGAAAGTACATGCATTTCATGTGCATGGATAAATCCCTCAAACACTGTCCATAAAGAAATAATGCTTTGTGGTTTATGAACCTCAGAGCGTGTAGAATGGTTGGGCTCCTGTAGTAAGCCTCTGCAGATTCACTGTGCACTGGTGAAGCAGCACCGGTTCAGCTCGAGGCAGGTTAAAGATTTTCTGCTCTGACGAGAGAGAAGCATGAACATGTGGTTCCGATAATTCCTGGCTTTCTGTTCTAGATATGTACTCGAGAGGAAAACAACTGGACTCAAGCCTGATTGTGTCACAGCCAAATTGGTACAACTGGAGTGAAAAGGAAGTGGGTTGGCACAGGAATTCCTTTATCTGAAATCAGCTCCATGTACATATTTCCGACGGCTGGGGGTTTAAAATAATGTTGGCATCATCCGGAAAAAGAACTTAAGTAAAAGCAGAGCAAAGAAAAAAAATTCACTTAGATAGCACCTTCCATGATGTCAGAAGACCCCAGGACATTTGTGAGCTAATGGTGTACTTCTGAAGTATACATACTGATGTAAATAGGTGTGAAATAATTCATACATGGCAGGCATGCCAAACAGATAAAAGTTACAGTTTTCACTGTGGTGTCCTATGCAATAATTATTTCACAGATATCAGATGATGGGCGGTACGGTGTTGCAGCAGTAGAGCTGCTGCCTTACAGCGTCAGAGACCAGACCAGAGGGTTCAATCCTGACCATATAACCATAAACTGTCTCGTACAGTTTGTACATTTTTTTCCCCTTAGTCCCACCTGTGTGGGTTTTCCATTCCCTTCCATCCATATGCCTATCTTATTTGTAAATTCCCACACACAAAATACCAATCCTGACCACTGTCTACAGTTTGTACATTAATTGGTTGTGTGGATAAAATGGTAAATTGTTTCCAAAGTGTAGGTTTGTATGATTAGGGTAGTGTAGTAAATTGTCCTGGTCGGACGCGGATTGTTAGTGGGCCACAGGGCCTGTTTCCGCGCTGTATCTCTAAAAGTAATACTTTTAAAAATGTCATTATTAAAACAGATGATGTGGCCATTATCACATTGCTGTTGGTAGGAGTTGGGTAAGTTCAAATTTGCAGCCATTTTCCTTCATTGCAATATCACAGACTTGGCATCAGGCAAGTCATTCCCAATTCTCAAATAATCATTTAAAATTCACAGCCTAATATCACATTGACCACTTGAATCAGATGCGATGAAAACAAAGGGAGAGAATATAGAAATAAGAGCCAAATAAAAGGAAAGAAAGATTGAAGGAACAAAGAATGACAGAAGGAAGCAGGAGGAAAATGGAGCATATTGAAATCATCCATCAAGTGACTGCCATTATGTTGACCTTGTGCAAATCAAATTAAAAGATTGATGGAAAATATAGTAATAAATCCATCACATGCAAGCACAAGGCATGTGATATGAGGGCACTAGCTCATGAATGTGCATAGAGAGACATGCATTATGCTGGTCTTTCTATGCAGGAACAAAAACATTGCCACTTGAATGTCCTTGGTGAATTATTATATTAATCATATGTTTCCTACGTGAAGAGAAAATCTGCAGTTGAATAGAGTAATATAGATGAATCATAAATAATTCAGTTGATTTTCTTTTTGGATGGTTTCCATCTATTAGGAACTGAAGAATGAGCCTTCCAAAGGCAATAACGTTATGAATTTGTCTTTCAGATAAGAAAATGTGAACATTTGCAAAAGTGTGATGTTTCCAGAACTGGAGGTTTTAATTAGGTGGAAACATCAGAACGTGCAATCTAAGTTTGATAGCCATTAGTTATATATTGAACTATTACTTTGGTAAGAATTCTCATTGCATTGATGACCCCACTTTATTTCATATATTGGTGTTAATGTTTTGACTCTTCCTAGACCTGTGAGTCATCATTAATCTTTTGTGGCTCAATGCACAATATTTATCAACTTGCTGAATGGCAGCAATATCTGATGCATGAAAAGCAAATAAGCTGATGTGTGCATGCTGGCACGTCAGAGGAAGAGGAGCTACCATAGCGCAAATTTTGAAACCAATCAAAAGATGAACAATGAAGGATAGAGGGAGGGAGATGAAGATGATATTAGCCTCACCGAACAGTATGAAGAGGTTGTGGCAGACAAGAAATGGACAGCTTGCTACTGGTGATATTTTTATACAGTATCCTTGGAGAAATGGTAGGCATGGTAGAAATTGAACACAAAAGGGAATCATATTAAAGGTAAGCCGAGATCTAAGTGAAAAGAAAGGGTAATTGTTGGAAATGAAATAGTGTTTGATTAGGAGCAAAACAAAAAGCATTTGCTGGAACTCAACAGGTCAGGTAACATCTGCGGAGGAAAATGGGCACATGACATTTCAAGGTTCTTCATCTGGAATGAAAGTCATAGTCACAGTTGAGTTTAGTTTATTGTCACGTGAAACGAGGTACAATGAAAAGCTTTTGTTGCACGCTAACCAGTCAGTGGAAAGACAATACATGGTTACAATCGAGCCATCCACAGTGTACATTAACATGATAAATGGAATAATGTGAATAACATTTAATGCAAGATAAACCCAGTAAAGTCCGATCAAAGATAGTCCAATGAGGTAGATAATAGTTCAGGACTGCTCTCTAGTTGCTGGCAGGATGATTCAGTTGCTTGATAAAAGATGGGAAGAAACAGTTTCTGAATCTGGAGGTATGCGTTTTCACACTTTTATGCATTTTGCCCGATGGGAGAAGGGCGAAGAGGGAGTGGCTGGGGTGCGACATATCCTTGATTATGTCATACAAGTGGAAACAGGCCCTTTGACTCAAACTGCCCACACCGACCAACATGTCCCATCTACACTAGTCCCATGTGCCCACATTTGGTCCATATCCCTCTAAACCTATCCCAAATCTAAATGTTTCTTAAACATTTCACTTCAGATCGAGACCCTTCTTCAGATGGACTGTTCACGAAACAGTCAATCTTTAGTTCATTTTATTTTCTTCGAATAATTTTGAACAACATGGAGGAATCCATTGCAAGAAAGATTAAATATTGCTCCTAGTTGTAATGGCAGATTCAATGGCAAAAAACAAGCTAGAAAAAATGGCAGCAGTGGAAGTGTAAGAGAGGCTTGGGACAAAGATAAAGCAAAGAAAAGGTTGATCAGAGAGCATGTGGTTGTTTAAAAGAACCAAGGCAAAGAAAGGATACACAAATCTGACAACACATTTAAGATACTCAACTGTTTAAGAAAGAACTGCAGATGCTGGAAAAGTCGAAGGTAGACAAAAATGCCGGAGAAACTCAGCGGGTGAGGCAGCATCTATGGAGCGAAGGAATAGGTGTCGTTTCGGGTCGAGACTCTTCTTCAGTCTCAATTAAGATACTCAACTGGTCACACTACAATATACTCATTGACTTTCCATCAGGACACCAGAAACAATTCCAGTTACTAGTCTGGCATCCAGAGGTCTCAATTGTGGATCCCAAATCTTATCATAAACTCGGGAATTTAAAATAATAATCTGGATTTAAAAAGATAGAATTGGTAAAGGCAACCATGGAATTACTAGAAGAACCATCTGGTTCATTAATGTCCTTTTGAAAATAAAGTGTACAGTTGCTACTGGGTCAGGCCATCGTGTGTCTTCAGGTCAACTAATAAGATTGATGCTAGCATTTATTTCAGGAGGGCTAGAATACAAAAACAGAGACGCAATGCTGAGGCTCTATAAGGCGCTGGTCAGGCCGCATTTGGAGCATTGTGAGCAATTTCCGGCACCATATCTGAGGATGGATCTGCTGGTTCTGTTTTCACCTCTTGAAATCACCCCTCCTCCCACCAGTCCCATTAACATCTGTATAAAAATTATGCGGTTCCCACATTGGCCTCATTCACCACTTTGTAAACTGATGTAAAAATTGTCACCCTAAATCCCAAGCAACTGTCCAAAGAATGGACAAATAAACTCAGGTGAGTCAGTCTTAATAAGCCTGGAGTGGAGTTCAGTCTTAACTCCATTTAAGTTTATTGTAATTATTACATTGATGTTTGTTCAAACAGAGTGTGTATATTAGCGTTTGTATTTCCTAAATTATGACATTGATTAAATTATAGAAGTATATCATTGGCTATAAAATATATTGGAACACCCAAAGCATACAGCATTCGATTAGTTTTCCTTCTTTTACAATAGTATAAAGCAGAACAGGACATGGATTCAATCCATTTTATGACGGTGGATAGACACAAAATGCTGGTGTAACCAGTATCGTCCCGAAACGTCACCCATTCCTTCTCTCCAGAGATGCTGTCAGTTCCACTGAGTTACTCCAGCCTTTTACATTGAAACATAGAAGATAGTTGTAGGAGTAGGCCATTCGGCCCTTCGAGCCTGCACCGCCATTCAATATGATCATGGCTCGTACCTGCCTTCTCTCCATACCCCCTGATCCCTTTAGCCACAAGGGCCACATCTAACTCCCTCTTTAATATAGACAATGAACTGGCCTCAACTACCCTCTGTGGCAGAGAGTTCCAGAGATTTTTGTCTATCTTTGGTTTAAACCAGTATCTGCAGTTCAGTTTAGTTTAGTTTAGTTTAGAGATACAGCGCGGAAACAGACCCTTCGGCTGGTTGGGTCCGTGCCGACCAGTGATCCCCACATATTGAAACTATCCTACAATTTTTAAATTTACCAAACCTGTACATCTTTGGAGTGTGGGAAGAAACCGAAGATCTCGGAGAAAACCCATGCGATCACGGGGAGAACGTACAAACTCCGTACAGACAGCACCCATAGTCAGGATCGAACCTGGGTCTCTGGTGCTGCAAGTGCTGTAAGGCAGCAACCCTACTGCTGTGCCACCGTTCTGCCCTTCCTTTCCCATTCCTTTCCGCAGTTCCTCCCCATGCATCAAAGCACAATTGTTCTGAACCAAGCATGGAATTTTTATAATGCATGTGCACAACCTAACTACATTGATGTTAACCAAGGCCGAATCACATCCTGGCCACTCCTTCTTCTCCCCTCACCCATCAGGCACAAGGTAGAGAAGTGTGACAACGCACACCGCCAGAATCAGGGACAGTTTCTTCCCAGCTGTTCTCAGGCAACGGAATCATCCTACAACAACCAGAGAGCAGCGCTGAACTACTATCTAACTCTTTGATGAACATCGGACTATCCTTGATCAGACTTTGCTGGCTTTACCTTGCACCATTATTCCTTTATCATGTATCTATATACTGTGTACGGGATACTGAGTTGGATGATCAGCCATGATCATATTGAATGGCGGTGCAGGCTCGAAGGGCCGAATGGCCTACTCCTGCACCTAATTTCTATGTTTCTATGTTTCTATACTGTAAATGAATCAATTGTAATCATCCATTTAGAATTGACTTTCTGTTGACTGGTTAACACACACCAACAGCTTTTCACTGTACCTCTGTACACAATAAACTGAACTGAAACATAGTGCATTATGTGAAAGACATTTCCTTCCATCCCCAAATAAGCACATATGTCTCAGGAGATGGAAATACTTGTCTGCAAGCCTGAGATTTTTCCAGAGCATAAATTTAAGACCCAATATTAAAAAATGGAAATGAAGAACAGTTGTGCACTCAAATTTCATTTCACTTGAATTCGTGAAAGTACTGTAGATGCCAAAAATAAATCTCACTTTTACAAACGGAACTAAAATGGCATCTAATGATATGCTTACATTCCTTTAATGCTTTTCGCTGTACCTCGGTACATTAGACAATAAACCAAAAATAAACTGAACTGCTGTTAGTGTTCTCTTGTTTTACAATTCCATTGTCACGTTTACATTAAAATATTTACATCAGAACCAGAATTGGTAATCTGATCCCAGCTGAATTCAGATTTTAACCAACTTTGGCTATTTCAAAGTGATTTCACGTTTCTGCATTTACACTGCTGATTAGAAAATGGTCAAAATGGTGATTTCTCCAGACCATCAACATATTCATGTTCACAGTGGCTGTTATATATTCATCCAGTGCTCAGTTTTAGCTACCATTAGTCCCAAATCCATTTTAACCAAACATTGAGGATAATTTGCGTATACAATTTTCTATTTCTCAAATTAGCCCCCGGACCTAGAGTGAAAGCAATTTTCTGGTGTGATCTGCCTGGATAGTACACAAAACAAAGATTTTCAATGTCTCTCATTATATGTGACAAATAAAAACAAATGCGTATAAGAGTATGAAGGACAGTCCACCAGAAAATTATGGGCAGTTTTTATGTTGAGATCCATTGAAAATGTCATGTTGAAAGTAGCATGTTAACAGTAGCATGTTAACAGTAGCATGTTAACAGTAGCATGTTAACAGTAGCATGTTAAAAGTAGCATGTTAACAGTAGCATGTTAACAGTAGCATGTTAACAGTAGCATGTTAACCGTATCATGTTAACAGTAGCATGTTAACAGTAGCATGTTAAAAGTAGCATGTTAACAGTAGCATGTTAACAGTAGCATGTTAAAAGAATCATACTAGATGGAAACAGACCCTTTGTCCCAACTTGCCCACACCAACCAACATGCTCCGTCTACACTAGTCTTATCTGTCCGCGTTTGAACCATATCCCTCGAACCCCGTTCTATCATGTACCTGTCAAAATGCTTCTTGAACATCGTTCAAGTAGCAGTATCTGATATATATTCTCCTCAGCT
Source organism: Leucoraja erinaceus (assembly GCF_028641065.1). Classification (NCBI taxonomy): domain Eukaryota; kingdom Metazoa; phylum Chordata; class Chondrichthyes; order Rajiformes; family Rajidae; genus Leucoraja; species Leucoraja erinaceus. Next base: position 28,361,775 of record NC_073377.1, read on the forward strand.
CGTCCTGGTGCAAAGCTGAGGTTTAGATGCCAGCTGCACCTGACCCTTCAGCTTAGCATGCTCTACTGTTAGACTCAGTGTGTCACATGGTGGCGTTTGAAGTCAGGCGAGTCTGCATCTGACCTCCAGCTTGGTTCTGACTCCCACGTTACAACGTCTGGTGGGGAGCTCAAAGATGAGCTGGTCCACGAGGAAGACATTGCCATGTGCTCCCTATGGAACCTACAGCTAGAGTTGAGTGTGATTGGAACCATTATCTTTTGTGGGGTTTTTTTTAGTTACAGTAGTTGGTTGCCTTGTTTGGTTTGTCATTTCACAGGTGGGCACACATTGGCATAGTGGTGTTACTGCCATCCAACACCAGAGACTTGGGGTTGATCCTGTAAGATAGTGTTAGTATACGGGGTGATCGCTGGTCGACGTGGACACAGTGGGCCGAGAGGCCTGTTTCCGCGCTGTATCTCTAAAGTCTAAAGTGCAACACCTTCCGTTTCACACTTTATATTTGAAGCATTTTAGTGGAAAATAATAACACGACAGCAGGATAGCAAAAATCGTAATTCTAGAGTGATTATGCATTGATGAGACTAACTGCAACTTGGTTGACAACATTCAGAACATCTGTCCAATCTGCAAGTTTCTGGCCTCTGACCCCTCTGTACTCAGCCCCCTGCATCATTCCAACAATGTTCAATGGAAGCACAATGAAAAGCACTTCAACATCTTTTCTGGGATAACTCTAATCTCAACAATTTCAAACAATTGGCTTGCAGCTTTACCCATATCATCATTTATTTGACATTTGTCCTCTTCTACTTTTCTATGCATTGTAAGATTCACTTAGCTCTAACTATTCCAGTTCTGTAAAAGGCAATTGCTTGAAACATTAACTCAGTTTCCCACCAGAGATGCTGCCTGAGATGCTGAACATTTCAAGAGGCCCAAACTTTTAATGATGGCCCAACATCTGCATTATTTTGCTTTTGTGTTGTTCATTCCAGATTTTGTTAAAGCACATGATATAACTTAAGCACTATAGTGATGACAATATGTTTTATAGACACAAAATGCTGGGGAACTCAGTGGGACAGGCAGCATTTCTAGAGGGGAAGGAATGGGTGACGTTTCGGATCGAGACCCTTCTTCGGAACGAGTCAGGGGAGGGGGAGTTATAGAGATAAGGAAGTGTAAGATGTGAAAACGAGACAAAGGGGATATAGACCGAGGAACCTGTAGAATTTTCACACCATACACTTCCTTATCTCTGTATCCCCCTCTCCCCTGACAGACTGAAGAAGGATCTCGACTCGAAACATCACCCATTCCTTCTATCCAGGGATGCTGCCTGTCCCGCTGAGTTACTCAGCATTGTGTGTCTATCTTCGGTTTGAACCAACATCTACAATATCCTTTATATTATAGCAACACATTTGATTTTTCTGGTTAGGTATAGAGCAAGGACTGCAATGACCTGACAAGTTATCACATTACTGGTCCCCTGAAAATGAGATCATTAAACAAAGGCTGACTCATACACTGCAGCAGGACTTCATCCTTTGAAATCAAGATTGCAACTTTTCCCTGCTCATATTCTTTAAAATATTTTTGTGATCTCATCATCACAGTGTGCTGGATGATGAGATAAGTTGTTGGAGCAATAACAATGAGCTAAGGCTTCTTATTTTCAGTTCTGATTTCATATTTCTTTGGAATTAATTAAGAGTAAGGCTCTGCCAGTGAGCCCATTAGAAGTAGAACTTGGTAAACAATTTGAGAATTGTTACCTGGCTTTTAAGCCTCTTTCTTGTCCTCAAGCTTTTGTGACATTCAAAATAAAAATGGACTTTTCCTAGACTAATTTGGGTCATTTGAGTGCGTGTTATTCTTTAAGCATCAATGAAACCTCAAACTCTTAAGAAGGATCTTGAACTGAAACATTACCTGTCCGTGTTCTCCAAGGATGCAGCCTGACCTGCTGAGTTACTCCAGCACTTTGTGTCCTTTTGTGTATTAACCAGCTTCTGTCGTTTCTTGTTTCTACTTAGAAAATATTGTAATTGTCATAAGAGTAGTATATTTCCTGTGGAAATAAGTTGTATTGAGTGGTAAAAATGATTAATAAAGTAGGGAAAAAAGCATATAAAATGAAACATTTTAAATGAGATTGCAACATAATGATAAGGGTTGATTGGTACGGGTGTCGGGGGTTATAGAGAGAAGGCAGTAGAATGGGGTTGAGAGGGAGAGATAGATTAGCCATGATTGAATGTTGAAGTTGACTTGATGGGACGAATGACCTAATTCTGCTCCTATCACTGATGAACTTATTTATACCTGGTGTGAGGTCTAAAAGTAAAATTATTGGATTTCGTGATCATGTCTTGTGCTATTTCTGCCAATGGTGAGAGAAAAGCTGAGAGTGAAGTAATGAGCAAGGGATACCACTAGGGGTCATGAAGCATTACAAAGGATCAACAACTGGAGATGTTATGATGCTTGAATGTAAGATTCCAGTTGTGATAAAGATACTGACTGCTTCTGTACCTGTTGTAAAGCACATGCTTGCCGTTCTACCAAGTTTGTACAATATCAGAGCAAACTGATGAGGTGAATTCTGTTTAATTTAAGTACCTTAGGATTTTTTTTTAAAAACAACCATCAGTAATAAACCGTACAACTGCATTTATAAAAGAGATAGAGACATTGAGAAGGAAAAAAGGAGGTTATAGAAAAAAAGGTGACAGATTTTCAGAATGCCTTTGCAATTTGAGAAGAGAGGTAATAATGGGAATGCCACAGAAGGCTGGGGAGGGCATCAATGGATATGTTTAAGGCAGAAATTGATAGATTCTTGATTAGTATGGGTGTCAGGGGTTATGTGGAAAAGGCAGGAGAATGGGGTTAAGAGGGAAAGATAGATCAGGCATGATTGAATGGCGGAGTAGACATGATGGGCTGAAAGGCATACGTCTGTTCCTATCACTTATGAACTTATGAAGTACAAAAGGGTAAAAGCAACAAATCAGCAACAACTAATTACACAATGAGTAAAGGGCCTGTCCCACTTAGGCGATTTTTTTGGTGACTGCTGGCGACTGTCACAGTCGTAGCAAGTTGCCGAAAAAGTAGCGACTGGACCGCTCCTACACCAATGTCTACGACAATTTACCACCTAGTCGACATCAAAGCTACGGCAAGCTACCGACAACCAGTGACCCAAACGTTGCGACTTAGGACATCCACCTATGACCACACCTATGACAACCTATGACCACACAGGCGACAACCTATGACAATCGAAGTCAACCTACGTCCACCCGTGACAACCTATGACAAGCAACGACCCTGTCGGCGACAACTGAAGACAATTCAGTCGCCGGTTGATGTAGGATGACGTAGATGGTCACCAATGTAATTCACCGAGGTCATCACCCGGCGACAACCAACGTCTCCTGGCGTCATCCTGGCATCACCCTAGTGACAACTTATGACATCAACTATGACAGGAGAAGACAGGCAACGTCAAGCTCACAGTCGCCGAAAGGTTTTGAACATTTCGAAATCCAGCGGCGACGAGAAAAAAATTAAGCCCCTGTCCCACTTACGTGTCCTTGGCATGCTAATTACGCGACCTCGTGGTCACATTGAGCCGCGACGGTCCCGCGAAGGTCGCTCGTGATTTCATGTGCCTGCACAGCCGTCTGGAGCGCGTGACGTCATTTGAAGATGGACACAAAATGCAGGAGTAACTCAGCGGGACCGGCAGCATCTCTGGAGAGAAGGAATGGGTGATGTTTCGTGTCGAGACTCTTCTTCAGTCTGAAAGAAGGGTCTTGACCCGAAACATCATCCATTGCTTCTCTCCAGAGATGCTGCCGGTCCCGCTGAGTTACTCCAGCGTTTTGTGTCCATCTTCAATTTTCTTGGCCCTGCTCTGGGAGTAGAAGTGGGAGCGGATCCGGACCGCAACGGCCTTGAGCCCCAGGCCGAGCTCAACGATCATTTGCCTGCTGTTGGAGGTGAGACATTGCGTCGCGCCAGGGTCTTGGGCCTGTCCCACTTTGTCTGTCAGTTAAGCGACAGGCCGTTGGCGCGTGAAGGTTTCGGCCGCTACAAAGATTTCGGAGCCCCACATGATGTTGCGCACAACTACATACCCCTCCGTGCTTCTCAGAGAGACCGGCCCCGCGCGGCCATACAATGCCCGTGTACCTCAACGCGACGATGAGGTCACATAATTTGCATGCCAAGGACACGTAAGTGGGACAGGCCCTTTACGACACTTGAGGAGACAACTCACGACAATACAGGCGTCACCCCGCGATCATGTGGCAACAGCCTATTTTCCGGCTGTCGCCGAAGAAAATCACTTAAGTGGGACAGGCCCTTTAAGCGTTACATAAAGCCTTTAGCAGCCTTTAGCAGCCTTTAGGAAAATGTTCCTATGAGCTCTAAATTGGAAAAATAAAAAAAGATTTGACATGTAAAAGAAGATTTGACATGAAGAAAGACTGGATAGACTCGGCTTGTACTCGCTAGAATTTAGGAGATTGAGGGGGGATCTTATAGAAACTTACAACATTCTTAAGGGGTTGGACAGGCTATATGCAGGAAGATTGTTCCCGATGTTGGGGAAGTCCAGGACAAGGGGTCACAGTTTAAGATATAAAGGGGAAATCCTTTAGGACCGAGATGAGAAAAACATTTCTCACACAGAGAGTGGTGAATCTTTGGAACTTTCTGCCACAGAAGGTAGTTGAGGCCTGTTCATTGGCTATATTTAAGAGGGATATGGACGTGGCCCTTGTGGCTAAAGGGATCAGGGGGGTATGGAGAGAAGGCAGGTACAGGATACTGAGTTGGATGATCAGCCATGATCATATTGAATGGCGGCGCAGGCTCGAAGGGCCGAATGGCCTACTCCTGCACCTATTTTCTATGTTTCTATGTAAACACGTTAATGAAAAAAATGGTAGGATATAGACTGCCTTAAATAAAAGAGAGACAGAGGAATAGATATATCAAGGAGGTGAATTCTAGAGGTTAGACTCCAGACAACAAAATGCACAGCCAGCAACAGTGAATAGTATTGTACAAAGGAGATAATGGTTGAAGGTTGTACTGATACTGATGAAACAATGTATAAAGAGGTTGTTCAATAAACCAGCAGAAGAATTTATGAAGAGTAAGGCAGAAGAATTATGTACCATGAACACCAGCTAGATTGAAATTCCTGTTTCTGCTATGAATACTAAAGAATTGTACATTGTAGATAGTATCCGCAGTTTGATTGATTGTCCAATTGTTTCATTAATTTAGGGCTGTAACTTCAATTTCCACTCCAGAGACTCAGATTTCAGATTCCAGGCTGATACTTCAATGTGATGCTAAAGTTCTGCACCAAACGTTATTGAGAAACTCTATAGTCTTTTAACCCTTTTGCCTCAGTGACCGGAACAGCATTTATCCTTCAACCAACATCTCTATCCAAATCAGATTGAGATTCAGATTCAGATTAAATTTTAATTGTCATTGTCAGTGTACAGTACAGAGACAACGAAATGCATTTAGCATCTCCCTGGAAGAGCGACATAGCAAACGATTTGAATAAATAATAATAAGTGTCCGGGGGGGGGTGGTGATTGGCAGTCACCGAGGTACGTTGTTGAGTAGAGTGACAGCCGCCGGAAAGAAACTGTTCCTCGACCTGCTGGTTCGGCAAATGGGGTTACCTAGCCATTTTTGCATTGTGGGAGATTGCAGAATGCACACTGGCTGCCATCTTTTCTTTTTAAATGATCTGTTCAGTGAATACAGAGATTGCTGGAATTAACAGCATTCATTCTCCATCCTTGATTGCACTTGAACTGCTGTGGCAATTACAGTGAAGCAGGACAGATTTTCTTCCACGAAAAACATTTGCTAACCAGATGAGCTTTTTTACAATAATCTCGTTGATCCATATCTACCATACTGTGAGTTGTCGTTTATTTAAATTCCAGGTTTATTTACAAACATTAATTTAAATAACTCAACTCCCACCAAGTTCAAACTTATTATCCTGAATCAATGGTTCCAGACTCTGGATCCTAGTCCAGTAATTCCAAACGTGCAGTGATCACATTTCAAAAAGGTACTTAATTAGCTACAAAATGCTTTTAGACTATAAAGGGAAAGAAAATTGAACTTTTCTCTTCTTTTCTAACTACTGCTGGGAAGCAAGAGGGGAGAATACCACAAAACCAAGGAGTAACTGAGAAAAGTAAGAACATTTAGTTGCAAAATATATGACAGTGGAGATGTGAACTTAGAAGATGTACGGCCAAAACGTTCAGATGGGATGACCACTAACTGGAAAGATTCAGATTGATTTGGAGTTTGCCTGGATTGGAACTAGGTTAGTCCAGCAAAAGGGAAGGGGTCAAAGCTATATAGTAGTAAACTTATAGATCAAAATATCAATACAGAGAGATATCACAAAATAAGGCCCTTGGCTAAACTCGTCCCCGCAAACCATGATGCCCTATTAAACCTAATCCCATTGCCGATATTTGGCCCATATCCCTCTCAACCATTACTATCCGTGCACCTGTCTAAGTGTCTATTAAATGCTATTATAGTACCTGCCTCAACCACTTCCTCTGGCAACTGATTCCATATACCCAGCACCCTATGTGTTAAAAAGTTGCCCCTACGATTCTTATTAAATCTTTCCCTTCTCACCTTAAACTTACTGTATGTCCTCTGGTTTTTGATTCCCGCTACCTACATAAAAAAACTCCGTACATTTGTCCTATCAATTCTCTAATCTATATTACTAAAAGTCTGATCTTGACCACTTCTTGTTGTTCTGCATATTGATTTTAGAAAAAACGCTGCCACTTACGGCTGTGATATTTGGCCATCTTACTCAGAGTCCCCCTCCGCTGCGCAGGACAAGAGGAGTGGTCCCATCATTGAAAAATAAAAGAGTTATTGGTGTTTAAAAAATGTTGAGATACTCTCTCCTGAAGGCCACGCCCCTACCGGAGAGACTATAAAACCTGGAAGTGTTGAGTGCCTCAGTCAGTCTCTGCAAGATGGGGGAGCGAGAGGGTCACGTCTCTCAGTCTGAGCTGTGAGTAACACTGAACACTACTATGTCTACTAAACTGTGAGTGGTTTTACTGACCTGTCAGTGCCCTTAATGTGGTTTAAAATATAGTTTGGAAATGCTAAAGCTGTGTTGCCTTTGGTTTGGACAAGCTAAAGCTGTGTTGCCTTTGGTATGGAAATGCTAAAGCTGTGTTGCCTTTGGTTTGGAAATCCTAAAGCTGTGTTGCCTAATTAAAGTTGCCTTGCCCAATTAAAGTTGCCTTGCCCAATTAAAGTTGCCTTGCCCAATTAAAGTTGCCTATCCTAATTAAAGTTGCCTTGCCGAATTGAAAAGTTGGTTTGAGAATGCCTTTCCTAATTGAAAAGTTGGTTTGAGAATGCTAAAGTTGCCTTGCCTAATTGAAAAGTTGATTTGAGAATGCTAAAGCTGTCTTGACTAATTGAAAAGATGGTTTGAGAATGCTAAAGTTGCCTTGCCATCTATATAATTAAAAGTCTAATGTTGACCACTTCCTGTTTGCACTGTATATTGATTTTACAAACAACTCTACCTCTTACAGCTGGGATTTTTGGCCATCTTACTCAGAGTCCCCCGCCGCTCATCAGGTGCCAAGGATTTTACCCATCGATGAAAAATAAAAGAGTTATTAGTGTTTAAAAAATGTTGAGATTCTCTCTCCTGTCAATCACACCATGAAGGCCACGTCCCTTCTGGTGGGAAGGGGGAGGGACCATAAAACCCAGAAGTGTGGGCGTGGCTCAGTCTCTGCAAGATGGTGGAGGAAAAGGTCACGACTCGCTGTCTTTAGTGGCCTTGCACCCTGCTTGAAATGGTATGAAACTGCACTTGAATTTGGTGGCCTTGCACCCTGCTTGAAGTGGTAAGAAACTGCACTTGAATTTGGTAGCCTTGCACCCTGCTTGAAATGGAATTTCAAGGAATAGCCATGAGGGAACTAGGCCTCTGGAAACCAGTCCCTTCAGCCCACAACACCCATACTAGCGCTCCAGAAAGCCTCCCCCCCCCCCGGGCCACCAATATTGGAATTGGTGGAGAGGTTGAATATTGCATTGGGGAACCAGCCCTACCGTGTGATGCTGGAACCCAATGGACCCATCACAACTGCTTTCTTTCCATCTTAATAACTTCCTTTCTACAGCAGGGTGACCAAAACTGTATACAATACTCCAAATGCAGCCTCATTAACATCTTGCACAACTGTAACATAGAGTGCCAACTTCTCTACTCAATACCCTCACAAGTCCAATATCTTCTTTACCACCCTATCCATTTGTGATGCCATTTTCATGAATATTTATTCCTGCACTCAAAGTTCCTTCTGCTGTACCACACTCCCCAGGGGCCTACCTTTCATTCTGAAGGTCCAGCACTGATTTGACTCCCCAAAATGCAGCACCTTGCACTTAGATGCATTGAATTCCATTAGCCATTCTTTGGCCCATTTGCTCAGCTGATCAAAATCCTGTTGTAATTTTTGATAACCATCTTCCACTATCTATGTACTACCTACTTAGTGTCATATGCAAATTTACCAACCATGTTGCACGTTCCCATTGATATAAACCACAAACAGCAGTGCCCCCAGCACTGAACCATGAGTTACACCACTGGTCACAGTTCCAGTCCAAAAAATAACTTTCCAATAACCAACCAGAAAAAGGGTCTTGACACGAAATGTCACCTTTTTTCCTGAGGCACTGTCTGACTGTCTGTCTAGCTTTTTGTATTTATCTTCTTTAGCTTCTTTAGGTATGTGACGAGGAAAAAAATAGTTAAGACCAAAGTTGGATCCTTGAAGACTGAAAAAGGTGAATTTATTTTGGGGAACAAGGAAATGGCAGATGAGTTGAACAGGTACTTTGGATCTGTCTTCACTAAGGAGGACACAAATAATCTTCATGATGCAGTAGTGGTCAGAGGATCTGGGGTGGCAGAGGAACTGAAGGAAATTCACATTAGGCAGGAAATGGTGTTGAATAGACTGATGGGACTGTAGGCTGATAAATCCCCAGGGCCTGATGGTCTGCATCCCAGGGTACTTAAGGAAGTGGATCTAGAAATCGTGGATGCATTGGTGATAATTTTTCAATGTTCAATAGACTCAGGATGAGTTCCTGTGGATTGGAGGGTAGCTAATGTTATCCCATTTTTTAAAGAAAGGCGGGAGAGAGAACAGGGAATTATAGACCAGTTAGCCTGACATCGGCGGTGGGGAAGATGCTGGTCAATTATAAAAGGTGCAATAGCCGCACATTTCGATAGCAGTAACAGGATCGGTCCAAGTCAGCATGGATTTACGGAGGGGAAATCATGCTTGACTAATCTTCTGGAATTTTTTGAAGATGTAACTAGGAAAATGAACAAGGGAGAGCGAGTGGATGTAGTGTACCTGGACTTTCAGAAAGCATTTGATAAGGTCCTACATAGGAGATTACTGGGCAAAATTAGGGCACATGGTATTGGGGGTAGAGTGCTGACATGGATAGAGAAGTGGTTGGCAGACAGGAAACAAAGAGTAGGGATTAACGGGTCCCTTTCAGAATGGCAGGCAGTGACTAGTGAGGTACCGCAAGGCTCGGTGCTGGGACCGCAGCTATTTACAATACGCATCAATGATTTGGATGAAGGGATTCAAAGTAACATTAGCAAATTTGCAGATGACACAAAGCCGGGTGGCAGTGTGAACTGTGAGGAGGATGCTATGAGAACGCAGGGTGACTGGGACAGGTTGGGTGAGTGGGCAGATGCATGGCAGATGCTGTTTAATGTGGATAAATATGAGGTTATCCACTTTGGTAGCAAAAACAGGAAGGCAGATTACAATCTAAATGGCGTCAAGTTGGGAAAAGGGGTAGTACAATGGGATCTGGGGGTCCTTGTACATTAGCCTATGAAAGTAAGCATGCAGGTACAGCAGGCAGTGAAGAGAGTGAATGGCATGTTGGCCTTCATAACAAGAGGAAATATAGGAACAAAGAGGTCTTTCTGCAGTTGTACAGAATCCCAGTGAGACCACACCTGGACTATCATGTGCAGTTTTGGACCCCTAATTTGAGGAAGGACATTCTTGCTATTGAGGGAGTGCAGCGTAGGTTTACAAGGTAAATTCCCGGAATGGCAGGTCTGTCATTTGCTGAGGAGAATGGAGCAGCTGGACTTGTATACTCTGGAATTTAGAAGGATGAGAGGGCATCTCATTGTAACGTATAAGTTTGTTAAGGGCTTAGACACACTAGAGACAGGAAACATGTTCCCGATGTTGGGGGAGTCCAGAACCAGGGGCCACAGTTTAAGAATAAGGAGTAAGCCATTTAGAACGGAGATGAGGAAACACTTTTTTTATCACAGAGAGTGGTGAGTCTGTGGAATTCTCTGCCTGAGGGTGATGGAGGCAGGTTCTCTGGATGCTTTAAAGAGAGAGCTAGATGGGGCTCTTAATAATAGAGGAGTCAGGGGATATGGGGAGAAGGCAGGAACGGGGTACTGATTTGGGATGATCAGCCATGATCACATTGAATGGCGGTGCTTGCTCGAAAGGCCAAATGGCCTACTCCTGCACCTAATGTCTATTGTCTATTGACAATCTTCCAAAACAACCCTCAGCTTCCTTCTATGAAACCAATTACGTATTCAGTTACCTAGACAATGCCTATGGCCTTCCCTTGTCAGACTTCTTGGCTGCTTCTTCAAAAAAACTCAATCAAATTTGTGAAACATGAATACCCACATGCCTATAGTACACTTAAAGAAAGTGATCATTCCATTTTTATTTCTCAGCTCCATCCTTGTAGCTTCAGTGGACAAACCACCAGCAACAGTGTGGGGGAAAGAGGTGAACTAAATGTGGAATGCAAAACTCCAAGCAGGATCCAAGCAGGCACACAGGTTAACATTGAGTTCATTCCTGGGCTAAATGCTGATTAAAAAGGTGATTGTTTAGGACAGGGGTCTGATTTTAACCAGCCCGAGGTCTGAGAGTCGTACCAGTGGGACATCTGCTTGATCTCATCCTCAATGTACCTGTCAGAGGTACATCTGCCCATGGCGATATTGCCAGGGTTGAACACAGTACAATGTGTTGAATGTATTGTCAGCACACAGTCTTCCTGAGTTCGGAATGATGGCTTGGCATCAGTTTCTCAAGGACACAGTGAGATGGGCAATAAATGCTGCTCCCACTTGATTGACATCCCTTCGATTATCAGGAACAATAAAGTGATTTTTAAATGTGTGGTAACATGAAAGAAATGAGTACATCAAGGTCCAACAATCAACAATTTGGAAATGATTTCGCAGCCTGTTGCTCGAGGGCTGAGGTTTGGCCAGAATGTCAGAAAAAGTTCCCCTTCTCTTTTTTTTTAATTGGACCGGGTGAGTAACTTCATATGTTCCAGCAGCAGTATTAGACTATGTGGCCCATCTAGTCTACTCCACTATTCAATCATGGCTGAGCTATCTTTCCCTCTCAACCCTGGTTTCCTGACCCCATAACCCCTGTCACCCATACTAATCAAAAATCCGTCAATCTCCACCTTAAGATGTCCATTATTGGCCCCCACAGCCTTCTGTGGCAATGAATTCCACAGATTCACCATCCTCTAAAGAAATCCCTCCTCATCTCCTTTCTAAAGGTACATCCTTTTAATCGGACACTATGCTCTATAGTCCTAGACTTCAATCTTCCATCTACGAGGAAGGTGAGGAGGCTAAAATTGAAATATTGGTGCTATCTCAAAAAAAAACAGTTAACATAAAAACAACTGGGCCATTGCAGCACAATGTGCGATGTGGGACTAGTGTCACAGGTCATGGTGTTTGCCCTGCCATAAATAGCATGATCAACTAATTACAATAGCCAGATGTATTCCGGCTGTCTAAATACAACCAGAGATGTTCTCGTTCATGGGAGAAGGGCAGTATCATTACAGAAAAAAAAAAAGACTTGGTGGAAAGTTCAAGACCTGGTTCAACAAGATATATTTTTTTAATTTTGCTGCTGTTTCAAGGAATGATGGGTGCTCCAGGCACAGTATGTGGGCGCGTAGCTAATACCCATATCTAAGAAGTGAGCAGTAGCTCAGTCCAGAATGTAAGCTAAATGAAAATATACCAGCATAGCATTTCATTCAAATCATTTCTGTGGTATTAACAAAGCATTATCCAATATCTGAAACTTTAAGAGCAAGGAAAGGACATGGAGTGCTGGAATAACTCAGCAGAAATAACGCAGTCAGCATCTCTGGAGAACATAGATAGGTAACGTTTTGTGTCAGGACCCTTCTTCAGAGTGAGAAGCCCAGCTGCGGTTGATAGATCAGCATTTCAGGTTTGTCTTTGTAACATCAACATCCTCATGTTTCAGTTGCTGAATTCAGTTGCAAGTTCATCAGCCTATTTCCCAGAACTTTCCAGTCAGCTCTTAAATAAATTTATCTCAATACAACCTTTTATCCGAAATTCCAAATAACGAAAAGCTCCGAATAGCGGACATTTTTTCGGTCCTTGAAGAAAGGTCCTTGAAGACGTTCACCGAGGGCGGCCCGCAGAGGTGACAGCGGAACTTCCGGTCGGTCCTCGAAGAAAGGGGAACTAAATCCCCATTCATAAAAGAGAAGGTGAGGGTATATTGCGCGGGATGGTTAATAATTGACAATCTGCTGCTGCCTGCCCGCTGAATTAAAAAGTTCCCACGGTATACTCACGATATAAGTGTATCGTGAGTCTTGCGTGGGAACTTTTTAACTCACCGGGCAGGCAGCAGCAGATTGCCGCTCCCTTCAGTTTCACCGCACCTACACCCCTCTGCTTCCCGGCCATGTGTGTGACCCCTTCCCTCCCCTCTCCAGCTCTCCGCCCATTGCGCCGGCGCGGGGGCTTTGCACTGTCTTCACGTCGGCGATGCCAGCAGGTCAGTGCAGTCACCGGAGACGTCAGGACCAATGGGACACCATCCCCCAGAGCCACTGCAAGCACGGAGATCCCAGAGACCCACAGCCAGCAGCGCAGCCCCATTCCAACTCCAGAGGAAAACTGCAAACTGGCCGGAGCCATCAGGACCACCAGAAGCCGCTCCCCGATGGGCCGCTACGGCGACAAGTGGCAGTTCGCCCACAGCCCAAGCTGCACCCCCTCATCGGGACACCGACCCCCAGGCCCACTGCAAGCACGGAGATCCCAGATCAGCAACTCCAGCCCAGCCCCGCTCCAACTCCAGAGGAACACGCTCCCCATAGGGGCAGAAGCTGATGGTGTGCAAGGTACGTCTTGTTCTTGGGGTGGCGCAGCTCGGGCTGTGGGCGAACTGCCACTTGTCGCCGTAGCGGCCCATCGGGGAGCGGATTCCTCTGGAGTTGGAAGGGGAGCGGGGTATTGTGCTGTTTGATCGCCCCCTGCTATCTCAGGGACAGGGAGACACAGCGGCTTTTGAGAATGGTGGGCAATCACTTCCAAAGTTCTGCCCACGCAGTCAGTACACCTCTCCTACACTTGTCTCCCGCACTAAGATCATCTCGCAGGGAATGATCCCAGCCTAACCCTCCCTATTCTCTCCTATTCTTCAAGAAAAAACTACATTGAAGACTCAAACTCGCGATCGAGTAACTGCCGGGATCGAGGCGCAAACTCGCGACCTTGCGGATATGAGCTGAGCACTCTACCACTGAGCCAGCCGTTAAAATCTACGCTAAAAATCCATTCCGAAAGCCGAAAAATTCCGAATTACGAAAAGTGTCTGGTCCCAAGGCTTTCGGATAAAAGGTTGTGCACCTGTACAAGCAACGCTCTTCAAGTCAAGTCAAGTCAAGTTTATTCGTCACATACACATACGAGATGTGCAGTGAAATGAAAAGTGGCAATGCTCGCGGCAATGCTCACGGACTTTGTTGAAAAAGACAAACAAACAAACAACCAAACAAACTACAAACAGAATTGAACAGAATCACATATTCTTTTACATATTCAATATTGTGGGCGGAAGGAAAAAGGGAAAAAAACAACAATTTAAAAAAAAAGCAGTAGAGTGGTACAGTAAAGTTAGTCCCTGTTGAGATAAGAGTGTACAGTCCTAATGGCCTCGTGGTAGAAACTCCTTCTGAACCTCTCCAGGTGTACGTGAATATTGCTACTATATGAATGGGGTGCTCAGGGATTGGGAGATGATGTGGGATAGTGGTCCTTAAGGAGTCAGAGGGGTCTGGAAATTCCTGCAGAAGGCATGTTGTTTGTGCGAAGAGGCCATAGAAACCCTTCAGAGTTTCACCAGGAGTGCAGTATGGCTGAACTTTGGAGATATCAGCAGTGTAGCATATTGCTCCCAGTTCTACCCACTGAAAGAATGGTCAAACTTGGTAGAATGGAAACTTCTCTCCACTTACAATAACTCTCTGCCCCAAGTAGCACTATTTGTCCCATGGCCACTGTTATCCTTGGTCTGATCATCCCTTTCCATATTTTAGCCACATTTATCCTCCCTTCAGCCACCACATTCCTTACGTAATCTATCATCCTACCACAATCAGAGAGCGGTGCTGAACTACTATACACTATTTGATGTTGCTCAGACTATCCTTGAACAGCCTTGCTGGCTTCACCTTGCACTAAATTATTTCTTTATCATATATTCCTTTATCATATATCCATACACTGTGAATTGTTTGACTGTAGTCATGTATTGTCTTTCTGGTGACTGTTTAGCACACAACAAAAAGCTTTTCACTGTACCACAGTGCACATGACAATAAACTAAACTTAAATGGCCCGATTGTAATCCTGTATAGTCTTTCCGCTAACTGGATGGCATGCAGCAAAAGCTTTTCAATGTACCTTGGTACTCGTGGCAATAAATTAAACTGTAACGGGCTAGCACTGCCAACCTGAACCAATTCTCTAATTGAGGGTGGATTGGAATGTTCCACAACCTGGAATCTGAATCCAATATCTTCATTTCACTAGTCAATCCTCACTTCTGTACTTTTCATAAAATCAAGCTTATTCCTGCTGAAGCTTTCCCAGGAGTTCAGCTATGGAACACCTTACCTCACACCATCTTCCCTCCTGGAATCTTTCCAAACGTAAATTTAGCACCATGTAATTTTTGGCTCTTGATCCGCATCACCTCTGCTAATGCACTTTCCAACTTCTAACGTAGAGTTGGGGTGTCGTGTTTCACCCAGTTCTTTGATTAAAAAATGTCTGTTACCACCTTTTGCTGTAAAGGTCTTCTGGCCGAATACAGCAATTTGCTACTTTAAAGGCTCAATTGCTTAACAGTTTAGACTAACGTTAAGTTTCAATTGTGTTTACCTCAAAATTGGACGTCTTCTTGTGGTATCAAGGACTGGACAACATTTAACTCAGCTGGAACAGCAGTTGCACTATATATAGTCTCCTGTAGCCTTTATATACTTACAATAATCAAAGTGGGAGCAAATCACAAGCTTAAATTAAGTTAAAAACCTAATTAAAAATCCTCACCAGTTTGCTTTCATATACCATACATATGGTTATCTCAGCGGGGGTTATTTTCAAAGCTTTATTTCTGGCCTGAAGTTTTATTATGCTTTTCTTTTTAAAAAAAATCACTCTCATCAGTTAATAAGCCTCAAGCAAAACTAGTGATTAGGAAAGCTTTTCCCACTGAGTTGTGGCCATATGGAACAGACTCCTAGTGAAAGCAACCAAAGTTACATTCAGCTGAATAAATGCGCAGAGCTAAGATTTAAGGGCGGTCTTTCATTTTATATTGCTTGGGGGATAAATTATCACAAAGCCATGAAGGGCGAGTATGTGGGGAGATTCACTCGTCCGTAATTGAGCAAGCATTACGGAAATGAATAAGTAAAATTCTGTCAAGATGTTCCAAAGATATGTGATTTCCCCCTGCTTGGTATCTCCCCATACATTCTGCCCAAACAATCTTTTATGTCTAATTGATATGAGGAAAATCTGACCTTTGCATTCATCATGAAATTGTATGCCCAAGTTTAAAAAACAAACCGATCAAATCACCCTTGTCCCTATCAGCCCATTTGATGAAGGAATTGCAGGTTTGTTTGTTTTTTCATGATTCCTGTGCAATTTTCAAGACAAAATACTAATTATAAGAGTTCAGAGTAGTGGGGAGGAAAATCTGGAGTTCACTATGATGTCACTTCAGGGCATCAGGGAGGAATGTAACAGAATTTGTCTTCGGGGTACAACATAAAAATTGTACAGGAAGAGCTTTGAGTGGTCAATGAGTTTTAGTTATTCTCAAAATGGACTCAAAATGCTGGAGTAACACAGCGGGACAGGCAGCATCTCTGGATAGAAGGAATGGGTGATGTTATGGGTCAAGACACTTTTTCAGACTGTCTCTCCCTCCCTGTGATTCCTCCTCTCTCCAACCATATTTTGACCCAGACTCGCTACCACAGCCACAGCCACAGTGTTCTCTGGACTTGCCTGCGCCTCCATCTTCTGCCTCGGTTCTTCCAGCTCCGATTCCAGACATCCCAGTTCGTACCCAACCCAGATTAGAGTTCGAAGAAGGGCCTCGACCCGAAACGTCACCTCGAAGGGCCAAATGGCCTGCTCCTGTGTCTATTGTCTATTGTCTATAATGATGGCTTCCACTGATTGTCGCCGGAAGCTTTCATTCTTTTCAGGATGGACGATGACAGCGAGGTCAACATTTGTAACAAGATGAGCATTTAAAGATGACGAAGACCATTACTGAGACTTCAATTTAGGCAGCTGACAGCATGGCAGAGGCACAAGACCTGCAAGCCTGAGGCACCAATCTGCCCTTTGGCGATGCACCCGTCTTGAAGATTCAGAAAAATAATGAACAGCTCAAACCAACGAGAATACTTAATTAAAGGAAATAACAGCTTCCAATAACAAGTCAGCATCTTAGTATGACTTTCTCCACAGAGCCATGCAGACCGAGGACATTTATATACTAAATATTTATGCAATATTACAGGGAGCAGTTGGGATAAAATGTTCAATGTTCAATGTTCAAAACAACATGAATGCCCACCCCCGCCATTTTCACATAAGTTTCACTCCACCTTTAATAAACAAAACAAAACAAAATGCCATGGAGGGAGGGATCCAAAATAACTCAGTCTCTGAGTACCATATAACCATATAACCATATAACAATTACAGCATGGAAACAGGCCATCTCGGCCCTACAAGTTCGTGCCGAACAACTTTTTTCCCTTAGTCCCACCTGCCTGCACTCATACCATAACCCTCCATTCCCTTCTCACCCATATGCCTATCCAATTTATTTTTAAATGATACCAACAAACCTGCCTCCACCACTTCCACTGGAAGGTCATTCCACACCGCTATCACTCTCTGAGTAAAGAAGTTCCCCCTCATGTTACCCCTAAACTTCTGTCCCTTAATTCTGAAGTCATGTCCTCTTGTTTGAATCTTCCCTATTCTCAAAGGAAAAGCTTGTCCACATCAACTCTGTCTATCCCTCTCATCATTTTAAAGACCTCTATCAAGTCCCCCCTTAACCTTCTGCGCTCCAGAGAATAAAGACCTAACTTATTCAACCTATCTCTGTAACTTAGTTGTTGAAACCCAGGCAACATTCTAGTAAATCTCCTCTGTACTCTCTCTATTTTGTTGACATCCTTCCTATAATTGGGCGACCAAAATTGTACACCATACTCCAGATTTGGTCTCACCAATGCCTTGTACAATTTTAACATTACATCCCAGCTTCTATACTCAATGCTCTGATTTATAAAGGCTAGTATACCAAAAGCTTTCTTTACCAACCTATCCATATGAGATTCCACCTTCAAAGAACTATGCACGGCTATTCCCAGGTCCGTCTGTTCAACTGTATTCTTCAATTCCTACCATTTACCATGTACGTCCTATTCTGATTTGTCCTGCCAAGGTGTAGCACCTCACAATTATCAGCATTAAACTCCATCTGCCATCTTTCAGCCCATTTTTCCAAATGGCCTAAATCACTCTGTAGACTTTGGAAATCCTCTTCATTATCCACAACACCCCCTATCTTGGTATCATCTGCATACTTACTAATCCAATTTACCACCCCTTCATCCAGATCATTGATGTACATGACAAACAACAAAGGACCCAACACAGATCCCTGAGGCACCCCACTAGTCACCTGCCTCCAACCCGACAAACAGCCATCCACCATTACCCTCTGGCATCTCCCATTCAGCCACTGGGAGTTTACTTTGGTACAAAATGTTATGGATAATTGCAATCCTTAACAAGGATGCATCCTCAGCCCCATTCTTTACTACACACACATACACATACACAACTGTGCAGCCATGTCCAAATCTAATTCAATTTACAAATTTTCAGATGACACCACCATTGTAGGCCAGATATCAAATAATGATGAGACGGAGTACAGGAAAGAGATTGAGAACCTCGTGTCCTGGTGTTGAAACAACCTTTATCTCAATACCAGCAAGACAAAGGAGATAGAGGTCGACTTCAGGAAGCGAAGCGGTACACATACCCCAGTTTGCATTGACGGAACTGAAGCAGAGATGGTTGAAAGCTTAAAATTCCTCGGAGTAAAAATCTGCAACAACTTCTCCTGGACCACGCATATTGAAGCAATAGCCATGAAGGTATACTGCTACCTCTACTTCCCAACAACTCTCAGCAATTTCTACAGATGCGCTGTAGAAACCAATTTATCGGGATACATCATAGCATGGTTTGGGAACAGCTCCATCCAAGATTGCAGGAAATTGGAAAGAATTGTGGACGCAGCCCAAACCAGCGTACAAACCAACCTCCCTTCTATTGACTCCATTTACACCTCACGCTGCCTCGGCATAGCCACCAACATAATCAAGGACAATTCGCACCTTGGCCACTCCCTCTTCTCCACTCCAGATTCAGGGACAGATTCTTCCAAGCTATTATCAGGCAACTGTACCATCATTCAGGCAACTGAACTATCCTATGAACAGCTCGAGAACAGTCTTGCACTACTATTTACCTCATTGGGGACCTTTGGACTATTGTTGATCGGATGTTACGGGCTTAATCTTGCACTAACCATTATTCACATTATTGCCTTTGTATCTATACACCGTGGATGGCTCAATTGTAATCATGTATTGTATTTCAGCTGACTGGTTAGCACGCAACAAAACCGTTTCATGGTACCTCGGTACACATGAAAATAAACTAAACTCAACTCAACTCAAACTCAATTGATGGGTTGTCCTTCCTGACCTGGTCCAAAACAGTTGTAGTTCTGTCAAACGCCTATTGTTGAGCTAAAGTGGTCTCATTTTTCATTGGGTCACTAAAAACATATTCTGATTTCTTCATTTCTGCTTTCAGAAATGAAGGATCTTAAGTGGCCCTTCTGGAATCCATTTCATCATAGGAAGCTCCTCGTCATTGTGACTTGAGGTGTGGTGTGTGCCTTCTGCTACATTTGATATCACCCTGTTGTGGGGTTTATCCTCACTTTATCTCAAAAACTTATTGGTGGCACATCTTCCCGACGGGCCGTGGCTGGGGACTGGGAATGCAGCTGGAGGCCTTTATCAAGGCATCACAGTCTCGATGCCTCCCGGATCGCGGCATAGAAGCCTGGATCAGGACCCGGCCAGGGGCTCGCAAGGCAGAGTCCGGGTTGGCAGAGCGGCTGACGGAGCCCATGGCTGGGGCTCGGGTCGGCACCACGGAGGCGTGAAGTGGCGCGTCGACAGCGGTGAGGCTTCAACAGCGGTGAAGAGGCGGCAATGGTGATGCCTCGCGACGATGGGGCCTCGGGGCGGCAGCGATGCCTGGCAGGTGGACCCATGGTTGATGAGACCGTGGAGGCCCACCGTGAGGAGGGAGGGGAAGAACAATGGAGGACCTGGCACGGGGAAATCACTGTGGCGGGGAACATGAGGAGGAGCCGGCGTGCTTTGTAAATTTGTCAGCAACATAGGTGGTCGCTATTTGTATACATTGAGTATGCAAGCAAAGAATTTTACTCTGCCTAGTTACATGTGACAATAAAGTATTCCATTCCATTCTTTGGTATTCTGTTCATTGTGTGTCTGTCTTACTTTAGCTGAATCCAGTTGCCTTTTAAGACTATTTTGCACCTCTGGTTCTAATAGCTTTTGTTTAGACTTTAGAGATACAGTGTGGAAACAGGTCTTTCGGCCCACTGAGTCCCCACCAACCCTTGATCAGTTAACCTACAAACCTGTACATCTTTAGAGTGTGGGAGAACCCTGAGAAAACCCATACAGTCACAGGGAGAACGTACAAACTCCATGCAAACAGTACTCGTAATCAGATCGAAACCAGATCTCTGGCACTCTAAGGCAGCAACTCTACCGCTGCGCCACTGTGCCGCCCCTAACCTGTTTCGAATGCCTTTTCTATTGTTGAGAGAAGAGCTCTAGTACAACTATGAGAAATGACTGGGGACTGGGAATGCAGCTGGAGGCCTTTATCAAGGCATTGCGGTCTCGGAAAATGAGAAAATTATTTTTCACACAGAGTGGTGAATCTGTGGAATTCTCTGCCACAGAAGATAGTTGAGGCCAGTTCATTGGCTATATTTAAGAGGGAGTTAGATGTGGCCCTAAAAGGAGGCAGGTAAAATGAAAGTGTGTGTGTGTGTGTGTGTGTGTGTGGGAAATCATTGGGTGTGTGTGTGTGTGTGTGTAAGTGTGTGTGTGTGTGTGTGTGTGTGTGTGTGTGTGTGTGTGTGTGTGTGTGTGTGTGTGTGTTTGTGGAATGTGCGATTTCCGAAGGGAATGGAGGGTTATGGTATGAGTACATGTAGGTGGGACTAAGGGGGTATGGAGAGAAGGCAGGTACAGGATACTGTTGGATGATGAGCCATGATCATATTGAATGGTGGTGCAGGCTCGAAGGGCCGAATGGCCTACTCCTGCACCTATTTTCTATGTTTCTATGTTATGTTATCCTTGAACTGAATAGAATGAGAATGTAACCAGCAGAACCATAACAAAGCACCAGTGAACAAATTGGCTCTCATATTGTCCCTATTAATGATCAATGGTAGGCTAATAATTAGCTGGATTGGATGTGTCCTGCTTTTTGTGGCTAGGTTTAGTTTAAAGTTTAGCTTCATTATTGCGATGTGTACTGAGTTATAGAGAAAAGCTTTGCTTTGCATGCTATTCAATTAGATCAGATAATACTGTACATAAATAAAATGAAATCAAACTTGTGCAGTCGATAGAGCAATGAGGAAGAAACAGAGTGCAGAATACAATTCTCAGCATTGTAGTGCACCAGTTCCATCGACTCAGTCCAGTGTCCTCATTTGGTTAGAGGTGAATCAGTTGCAATTTATATGACAAATGGCTTAGTAAATAAGTGAGCTTTAGCAACCTGGGTTAATGTATTTTTCTCAATGTACACTCTCTCAAATAATTCACAAAACTCTTGGCTCACAGCCACATGGTATCACAATTAGGAGAGAGCGAGCCTGATATTCAGTATTCTAATCCAGGCACAGTATCTAAATTTCATAAAATACGCAAAGTGCCTGAGTAACTCAATGTGTCAGGCAGCATCTCTGGAGAACATGCCTAGGTGACTGAAGAAGGGTCCTGATCCAAAATGTCACCCAGGCATTTGCTCCAGAGATGTTTCCCGATCCGGCGAGTTACTCCAGCACTTTGTCTTTTATGGTAAAGCTGCTTCTGCAGTTCCTTGTGTCAACATCTAAATTCCATAGGTTCATCAACAAGTTCCTCTGGCACCATTTCCCAACATCTCTCTTTTCAGATATTAGAAAACAATTCAAACTAAATTAAAACTTGCATAATTAAATAAAAGAAATGCTCAAAGGCCTGGATAGCATTTCTCACTGTGATCTACTAACACTAAATATGTGGTATAGTCTTAAAGTAACTATGATTGTTCCAAAACCATATAACATATGGCATTCAATATCTGTGGCGATCTGGTTAAGACTTATGTAGAACATACAATATACATCAGTACAGCACAGGAATAGGCCCTTTGGCCTACCATAACAGGAGAGAAACCATTCGTCATAATTTTCCGTTAAATAGAGAGTCTCTATTGTTACTAATTAAAGCTCACATATAAAGCACACTCCCATAATAACCTTTATTGGAAAAGTAGGGGTGGACACAATGACTTGAGTGGCAGAGAACTGGACAGCATTTATATAGGAAAAATCAGAGAGCACATTACAAATTTAGGGGCTGCCTTACAGCACATGCTGCGTTGTAGACCCGGGTTCGATCCCGACTACAGATGTAGTGACAGTTTTTACGATGTCTCAAGGATTTAGTCCTCGATAGTCACTAATGTGCTTACTATGGATCAGAAGGTAATCTTACGCATTCCACGAGCTCACCATGAGACATTCAAAGCCGTCGAAAGACAAGTATTCCAGAAACAGTCTCTTGATTAATAGTTTCTTTATTGTAGTGGTACAAAACACTCATAAAAACTTCTACTTGTATAAGTATGGATGAATGAATGAATACATTTATTGGCCAAGTATTCACATACAAGGAATTTGCCTTGGTGCTCCGCCCACAAGTGACTACATGACATACAGTGACAGTTAGGGATGACACATAAAACATTAAACATTAATAATAAAACATTATTGATTAAACATGTGAATTAAATTAAATACCAGAGCAAAAGAAGGCTACAGATTTTTGGTTATTGAGTAGAGCTACTACTCGTGAAAAAAACTGTTTTTATGTCTGGCTGTGGCAGCTTTGACAGTCCGGAGTCGCCTTCCAAAGGGAAGTGATTCAAAGAGTTTGTGGCCAGGGTGAGAGGGGTCAGAGATAATCTTGCTCGCTTCCTGGCCCTTGCAGTGTACAGTTCATCAATGGAGGGAAGGTTGCAGCCAACAACCTTCTCAGCTGATCGGACGATTTGCTGCAGCCTCCAGGTGTCGTGCTTGGTGGCCGAGCCAAACCAGACCATGATGGAGAAGGTGAGAACAGACTCTACGATGGACATATAGAATTGGACCATCATTGCCTGTGGCAGATTGTGTTTCCTCAACTGCCGTAGGAAGTACATCCTCTGTTGTGCATTTTTGACTGGGGAGTCGATGGTAGCCCCCCATTTAAGGTGCTTGGAGATGATGGTTCCCAGGAACTTAAAATACTCACACAGATATGACTGTGGTGTTGTTGATGGTGAGTGGGGTGGGGGGAGGAGAGGCCCTCCTAAAGTCTACAATCACCAGGACGCTAGCTGTGTCACTTCCTGTCTGTTGGCAGATTCCTCCCCATCCTGGATCAGTCCAATCAGGGTTGTATCATCCGCTAAACCTGAGAAGCTTGACAGAGGAGTCAGTGGAGGTGCAGTCGTTGGTGTAGAGAGAGTAGAGGAGAGGAGAGAGCACACAGCCTTGCGATGCGCCTATACTGAGTGTTTGTGGGTCCGTGATGTGCTTTCCCAGCCTCACATGCTGCTTCCTGTCTGTCAGGAAGCTGGTGATCCACCGACAGAGGGGATCCGGCACAGTCAACTCGGAAAATTTGGAGTGTAGTAGCTCTGCACAATGGTGTTGAATGCAGAGCTAAAATCAACAAATAAAATCCTCGCATAGGTCCCCTGGCAGTCTACGTGCTGGAGGATGAAGTACAGGCCCATGTTGACTGTGGAACGAAGGAGCTGATCATGGACTTTAGGAGGGCACATCATCCGAGGACGTACACTCCATTGAGTATAAATGGGGATCCTGTGGGTAGGGTGAACTGTTTTAAATATCTGGGAGTCCGCATCTCTGAGGATATGACATGGTCATCACACGCCTCAGCCCTGGTGAGTAAGGCAAGGCAGCGCCTTTACCACCTCAGGCAATTGAGGAAATTCAGAGTGTCTCCAAGGATCCTACAGTGCTTCTACGCAGCGGCGGTGGGAAGCATCTTGTCCGGGAACATTACCATCTGGTTCGGGAATTGCTCTGCCAAGGACAAGAAGGCTCTGCAGAGAGTAGTGCGTTCGGCCGAACGCACTATGGTAACTTCACTCACCCCCCTGCAGGAACTATACAACAGGAGGTGCAACTCCAGAGCAAACAAAATCATGAGAGACCTCTTCCACCCCTGCAACGGACTGTTCCAGCCGCTACGGTCAAGCAAACGCCTCCGTTGCCATGCAGTGAGAACGGAAAGGTTGAGAAGGAGTTTCTTCCCAGAGGCAATTCGGACTGTAAACGCCTTTCTCACCAGGGACTAACTCTACAGAACGTTTTTCCTTCTATTATTTATTATGTAAAAGAATATGTGTGTTATGATTGTGTTTATAATTTGTTTGGTTGTTTTGTTGTTTGTCTTTTGCACAAAAGTCCGCGAGCATTGCCACTTTCATTTCACTGCACATCTAGTATGTGTATGTGACAAATAAACTTGACTTGACTTGACTTGACTTGACTGCGTTGAAAGACAGATACCATGTGTTCAAAACTCCAGAAAGCCTAGAAGTACATTGTCTTCCAGCCTATATACGTTCCAATCATACTCCTGATCATGTCGTGATCATGCTCGTGTTCATATTCGTGTTCCTGGTCAAAAAATATATCTTCCCATAGTTCAACAAACTAAACTAAACCATCTGGGCTTCTGCGCCAGAATCCTAGCCACGAACACGCCCCAGACTACGCATAAATCCCACCCACATAATTACAGGCAGATAAAATTAAAGGTAACTGGTTATAATTATAACATACTGGGTTAAGCTAAAGGTAAACAAAAATGCTGGAAAACTCAGCGGGTGAGGCAGCATCTATGGAGCGAAGGAAATAGGCAACGTTTCGGGTCGAGGCCCTTCTTGAGACTGATGTGAGGGTGGGGGGGACGGGAAGAAGAAAGGAAGATGCGGAGAAAGTGGGCTGAGGGAGAGGTGGGAAGGGAGGAGAAAGCAAGGGAAACCTGAAATTAGAGAACTCAATTTTCATACTTCTGGCCAAGCGAAATACGAGGTGCTGCTCCTCCAATTTACGGTGGGCCATGGAGGATGCCCAGGACAGAAAGGTTGGATTCGGAATGGGAGGGGGAGTTGGTGCTTAAGCTAAATGGCTACTACAACAGGTGCTGTCTGCATGGAGTTTGCACGTTTTGCCCGTAACTGCGTGGGTTTTCTCCGAGATCTTCGGTTTCCTTCCACACTCCAAAGACGTACAGGGTTGTAGATTAATTGGCTTTGTATAAATGTAAATTGTCCCTAGTATGTGCAGGATGGTGTTAGTATGTGGACTCGGTGAGCCGAAGGGCCTGTATCCCTAAAAAAAACATTTAAAATGTAACCCAAATAGTTCAGCTATAAAAGATAAAGGGGAGAATCCCAAATCTAAAACCCCATAGATGCTGTGGAGCATACTGGAGAGGATAATGAATAAAAAAAGGTATAAAGACAGATATGGTAAGTTCAAAACTTCAGCAAGCCTAGAGGAATATAGAAATTGTAGTTATAAAATTAAAAAGGTAAATAGGAAAACACTGAGGATGCTTTAAAAGATATTGGTAAGCAAAATAAATGAAAGCCTGGGGATATTTTATGAATATGTGAAGGGAAGGAGGATAGTAAAGGAAAGTATAGGTCATATTGGAGAAAGAGAAGCGAGTGCAAGAGGGCGTGAGTGAGCAAGAGAGAGCAGAGAGAGAGAGGAGAGAGAGAAGCGAGAGAGAGCAAGGGAGAGAGAGAGAGAGAGAGAGAGGAGAGAGGAGAGGGAGAGAGAGAGAGAGAGAGAGAGAGAGAGAGAGAGAGAGAGAGAGAGAGAGAGAGAGAGGGAGAGAGAGAGAGAGAGAGAGAGAGAGAGAGATGGAGAGAGGGAACATGCGGTGTTCACGGGGACTTTGGAGGTATTCCGTGGGCGCTGGTCACCACGTGGGGTTGAGAGTATTGTGAATAATGATTGTAATGTTGTACTATAATGACACAATATAATGTAAGTTTGTTTTGTGTATGACTTGATCTGTTGTATTATTTGATGTGTTGAATAAAGTCTTTGAAAAAGAAAAAAAAAGAGAGAGAGAGAGTGATGTGATGTCCAGCACCTTTGTAGTCTACAAGGTTTCAGATGAAGAACTTTGCATTGAATCAATACTGAAAAGCCTTTCTTTCGGCCTTAGTGACAATGGTCTGAATACCCTTCTTCTATGCTGTAGAGTTCTATAATTCATTGAAGCAGCAGCACAAAAACCTGCAGACTCTCTAAAATTATCACATTAAGCATAAATGTTAAAAACAAACTAACTGCCCCACTGTTTATGTGACCACTGTAGATTAAAGTGATGATGACTGAGTTGTTTTGACACGCGGATCTAGAGGGCTATTAGCATTCCAGCCACTTCTGCCCTGAAGGGCAGTGGGAACATACTGAAGGATGATGTGCAATGTTATGCAAACCTGAGGAAAATGAAATCTTCCTATCGGGGACAAGCTGTCTGACCCATAAAAATAGCTATTTGGTAAACATACATCAGATTAAGTCATCCCTTGTAAGATCCCCGTAGGCCATCATCATCAGCACACTTTCGGGAAAAGAAAGAGCATCACCTGCAGTACAATGACAAAAAATGTTTAAAGCTGTATAAGCAATCCAGTGAGTCACTCAGAAGATCAATAAAGCATTCATTGGGTTTGTGTCAACCCAGATGAGCGGTGGACATGTTATGGCAAAAACTAGGGAGTACTTGGAGTCAGACAAACTATTCAGATGTGACTGATTCTCCCATCACGAACATTACTGACTGTTTAAACAACTTTGTAGGAAAGAACTGCAGATGCTGGTTTAAATTGGAGATATACACAAAATGCTGGAGTAACTCAGCAGAACAGGCCTCATCTATGGAGAGAAGGAATGGGTAACATTTCGGGTTGAGCCCCTTCTTCAGACTGATGTCCGACCAGTCTTACTGTATCCGACTACATTTTATCTTGGTACCACCCACTTCCCTGACATCAGTCTGAAGAAGGGTCTCGACCCAAAACGTCACTCCAGGGATGCTGCCTGTCCCGCTGAGTTACTCCAGCATTTTTTTGTTTATACAGCTGAACTTTCTGCAAAATATTGGGATGGATTTGTGTTGGCCACTTCATGAGTGACTTGCTGACATTCCCATGGGACCAACAACAAATCCGCATTTTCTATGCTAACCTGGGGGTCCCGGTCACTGTTGGCTGCTTGAGGTATCATTTCAAGAATGTGTCACGACACATTCAAAAATATCTCCACTCATTTCAAGGAGGCAGCGCGACTACAGGGAACAAAGAGAATTTTCAACTAATTTACTTCCTTTAAAATTGTTTCAGTTTCATTCAATGTGTTTAACTGTTTTCATTTGTGTTTAAATATTTTAGAATCATAGTCATACAGCACGGACGTAGGCCCTTCGGACCAACGTGCCCATGACAAGCAAGCTGCCCCATCTACACTAGCTCCAATTGCCCATGTTTGGCCCATCTCTCTTTCCTAACCATGTACCTGTCCAAATGTATTCTAAGTATTTTGCAAGTAAATGGGGGCAGGAATAGGCAAAACAACCCCAAGTCTTAAGTTCTATATCTTTCTATGGCTTTACAGTCCTACAAACGCAAATTTCGCCTTTATCTTACAGCTGGATGGCATTTTATATATGGAAATTTTTTGCTGTAGGGACCATAAAAAACAATATGCACGGAGAACGTGATCACGACCATTGGCAACTCATTCTCTTTCTTGCACATCTGTGGCTGAATTATTTCCATTACTTCCATTAGTTCTGGTGGGGAACTGAAAATGTTTTTCTTCCTGGTGGGGATGCGACATGGTGCAGCTCAGCCAGATTTCACAAACCACTACTGAGGAGCAGCGGTGAAGTACAACATGGAGATTCTTGATGTAACCAAGCATAACCAAACAAACAATTTCCAATGCCTGAGGGTCGTTGCTGAAGTCAAACGTGGGTTTCAGAAGCAATCACTACCAAATAAGGCTGACTTATTTTCTACTTCAGGGTACCATCCAATGCAGAAGATGAATGAGCAATCCAGCGTGTTGTATAAACCATTAATCCTTACATAATAGTTTAGTTTAGTTCAGTTTTAGAGATACAGCACGGAAACAGGTCCTTCGGCCCACCGAGTCCGCACCGACCAGCAATCCCCGCACATTAAC
The DNA here is from genome assembly GCF_028641065.1 of Leucoraja erinaceus. NCBI lineage: Eukaryota > Metazoa > Chordata > Chondrichthyes > Rajiformes > Rajidae > Leucoraja > Leucoraja erinaceus. Next base: position 28,390,049 of record NC_073377.1, read on the forward strand.
ACTATCCTACACACACTAGGGACTATTTACACTTACACCAAGCAGAGAACCAACTTACCTGTACGTCTTTGGAGAGAAAACCGAAGATCTTGGAGAAAATCCATGCAGTCATGGAGAGAACATACAAACTCCGTAGTCAGGATCGAATCTGGGTCTCCGGTGCTGCAAGCACTCACTGTAAGGCAGAAACTCTACCACTGCACCACCGTGGCCACCCTAGGTAAAAATAATTTCACCGATTCCTTATTTTATTGATGAAAAGAATCATTTTATGCATTGCAAATTGAGGGTAAAGCTAAGGATATGGTTAAGTAAAAATGCCCATAATACAAGAAAGGTCTAATTAAGCTAGGGATCTTATAGAAACTTACAAAATTCTTAAGGGGTTGGACAGGCTAGATGCAGGAAGATTATTCCCGATATTGGGGAAGTCCAGAACAAGGGTCACAGTTTAAGGATAAGGGGGAAGTCTTTTAGGACCGAAATGAGAAAAAAAAAATTCACACAGAGAGTGGTGAATCTGTGGAATTCTCTGCCACAGAAGGTAGTTGAGGCCAGTTCATTGGCTATAGTTATATAAGGGTTAGATGTGGCCCTCATGGCTAAAGGTATCAGGGGGTATGGAGAGAAAGTAGGTACAGGATGGTAAGTATATGGAACAAGCTGTCGGAGGAGGCAGGTACTATCCCAACATTTCAAAAACATTTGGACAAGTTTACAGATGGGATAGATTCAGAGAGATATGGACCAAACGCACGCAGGTGGGACTAGTGTAGTTGGGGCATGTTGGGCCGCGTGGGCACGTTGCCCTGATGGGCCTGCTGCTGTACGACTCTAGATTGCTTTTAAACTTTCCCTCTCACCTTTAGCATTTGGCCCTTCCACTCTGCAAAAAATATCCTAGCTATCTACTCTATCTATGCCTCTCATTATTTCATTTAGATAGATAGATAGATAGCCTTTCATTTACTTCTGTCAGGTCATCCTTACATGTACACTCAGGCACAAGCAGGCCTCTACATAAAAACATCCTGCCACACACATAATCACACAGGACTTGCATGCTTACAACATATAATTCAAAGTAATTTATTTTAAATCACAGAGCATTTTAAAGCCACCTCCATGCAACAGAAGTACTACCAGACTGCCCTTTTACCGGTAAAGCCTGGGGCTATTACCACCTTTACTGAAATCTTTAAGCAGTTAAACTTATCTTTTATCTTAATACTGTCAGTCAAACCTTGCTAAGTGCAAACTGACTGCTGTAAAAACAAAGTTTTCTTGTGGCGATGATGTGCTTTGGAATATTTTTTTATGTCATTTGTAAAACATTTATTCGTAAAACATTTGATTGGGAGCTATTTTTCAGCTTCAGGCCAATGTATCCTTTTGTTTGCTAAAATATGTTTTTCAGTCATCCTTGGTTAAATTATGCGAGTCATCTGAAGCCAACACCAAAAACTAATTTTCATTGTCAAAACCAAAGTGGAACCTTGATATATTATGAAGAATTATACAGTGCTGACACTAGCATTTTTGCTAATGTATTAAAGGTCATTTTGCAACATGGCATTAATTGTATTGATGTTAATTTTGTATACCTAATCAACTCTTTCATCCAAATTCTTTTGGTACATACACCTAGGGTTAACATCTTTGTTTATTTGCTTAGTTATAAAGATCATTAGCTCTAAACAAACTTTAGTTTAGTTTAGCTTGGAGATACAGCGTGGAAACAGGCCCTTCGGCCCACCGAGCCTGCATCAACCAACATTCATCTGTATACCAGTTCTTTCCTACACACGAGGGGTAATCTTCAAGTTCCTCGGAGTAAATATCACCAGCAACTTGTCCTGGATCAGCCATATCAAAGCAATGGCCAGGAAAGCACACCAATGAACGAACGACATGTTGTTGCTCCACTAGCTATAATTTAAATACACCAGCAAATTTAAAGGCTTGCACATTCAAGAGGAAGTGATATCTTAATTAATGTCAAACGAATTATCTGGCACTGACAATTATACAAACACAGAATCTCATTCATACAGATATTAACAATTATAAATTGTAAAAATAAACAAATAGAATGATTATTATTTATTTGGGAGAGGTACATGGATATGCAGGAAATGGAGAGATATTGATTATGTGCGGATAAGAGTTGATCTTGGCATCATGACCAAGCTCAATCCAATTTTGACATTCTGCGAATTACATTAAATGGAATTAAATATTTTCTTCATTCAGGCTCTGTGATGAAGAAACTGGTCTTCCTCTTTATGCATAAAGTGTACAATATGTCTCTTCCAACATTTAATTATTTTTACTTCAGTGGAATGGAATTGTAAATAGTGTAGAAACCAGGAACTGCAGGTGCTGGTTTATGAAAAAAAAGACACTAAGTGCTGGGGTAAACCAGTGGGTCGGACTGCATCGCTGGAGAACATGGATAGGTGACACTTCGGGTCTTTTTGGGACATTTCAGACCCTTCTGTCTGAAGAAGGATCCTCACCCGAAATGTTACCTATCCGTGTTCTCTAGAGATGCTGCCTGACCCACTGAGTTACTCCACTGTTTGTGCTTTTCTCAATTGAATAGTGTACTTGGCACAAAAAAATAAGGATACCATATCTAACTTAATATTTTTTATTCAAATTAGATAGAATTCAGACTTTACTTTAGACTTTATAGGTACAGTGGGGAAACAGGCCCTTCAGCCCACCGAGTCCGTGCTGACCAGTGATCAGCCAGTACACTAACACCATCCTACACACTAGGGACAATTTACAATTTTTTTTTTACCAAAGCCAATTAATCTACAAACCTGTATGTCTTTGGAGTGTGGGAGGAAATCGGATCGCAAGGGGGAAACCCATATGGTCACAGGGAGAACGTATAAACTCCGCTCAGACAGCAGCCGTAGTCAGGCAGGATCGAACCTGGCCTTCTGGTACTGTTACTTGAGCTGTTCACCTGGCCCTTGATACCTTGTGGAAAATGTAGTACTGGAATGGACTGCTGATAAATGGAATGTGGAGATGATGTTTCCACTAGTGGGAGAGTATAGAACCAGAGCCCATAGTCTCAGAATGAAAGAACGTATCTTTAGAAAGGAGGTGAGGAAGAATTTATTTAATCAGCGGGTGGTGAATCTGTGGAATTCAATGCCAGAGATGGTTGTGAAGGCCGTCAATGGATATTTTGTAAGGCGGAGTTAGTACTGGTATCAGGGGTTATGGGGAGAAGGCAGGGGAATGGATTTGAGAGGGAAAGATAGGTCAGCCATGATTGAATGGTGGGGTAGACTTGATGGGTCGAATAGCCTAATTTTGCTCCTAGAATTTATGAACAACGAACTTATGAACTTATAAATAAATGCAAACTGCTGCCCAAAAGTACATGTAAAATCTGTGGGCAGCAGCCAGCATGATGAACAGTAAACACAGTTCCTTCACGGCCGACAGCTAAAGCCAAGCCATCATTTTATGTCTCAGATGAATTAATAACTTGTTTTGAGCCTCAAATATTTCTTCAAGGTAATGTGACACTTTAGTTACCAGTTTCGTGAACTCAGAATACCAAACATTGAAACACAAGCCCCTACTAATAGCAGAGCTAAAACACACACACACACACAGGGCTGCAAGGTCACAATTCAAGCAATGCACACTAAAATGATGGACCGTTCGCACTGGTAAAACAACAATTTTGCCTTGACCAAAAAGTACAAGGAAGCCAGCCAAGTTAATGTGTCAATAAGGTGACTACATTTCTTAAATTCTAAAGCTGCTTCATTGCATGGAAATGAATCATTGTTTTTTGGGTGGCAAGTAGCATAAGGGGAGGAAACACTGCATCACACAAGTCAACCCAAAAACCTCTTCTGCTGCTTGTCAGCCATGGAGATGAAGCACTGAAATAGATAGATTTAGCTTACCCTGCTTTTCTGAGCCTAGGGGTGGGGGGCCTGATCGGACAGGTCCACAATGGACAATGATATTGGTTAAAACAGGAAAAAAAAAGGGAAAAGCACTTTCCCAAAATAAGAAATTAACAGAAAAGTAATGCTGTAGGGAGGAAATGCAGATGCTGGTTTACGCCAAAGATAGACACGAAATGCTGAGGTAACTCAGTGGGGCAGGCGGCATTTCTGGAGAGAAGGAATGGTTGACCATTCGGGTCGGGATCCTTCTTCAGAATTCCGAAGAAGGATCCTGTTCCTTCTTCCCAGAAAAGAAATGTAATTTATTCCCTTGTAAAAATACTTTGAAAGGCATGTATGAATGGTAATAATTTAGAACAACAAATATAAACATCAATTGCATTTTAACCGCATAGTTTAGTTGAAAGCCAGAAAAGAAATTCTTGTTGGGATGATTATTCTGGAGATGCGTTTGGGCAAACAGCCTGTAAATGTGATAAAATATGTATTTTGGCAGGAATGTTAACTGTTTGTGGAATAAACAGTAAAATGTATGTTTTTATTCCCTGAGCAGATTTTTTCATCACAGAAAGTATGATTTTCAAAACGCTTTATGTAAAATAATATTATGAAAGAAAATACAGATAAAGTAAAGATCTCATGGGTTTTTGCAAGTAGATAGTGCATTTATAAAGGATGACAAATATGTATAAATATGTATATGTACATGAATGGTTATTATTGAACCAGTTTTCCAAATGGGAAAAAATAACTAATTTGATAAAGGTACGGCCTGTTACTTTCAATGCCATGTTAGTCTCAGGTTTAGGCTTTGTAAATGATTTGACTGGAGGTTTTCAAACTTTTGAAGCCTTACGCTGCAATCTATAATGGTCTAACGTCTCTGCATTCTCCATGGGTGGCTGTTATAATGCAGGTTTTGTTCGACTGCAACCGAGTTCTTCTCCCTCACATAGAAAGCTGCCCATGCTGAGGTAACGCTCACCGGCAAATAAATAGCAAGCGACAGAGTAGCATAGCGGTACAGTTGTTTACCCACGCATAATTTTGATCCCCACCACTGGTGCTGTCTGTACGGAGTTTGTACATTCTCCCTGTGATCACATGAGTTTCCTCCCACATTCCTCCCACATTCCAAAGATGTGCAGATTTCTAGGTTATTTGGCCTCCGTAAAAATTGTCTATCATATAACCATATAACCATATACCAATTACAGCACGGAAACAGGCCATCTTGGCCCTACAAGTCCGTGCCGAACAATTATTTCCCCCTGGTCCCATCTACCTGCACTCATACCATAACCCTCCATTCCTTTCCCATCCATATACCTATCCAATGTATTTTTAAATGATAAAATCGAACCTGCCTCCACCACTTCCACTGGAAGCTCATTCCACACAGCTACCACTCTCTGAGTAAAGAAGTTCCCCCTCATGTTACCCCTAAACTTCTGTCCCTTAATTCTCAAGTCATGTCCTCTTGTTTGAATCTTCCCTACTCTCAATGGGAAAAGCTTTTCCACATCAACTCTGTCTATCCCTCTCATCATTTTAAAGAACTCTATCGTCCCCCCTTAACCTTCTGTGCTCCAGAGAATAAAGACCTAACTTATTCAACATTTCTCTGTAACTTAGTTGCTGAAACCCAGGCAACATTCTAGTAAATCTCCTCTGTACTCTCTCTATTTTGTTGACATCCTTCCTATAATTGGGCGACCAAAATTGTACACCATACTCCAGAATTGGTCTCACCAATGCCTTGTACAATTTTAACATTACATCCCAACTTCTATACTTAATGCTCTGATTTATAAAGGTTAGCACACCAAAAGCTTTCTTTACCACCCTATCTACATGAGATTCCACCTTCAGGGAACTATGCACGGTTATTCCTAGATCCCTCTTTTCAACTGCATTCCTCATGTGTAGTGCATCCCTCGTGTGTAGTGTATGAATGATCATTGGTCGGCGTGTACTCGGTGGGCTGAAGGGACTGTTTCCACTAGGTACCACTAAACTAACTAGAGATACAGGGGTACCAGCATTGTATTGTACAAGCTTTTGGGCAACCACTTCACCTCTGGAAACTGCGCCTTTTTTTAAGATGCCAATTGAAACGAGTTAAATGGTGGGAGTTTGGGAGCCACTTAAATACTGACATGGAATAACCGTTCGCATTTTGCTCTGACAACTTCCATTTGAAAAATACCTTTAACACAAGCAGAATGCAGCAATTCTTATTTCACTTGAGCCGTGTCAGAGTGTATTTGATGATAAGCCTGAAATTGAAGTTGTAAGATAGATCGGATCCTGAAACAGGTATTTAAAACATGGTTTTCTTTAAAGAATGGAGAGTGGATGGAAGGTTTAAGCATTGTCTGGCATTCCAATGAGCTGAAGGTGAATACCTGGAAAGAACACAAGGTTAGAACATTGAAATCACCCATTAAACTTGCTGACGAAGTAGAAGTACTCAGAGAAATTATCACTGAAGACAACAGCAACATTTACATAGTACAGTACAGCACAGAAACAGGTGCTTTAGATCACAATGAATATAAGTTATACTGGAAAACGGAGGATTTATCATAAAGTTGGGGAGAAGGGAGATGGGATTAACAGGTTAGAGATCTGTATGGAGAGAAGCGGGGTTACATTTTCAGGTTGATGATGTGAAAGTAACCTTGAGGAATTCCATTTCTGGACAAGATAACCAGATTTTCTCAATGTGAGAACTGGACAGTTCTGATGAAAGAGCTCCTGTTTTATAATATTAAATCTGTAAGGCTTAATAAGACTGGAAAGTGTGAGACCACAGGCAAACTGGAGGAACAGAATTAACTCTATTAACACTATCCTACACCGGGGACAATGTTTACATTTACACCAAACTGATTAACCTACAGACCTGTACGTGTTTGTAGTGTGGGATGAAACCTAAGCTCTCAGAGAAAACCCACACAGGTCACGGGGAGAATGTACAAACTCCGTACAGGCAAGCAGGCATAGTTAGGATCAAACCTGGGCTGCTGGCGCTGTAGGTGTTGCTAGGCAGCAACTCTACTGCTGCTTCACTGTGCTGCCCCTATCTTCTTTTATTTTATACCTCCTTGATATACATAGAAACATAGAAACATAGAAATTAGGTGCAGGAGTAGGCCATTCGGCCCTTCGAGCCTGCACCGCCATTTAATATGATCATGGCTGATCATCCAACTCAGTATCCCGTACCCGCCTTCTCTCCATACCCTCTGATCCCCTTGGCCACAAGGGCCACATCTAACTCCCTCTTAAATATAGCCAATGAACTGGCCTCAACTACCCTCTGTGGCAGAGAGTTCCAGAGATTCACTACTCTCTGTGTGAAAAAAGTTCTCCTCATCTCGGTTTTAAAGGATTTCCCCCCTTATCCTTAAGCTGTGACCCCTTGTCCTGGACTTCCCCAACATCGGGAACAATCTTCCTGCATCTAGCCTGTCCAACCCCTTAAGAATTTTGTAAGTTTCTATAAGATCCCCTCTCAATCTCCTAAATTCTAGAGAGTATAAACCAAGTCTATCCAGTCTTTCTTCATAAGACAGTCCTGACATCCCAGGAATCAGTCTGGTGAACCTTCTCTGCACTCCCTCTATGGCAATAATGTCCTTCCTCAGATTTGGAGACCAAAACTGCACGCAATACTCCAGGTGTGGTCTCACCAAGACCCTATACAACTGCAGTAGAACCTCCCTGCTCCTATACTCAAATCCTCTTGCTATGAAAGCCAACATGCCATTCGCTTTCTTTACTGCCTGCTGCACCTGCATGCCTACCTTCAATGACTGGTGTACCATGACACCCAGGTCTCGCTGCATCTCCCCCTTTCCCAATCGTCCACCGTTTAGATAATAATCTGCTTTCCTGTTTTTGCCACCAAAATGGATAACCTCACATTTATCCACATTAAACTGCATCTGCCAAACATTTTCCCACTCACCCAGCCTATCCAAGTCACCTTGCAGTCTCCTAGCATCCTCCTCACACATAACACTGCCTCCCAGCTTAGTGTCATCCTCAAACTTGGAGATATTGCCTTCAATTCCCTCATCCAGATCATTAATATATTGTAAATAGCTGGGGTCCCAGTACTGAGCCTTACGGTACCCCACTAGTCACTGCCTGCCATTGTGAAAAGGACCCGTTTACTCCTACTCTTTGCTTCCTGTTTGCCAGCCAGTTCTCTATCCACATCAATACTGAGCCCCCAATGCCATGTGCTTTAAGTTTGTATACTAATCTCTTATGTGGGACCTTGTCGAAAGCCTTCTGGAAGTCCAGATACACCACATCCACTGGTTCTCCCCTATCCACGCTACTAGTTACATCCTCGAAAAATTCTATAAGATTCGTCAGACATGATTTACCTTTCGTAAATCCATGCTGACTTTGTCCAATGATTTCACCACTTTCCAAATGTGCTGCTATCCCATCTTTAATAACTGACTCTAGCAGTTTCCCCACTACCGATGTTAGGCTAACTGGTCTGTAATTCCCTGTTTTCTCTCTCCCTCCCTTCTTAAAAAGTGGGGTTACGTTTGCTACCCGCCCAATCCTCTGGAACTACTCCAGACTCTAAAGAGTTTTGAAAGATTATTACTAATGCATCCACTATTTCTGGAGCTACTTCCTTACGTACGCTGGGATGCAGCCTATCTGGCCCTGGGGATTTATCGGCCTTTAATCCATTCAATTTACCCAACACCACTTCCCGACTACCCTGGATTTCACTCAATTCCTCCACCTCCTTTGACCCGCGGGCCCCTGCTATTTCCGGCAGATCATTTATGTCTTCCTTAGTGAAGACGGAACCAAAGTAGTTATTCAATTGGTCCGCCATATCCTGGTTCCCCATGATCAACTCACCTGTTTCTGACTGCAAGGGACCTACATTTGTTTTAACTAATCTCTTTCTTTTCACATATCTATAAAAACGTTTGCAGTCAGTTTTTATGTTCACTGCCAGTTTTCTTTCCTAATCCATTTTTCCTTTTCTAATTAAGCCCTTTGTCCTCCTCTGCTGGTCTCTGAATTTCTCCCAGTCCTCCGGTATGCTGCTTTTTCTGGCTAGTTTGTACGCATCATCCTTTGCTTTGATACTATCCCTGATTTCCCTTGTTATCCATGGATGCACTACCTTCCCTGATTTATTATTTTGCCAAACTGGGATGAACAATTTTTGTAGTTCATCCATGCAGTCTTTAAATGCCTTCCATTGCATATCCACCGTCAACCCTTTTAGAATTAATTGCCAGTCAATCTTGGCCAATTCACGTCTCATACCCTCAAAGTTACCTTTCTTTAAGTTCAAAACCATTGTTTCTGAATTAACAATGTCACTCTCCATCCTAATGAAGAACTCAATCATATTATGGTCACTCTTGCCCAAGGGGCCACGCACAACAAGACTAGTAACTAACCCTTCCTCATTACTCAATACCCAGTCTAAAATAGCCATCAACTGTATCAACAAATTTTCACGACACTATCAGCCAGAATGATCACTATTTGTGTCATTTAGTCTCTTGGTTTCTGACTGAACAGAGACATTCCATTTCTTTTCTCCACCTCACCCCCTCTTTTCAACTTAAATCACGTGCGATATCTATTCATAGCCTTGATAAAAATTAATTGACCTTTGCAGCATTTTCTGATGTAATTTTAGATTTCCAGCAAATCTTTGGAAATGTGAGAGCAGCACAATGGTGCAGCGGTAAAGTTGCTGCCTCAGAGCACCAGAGACCCAGGTTCGATCCTGACCTTGGGTGTTGTCTGTGTGGAGGTTATACCTTCTCCCTGTGACCGTGTGGGTTTTCTCTGGGTTCTCTGGTTTCCTTCCACATTCCAAAGATGTGAAAGTTAGTAGATTAATTGGTTTCTGTAAATTGTCCCTAGTGTGTAATGCAAAAGTGGGATAAAATCAAACTAGTGTACAGCTGGTCGATGGTCAGCATGGCCTTGGTAGGCCAAAGAGCCCGTTCCCACACTGTTTCTCTAAACTAAACTAAACCCTAAACAAATGCAGTTTTATTTTTTGCTTCCAGGTGAAATAAAGGAAATGAGCAGACATGGCGAAGTGAATTGAAGGCTATTAATATAACATTAGGATAATTGAGACTCTTTGATCATTGCACCAATCTGGTCAGCTTCTTAACCAAAAAAATTATCTTCTGACCGGTTTCAGCTTACAGCTGTCTTTCCTCTAGCTACTTTGCTTCGACACAAATTGTGGACAGCAATTCTTCTCTTCATTGAATTATACGTATCTAGAGGAAACCTGCCGTACCAAAGTTCAACATAGCTGACTGCAACTGACAGACCTATGAGTGTGCAGAAAACTGAGTTCTAAGGCTCAGTACAATTGCTATTTGCAGGAACCAAAGAGCCAATATGAGCCCAGTGGGTCCAATTATCACATTATGTCTCTTCCGAACTTCTTTCAACTCTGGCAGCCAAAAGCTTGATTCCCCCAAAAGCTATTCTGGGAATTATCTTAGGCTTTTGGCTGGCTTGAATGGAAAGAATCATGGGAGCTTGCAAACCACATCAACATTCAAGGAACAGTAAAGCTTTCTGCTCATGAATGGTACTGCATTCAGCCCAGGGACACACATGGGCATGTTTGAGTGCAGTCAATTATAAAGTTAACTTTTGCCAAATGGTTAAAATGCCAGACCCTTTTTTGTTGCTGGCTGGTTTAATTAGGAAATGTAGTTAATTGCTTGGTCTTAAGCAATGTATCGCTTGTGTTCTTTGTCTAATTATCAAAACATTTTCTGGAGATCTCCTTCCATTATCTGGAGGAAACCAGCCAGACCAAAGCTCAGTGCAAGACACAAGGTACTGGAGTAATTCAGCAGATCAGGCAGCATCCCTGCTGGAATACATGGATAGGTGTCACTATGAGTTGGGTCATCAGACTGATTGTGGAGGTTTTTGGGGGGGGGGGGGGGGGGGGGGGGGGGTGGGAGGGGGCGGGTGTGGAGAAACATTACCGACCCTTCCACATAGGGCAACACGGTAGCACAGTGGTAGAGTTTGTAGCACCGGAGATCCGGATTCTATCCCGATTGCAGCTGCTGTCTGTACGGAGTTTGTACGTTCTCCCCGTGATCACGTGGGTTTTCTCCGAGATCTTCGGTTTCCTCCCACGCTCCAAAGATGTACAGGTATGTAGGTTAATTGGCTTGTGCATGTGTAAATGTCCCTAGTGCGTGTTGGATACTGTTAATGTGCAGGAATCGCTGGTCGGCGCGGGCCCTGGTGGGCCGAAGGGCCTGTTTCCGTGCAGAATCTCTAAAACTAAATTAAAACAATCAGTCTGATGAAGAGCCCCGACCTGAAATATCACCTATCCATGTTCTCCGGATGCTATCTGACCCATTGAGTTACCCCAGCACTTTGTGTCTTTTTTTTGTAAACCAGCACCTGCAGTTCCTTGTATACAAAGCTGCAACTGTCAGACCTAAGAATGTGCAGAAAACTGAGTTCTAAAATGAGCTACAACAAAGTGCTTGGTTTGCTGATGGTTTTCATCAGGCATCTCTCAATAATCACAGGCTGTGAAGGCAGAACAGATAAGCTGACAAACACCAATGTGCAGGAGTGGGGAGCTGCACATCATGCAGCTTTTTTGGTGCCAGCCAACATTTAATACGCAGGTTAACCCTGCATTTTCATCAGTACAGGGATACCCTTTACTGTAGGAAAGGTTTATGGATAGGAAACGGATAGGAAAGGTTTAGAGGGTTATGGTCTTAACATGGGCCGATAAGATTCTTAGATGGGGCATCTTGGTCGGCGTGGGCAGGTTGGGCAACCGCTCATTTGAACATGGTAATGTATGTAAACTGTGTATGAAGGTAGTCACACGATGCCATTTGCAGACTGTATAGGTCTTAATTCCCTGATAGGATACAACATAATTTGTCTCTAGATTGCACTGAGCTAGGTTCTTTGCTCTACGGAGAATAGTTGAGTTGTGTCCAGGGGTAGTTAACTTTCGTCCTGTACAAATGGCACTTTCAAGTTAACTGATGCTGTGTCTTCCACTGCCCTTTTCTCGTGCACTTTGCCTCTGTCATGATTTAGGAGCTCCTATATCGGCTTGGCAAGTTCAACAAATCTAGGAATAATGCATTCTGACCCTGGAATTGACTGGACTTGGGATTTGTTTGGAGGGTGCAAGGAGCCAGCACCATGTCAGTTGATTGGAAGAGAGACTCACTGTCAATTCAAGAATCATTTAGATGGGTACATGGAAAGGATCTGTTTAGAGGGATATGGGCCAAACGCTGGCAATTGGGACTAGTGTAGATGGGACATGTTGGTCGGTGTGGGCAAGTTGAGCTAGTTTTGCTGCTGTCTGACTATAACTTGATAGCACCATTGTTTTTTGAACTCTAATTGTCACCATATTCCATCAGAAACTTCCCTAAACTTCACGTCTTATGCATTGTACACCAGCTGATCAATCATGACAAGCACAGTCACTAAAAGCCTCATAAAAATGATAAGTAACATGTTCCCTTCTTTTATGTAGGAGAGGTTAGCAGGAATCTGGCACATCAAGCTATCTTTATTCACCCCCTCAAAGAGAGCATGTTGGCAGCTGGAAGAGACGTCACATTGGGTTAATTCAAACATTATCTTTTTTTAAAAACGTCACAGTCATAGAATGATACAATGTGGAAACAACCCACTTGCCCACACCAGCCAACATGTCCCAGCTGCACTTGTCATCCCACCTGCCAGCGTTTGGTCCATATCCCTCCAAACCTGTCCTATCCATCTGCCTGTCTAACTGCTTCTTAAATGTTGGGATAGTCCCTGCCTCAACTACTTCCTCTGCAGCTTGTCCCATACATCCACCACCCTTTGTGTGAAAAAGTTACCCCTCAGATTCCTATTAAATATTTTCCCCTTCACCTTAAACCTATGTCCCCTGGTCCTCGAATCATCTACTCTGGGCAAGAGACTCTGTGCATCCACCCGATCTATTCCTCTCATGATTATATACACCTTTACCAGATCACCCCTCATCTTCCTGTGTTCCAGGGAATAGAGTCCCAGCCTACTCAACCTCTGCCTCTAGCTCAGACCCTCTAGTCCTGGCAACATAAAACTTCTCTGTACCCTTTCCAGCTTGTGATTTCAATTTTCCACTTTGTGCTCTGTACAGCAAAATGCAGAAACTCCAACAAGCTGCATCTTGTGCTACACTAAAAGGTACATGAACAGTTCATTACCAATCAAGTTTAGTCAAGTTACTATGTTAGTATCTAAATTTGCTTTTATGCACATAATTAGTACATAGCCCATGCAATTTGTATCTAGCTCACAGCAATGTTTGCACATCTTAACCTGATTTTATTGGGAACTGTCTCGGCCACAATTAAATAGAGTAATTTACTTTATTTGTCTGTTTGCTGTGAGTTCTGGCATAAATTCATGATAGATCCACTGAATATGTCCACAGACGCACAGAGGCATACAGCACGGATAAAGGCCCTACAGCCCAACTTGTCCATGCAGATCAAAATGCCCTATGTAGCCCGCATTTGGCCTATAACCCTCTTCACTTTTCCTATGCAGTACCTGTCCAAGAGACTTTTAAATGATGTTATTGTACCTATCTTAACGATCTCCTCATGCAGTTCATTCCATGCACCCGCCACCATCAGTGTGAAAAGGTAGCCCATCAGGATCCTATTAAACTGAAGAAGGGTTTCTGCCCGAAACGTTGCCTATTTCCTTCGCTCCATAGATGCTGCTGCACCCGCTGAGTTTCTCCAGCTTTTTTGTGTACCTAGGATCCTATTAAATCTTTCCTCACCCACCTTAAACCTATGCCTTCTGGTTCATGATTCATCCTAGGTGAAGGATTCGGCGCATTGCAGACTGAGTGGTAAATTCTACCAAGATTACAGTAATGTCCAAAATCATGGAGGCCCCTTCTGATTACTGGCAACTGTCTCCTGACCATTCAGGACATTTACCATAGGCGGTGCGTGCGGAAGGCACACAGCATCATCAAGGACCACAGCCACCCAGCTGATCAACCTTCAGCTGGCAGACTCCTTGCCTTTGGGAATCCTATTGACAGGAGGCTCAAGTGTTTAGAGACAGTCTTAAATTCTGTTCACTCACAGTCCCATGGAGGTGCTGGTGAGGTACATCTTTATTGCCTTGTGTGATGTCTGCTTACGGCCCAATTCATGCAGATACAAAGAACTGCAGATGCTGGTTTACAAAAACCAAGACACAAAGAGCTGGAGTAACTCCACAGGTCATACAGCATGGGGAAAACATGGCTAGGTGACATTTCGGGTTAGGACCCTTCGTCAGGGATTGTAAGGTGAGGAGGAGAAAACTGGAAGAGAGTCGGGGCTGGGCAAAGCCAGAAAGGTAAGAGGTTAATACAGATGAAGGGGAGAGAGTGGAGGGGGGAGGGGTGGTTGATAGGCAGATGGTGGACAAGGCCAGAGATAAAAAGGCAGAAGTTGTGAGATAAAAGGATTGAAGAGTAATGCCCCTGTCCCACTTAGGAAACCTGAACGGAAACCTCTGGAGACTTTGCGCCCCACCCAAGGTTTCCGTGCGGTTCCCGGAGGTTGCAGGTGGTTGCCGGAAGTTGCAGGTAGTGGAAGCAGGTAGGGAGACTGACAAAAACCTTTGGGAACCGCCGAGAACCGCACGGAAACCTTGGGTGGGGCTCAAAGTCTCCAGAGGTTTCCGTTCAGGTTTCCTAAGTGGGACAGGGGCATTACTCTTCAATCTCCAGCCGGGGGCTATGACTTTGACTTTGACATCGGGGGGGGGGGGGGGGGGGAGTGCATTGGAGAGATAAATTGCAAATCACAGTTAGAGTATGTTAAATGTAATTATGTTGTGTCTGGGGTCTATTTGTGTGTAATGTATGGCTGCAGAAACGGCATTTCGGACCTCCAGGGGTCCAATGACAAATAAATTGTTCTGATTCTGAAGTGGGACAGGGGCATTACAAATTGCAAAGCTAGAGTATGGAATGTAGGTGGAAGGGGAGGTGGGGAAAATATATAGGTGCAAGTCCAGGTGGGGCACAGGGAAGGGGGGCAGGGAGTTTAGGGGGAAATGGAGAGGGAGAGTTTTATAGTTACCTAAAATTAAAATTGAAAGATTCAATGTTCATATTGTTGGGTGTATGCTACCCAAGTGGATTATGAGATTATGTTCCTCCAGTTTACATGTGGCCTCATTCTGGCAATGGCGGAGGCCCAAGACAGAGAGGTTAATATTGGAAAGGGAAGAGACGTTAAAATGATATGCAACTGAGAGATCCATAGACCTTAAGGGCCTGTCCCACTTAGGCGACTTTTCAGGCGAGAGCAGGAGACTCTACACTCGCCTCATGATCGCCACATGGTCGCCACATGTTTGCTGGTGGTCTCTGGTGAGTCTCCTTCATGGTCGCGAGGAGTTCCCGCATTCTGAGAACTAGTCGTGGCCTCAGTATGGTCGGCGCAAATTTTTCAACATGTTGGTCGCCATGGAGAAAATCGATAATCCTGTAGTCGTAGGTGCAGTTGTAGTGGGGTCACCATGTTGTTGTAGGTAGTCGAGGTAGTTGTAGGTAGTTTTAGTTAATCACCTTTGCTGACCAGGCATTTTCATTGGCTCATTGAAAAAATGTAAGCACGAGTTTTCAGAACCAAGGATAACCGACCGGTAATGTTAAAAGTCCGCAAAACTTCACAGCTGTGTATCTCTGGCTTATTAAAAGTTGTCTGGTTTCTGAAAAGTGTCTCCACTCCTTCTCCCCCCTTCTCTCCCCCCCCCCCCATTCTACCCCACCCCTTTCTCCTCCCTTCTCCCCTCCCCCCCTCTTTAAAAGGACTTACACTGTGCTAGCCATCTTAACCTTCCTGTTCATCGTGGTGTGTGTCTGTATCGCCTTGGCTTTGCACCGTGTGAATTTCAGACAGCGCTCCCCCGCTTTCCCTGGCCCCCGCCTTTGCGATGTGATTTTGTGTGTGTGTGTGTGTTCCACTCTGACAGTCGCCGTTCCAGTTCCCGGTTTTTCAGGCGAGTGCCGCAAACTTGACAGTCGCCGGCAGTCCGCTGAAAAATCGCCTAAGTGGGACAGGCCGTTTAGCAAACCGAGTCAACGCTTGGTCTCAGCAATGTAAAGGAGGCCACATCAGGAACACCAGATGCAGTCGATGAAGTTAGAGGAACCCTGTCTCACCTGGAAGGACTGTTGGGGTCTCTGGATGGAGATGTTGCAGGGAAAAGTACTCAGGAAGGGAATTGTTTGAGTGGGAAGGGATGAGTGAACTAGATTGCGGAGGGTGTGATCTCAGAGGAAGGTGGAAAAGGGTGATGATGTGAAGATGTGACTGGTGGTGGGATCACATTGAAGGTGGTGAAAATGTCAGAGGATGATGTGTTGGATGCGGAGGCTGAGGGGTGAAAGGTGAGGACCAGTGGTGCACTATCTTAGTTCCATTTGGGGGGAAGGGGAGCGAGCGCAGAACTACGGGAGACAAAGGAGATGTAGGTGAGGGATCCATCTATGATAGCAGAGGGGAAGCCATGTTTTACTAACAATAAAGGGGATATCTCAGATATCCTCGAATAGAAAACCTCATCTTGGGACCAGATGCAGTGGAGATGGAGAAATTGCGAGTAGGAGATAGGGTCTTTGCAAGAGACAGGGTGGAAGGAAGCGTGGTCCAGATAACTGGAGGTCGGTTAAATTTGGAGTAGACGTCAATTGTTAGTTTGTCTCCTGTGATGGAGATAGATGGACCAAGAAAGGGGGGAATAGTGTCAGAGATAATCCAAGTGTATGTGAGGGCATGGTGGAAGTTAGTGGTAAAGTTAATAAAAACAATGAGTTCTGCATGGGTGAAAACTAGTATATGTTTGGAACAAGGATTTTTCTACATAACTGACCAAAGGACAGGCATAGCTGGGGCCCATGCGAGAGCCCATGGCCACACCTTGGACTTGGAGAAAATGAGAGGAGTCAAAGGAGAAGTTGACAATCGGGGCCTGGAAACTGAAAGTTATTGAAGAGTTGAAGGGCATGTGAGGTGTCTTGGTTATAGGACGCAAGGGACTGGACAAGGGGAAGAGGATGGAGTCAAGGTATTTGGAGATGAGTTCTGTGGGGCAGGAGGAGGCAGAAACAATGGGGGTACCAAGTAGGGTTGCCAACTGTCCCGTGTTAGCCGGGACATCCCGTATATTGGGCTTAATTGTTTTGTCCCATACGGGACTGCCCTTGTCCCATATTTGACTGCTACTACTCGGGTCGGGGGGACTGTCGGGTTGGAGGTCTGCATGCTCAGTCCTCAAGTGGGAGGTCAGAGAGGTAGATGATCAAAGCCCAACAGGAGTAAGGGCTGGGTCAGATGAGGGCAAGTGGGGTGGAGCATGGCTTGTGGGAGATAGGAAAATAGGAACATAGACAAAGGTGCCGGAGTAGGCCAGTTAGCCCTTTGAGCCAACACTGCCATTCAATATGATCAAGGCTAATCATCCAAAATCAGTACCGCATTCCTGTGTTCTCGCTATATCCCTTCATTCCATTAGCCCAAAGCTATATCTAACTCTTTCTTGAAAACATCCAGTGAATTGGCTTCCATTGCCTTCCGTGGCATATTCAAAAATATGACAGGGGCTCAGAGGGATGAGGGGTGTTGGGGGTGGTGTAGGGATAGTGGAGCATAGGAAAAATAGCATGGTTGGAATAGGGGAAAGGGCAGTTGTGCCATTACTGAGGTCCCCTCTTGCAAGAGGGAATTAGTAGGACTCAGAGGAGTCAGTCCATGTGATGCAGCCAGCAGCATTGAGGCCCTTGTCCTGGAACTGGGGCCTGAACCCTGGTGAGTCGATGGCCCCAGCCTGCCAATGGTTGGAGTGGAGATGAGGATCAATGGGATCAGTCTGGCCTGGGAATAATGGCTGTCATTTTTCCAAGTTATCTCGAGATGCTGTCTGACCCGCTGAGTTATTCCAACACTTTATGTCTTTTTCTTTGCCCAATTCGTGTAATTGATCAAGCAGAGTGAATGATGTGTCTGTCCATTCTTTCTAACCGGGAAATAACACATTATCTCAGCAGTGTCTAATATTGTGTAACTGTAATAATGAAACCTGGAAACTCTAATTTACAAAAAAAAATGTTACCAGTGATATAATTGTCAACCATTCAACCAAATCCTACTACAGTAATTAACATTCAATTTTCTCCGTCTAAATCTGTCTGCATTAGTAAACTCCAGTTTCCAGCATGTGCACAAAATCCCAAAAGAGCTACATAATTTAGTTCCACAAAGCATGATTTAAAATCACTCACACACAGCTCTGGTGAGCATAAACGAATGTGGTAAATCCTCAATGAAAATCAAAAGTATAAATAATGGAATTATGGAATAAAAACAAAAAATAAATGGTGGAGACACTCAGTAATTAGGCAGCATCAGTGAAAATAAATCTTTTATTTTTCCTTTTTCTCTTTCTGCAAATGCTGCCTGACCTTCTGATTGTTCTCAATATTTTCAGTTCCTATTTATGATAAATAATCATTCAACGTTTGTGCTTTATATTTTTAATTCTATCAAGAAAAAATAAAATGTACTCTTAAAATTACTTAAAATGGCTCAAATCTTCTCAGTGAACTTCAGTGAATCTTCAGTCAAGAAGATCTAGACTACATGTGTAGGAAGGACCTGCAGATGCTGGTTTATACCGAAGATAGACTCAAATTGTTGGAGTAACTCAGCGGGACATGCAGCATCTCTGGAGGAAAAGGATGAGTGATGTTTTGGGTCGGAACCCTTCTTCGATCTGAAATTAGGGACGTGGAGTGAAACTGGGATCTAGATTAATCCCAATCTCTGTTGAATTAATTAATTGAAAGAAGGCTGTCCAAAAGTCTGTGCATTACTGGTCTCTTGAAACAGGAAGAAATTATTGAGCACTTCGGGATACAGTAGTAAAATGCTGGCAAGGCATTATAGTCTAAATAGGCTCCTTCTATCATGCATATTGTTCCAGTTGCATACGAATATCATAAATTACAATGTAAAAAAATCAATGGCTTGAATACATCTCATGAAGGGCCTGTCCCACTTGGGCGACCGAATCCGCGAGTTCTGGCTAGTTTGCCCTTGACTCATACTCGCAGCACGGTCGACACGGGGTCATAGGAGGTCTTTGTACCTCTCCTTCTTGCTCGAGAGTGGTCACTGCGTACTCAAGGTTGCAGCGTTTTTTTTGATATGCTAAAAAATGCCCGCAAGTAACAAAAGGTCGCCATGGAAAAAATAGATTATATTTTTACTCGTAGGTTTAGTCGTAGTGGGTCGTAGTAGGTCGTAGTAGATCAGCATATTAGTCATAGGTAATCGAGGGTAGTCGAAGGTAGTAGCAGATAGTCTTTGTTATAGTCGAAGGGAGGTCGAAGGAGATTGAAGGAGGTCGTCTTCACTCTCCACTATTTGGTGTCCAATTATTTCCCAAGTCATAGCCAGTCGTAGCTGGTCAAAGCTGGTCTTCAATATTGTCGAAGGAGGTCGAAGGGGGTCTTCTACATACTCGAAGGAGGTCTTCAACAAGACATTTTTTCAAACTCTTTTAAACTCGCCAGTTAGGTCGCCTAAGTGGGACAGCCCCTTAATACCATAATGTCCACTTGAAGTGGATTGTAATCAATTTCTATTGTAAATTTCCGCCATACCAAACAATTAATTTTATCTACTTTATATCGTGGAGAGTGTGGATTTGAAGCGTGAGGGATAATTTTGGGCATGACACTTTATATGGAAAACCCCAAAACTCACTTTCCTTATATTTCTGAGGAATATCGTAAAGGAACAGAGGAAGTCCCTCTCCTCCAGCTCTCAGTCTGAAGAAGGGTCTCGACGTTTTTCTCCAGCGGTTCAGCCTGACCTGCTGAGTTACTCCAACATTTTGTCCCTATCTTCAGTATAATGCTAGCATTTAGTATCCTGAGAGGTTTATGCTCTGCCATTTTATTGAGAAAACAAAATGCTTTCTACATGTTGATATGCTGTATCATACAACCCTACTAGGGCTTACTTCAATGGGTATGCATAGAGTCATGGAGTCACAGGGCTATAAGCCTGACAAGATATTACAACTGAGTCCATGCTGACCAGATACAGTATTAGAACTGATTTAATCACATTTGCAGGTCAGGTCGGGGGGAGTTCCCCCCGCCACGGGTACCATGTAATCCCGTACTACCTGCTCCATGGTTGGATAGTCTGCGATTGCCAGGTGAGGAGGAGGCTGTGGACCCCCAGCAGGCCCAAAAACAAGGCCTGTCAAAGGGTGGATGAGCTTCTAGCGAGCCAACGGCCATCCACACTTCAGTAAAAGTTGCGATCACTGTCGTACATAGCATTGTATGGAATTATGATAAAGCACACACACCAAAATCCTATACTTCCAGTGGCAGAAGTCTGCAGGAATGGAGGACAGAGATGTGTGGTGCGTCCGTCACCATTCCCATTGGAAACCAGCACCACTGCATCGCTAATGTTTTCAACGATGATGAATGCATGTGGCCCAAATCCCTCTAAACCTTTCCATTCCATGTACTTGTCTAAATATCTTGTACCTGCTGCTACAGCTTCCTCCATCTTGTTCCATGTACACACCACCCACTGCATGACGAAATGTCCCTGCAAGGTTCTTTTAAATCCTTCCCCTCTCATATTAAGCATAGGCCCTCTTGTTCTGCACTGCTCTACTTTTGGAAAAGACAACCATTTACTTTAACAGTTTAACTATACCTCTCACGACTTTGTATACCTCTGCAAGGTCATCCCTTAACCCTCCCCACACTCCAGGGAAAGGTAACAAATAAAATAAATCTATTCTGTCAACTATCCTTTAAAAACTATGATTGATTATTAATGAGAGAGGGACAAGATTTCAGCCATGCTTTTGTGAAAATAATTGTATTTGTCCTTAAGTTTAAGGTTAATTTAGCATCATATCCTGTTGCACTGAATTTCCATTAGGGAAGAAAGCTTATCTGTCCCTATCCTATTTAATCACATTTTCTTTAATATCTTGATGTATTTATTCCTCATATGATAATCGTGGAATTGTGGTGGACGTTTCAGAATACATCCTATATTCTTTGTCTCCTAAATCCATGTGACTTATAACCCATTGTACAATTTTACTTCCAATTCCAAACTCAGCCATTTTGTTAATTACATTGTGTTCCTTAACAATGCTGATACAGTAGCACTGCTGGAGGAACTGCTGCCTAGCTCTCACAGACCCAGTCTCAATCCTGACCTCTGGTACAGTTTCTGTGCAGTTTGCATGTACTCCGTGCTTTTCCTGCCGATGCTCTTTCTTCTTCCATCCCTAAAACATTAATTTTACTTCGGAGTCACGTGAGTGACTACGTGAAGAGCCCGCTCAGCACGCATGCGCGACATTGCGTTCACGCAGGCAACAGCGACGCAGCGGGAGTCAGGCGCTCCCGCTACAGTTTAAAAAAGACGGACTGTCAGGTAAGTCTGAGGTCGGGTTTTCTTGGCAAAAGGAGAGTTTTTGCCTTGTTCCAACAGCTAAGAGAAATGAACAGAACAAGGCTCTCCAAGACGCCTGTCCCCCGTTCGACTCCAATGGAGGAGCGTTCCATCAGTGGGGGGCAGGAGGCGGTAGGACCGCTAACCCAGCGCTCCGCCATCCCTGACACCGAGCTGAGCCCAGTCTCGCTAGCGCCTGAGCAGCGGACTGGATGTAAAGCCACTAAGAAGACCATCCGGCCAGTGTTTTCCGATTCGTCGGACGGGGACGTCTCACCACTCGCTCGGGGCAGAGACAGCCGCCTGAGCCGCATGGAGCGGCTCGTGGAGCATATGCTCCAGCGAGACGTGCTTCGTGAGGAGCAGTTTCGCAGGGGGAGTTCAGGCACTCCCTCCACAGTGCCTCGTGCACTGGCCATCGCTTCCCCCTCATCCGAGGGCAGCTGTGGCGACCAGGGCCGGGCTGGTCAAGAAGATGGGATGCTGGCTGAAGAAGTCGGGAGTATGCCAGGGGTACAGGAACAAGAAGAGCTGCTGGGTGTGGTGGACCGCTACGTGGCAGCCCCACGTGAAGGACGGCCATTAGAGCCTAAACTAGCGGCCAGCATTAACCACCTATTCAACAGGCCCCTAGAGGAGCAGGTGGTTAATGAGGTCTTAGAACAATATACGGCTCCTGAAAATTGTGAATGACTCAAAGTGCCGGCTGTCAACAGCCAAATCTGGGGGCACGTTGGGTCAAATATTCGAAATCAGGAACTAAAACTTCAGCGGATCCTCAGGCTCCTGACGTCAGCCATCACCTCATTTGCTCGTTCTGTGGATGGCACAGACATGACCACAAACCAGCAGGACACCCTCGCACTGCTCTGCAATACTCAATTTGAGATAAATAACCTCCGCAAGGAGATTATAAGACCTGCCTTCAACCCGAAATTCGCGGGGTTGTGCAAAACCATATAACCATATAACCATATCAATTACAGCACGGAAACAGGCCATCTCGGCCCTACAAGTCCGTGCCGAACAAATTTTTTTTTCCCCTTAGTCCCACCTGCCTGCACTCATCCCATAACCCTCCATTCCCTTCTCATCCATATGCCTATCCAATTTATCTTTAAATGATACCAATGAACCTGCCTCCACCACTTCCACTGGAAGCTCATTCCACACCGTTACCACTCTCTGAGTAAAGAAGTTCCCCCTCATATTACCCCTAAACTTCTGTCCCTTAATTCTGAAGTCATGTCCTCTTGTTTGAATCTTCCCTATTCTCAAAGGGAAAAGCTTGTCCACATCAACTCTGTCTATCCCTCTCATCATTTTAAAGACCTCTATCAGGTCCCCCCATAACCTTCTACGCTCCAGAGAATAAAGACCTAACTTATTCAACCTATCTCTGTAACTTAGTTGTTGAAACCCAGGCAACATCCTAGTAAATCTCCTCTGTACTCTCTCTATTTTGTTGACATCCTTCCTATAATTGGGCGACCAAAATTGTACACCATACTCCAGATTTGGTCTCACCAATGCCTTGTACAATGTTAACATTACATCCCAGCTTCTATACTATGCTCTGATTTATAAAGGCTAGCATACCAAAAGCTTTCTTACCACCCTATCTATATGGGATTCCACCTTCAAGGAACTATGCACGGTTATACCCAGATCCCTCTGTTCAACTGTATTCTTCAATTCCCTACCATTTACCATGTACGTCCTATTTTGATTTGTCCTGCCAAGGTGCCAAAACTTCAACCATTGAGTCAGATACACTGCTCTTTGGCAAAGACCTCACCAAAAAAGTCAAAGACATAACCATATAACAATTACAGCATGGAAACAGGCCACTCGACCCTTCAGTCCGTGCCGAACACATAATCTCCCCTAGTCCCATATACAGCGCTCAGACCATAACCCTCCATTCCCTTCCCATCCATAAACTATCCAATTTATTTTTAAATGATAAAAACGAACTGCCTCCACCACCTTCACTGGAAGCTCATTCCACACAGCTACCACTCTCTGAGTAAAGAGCTCATTCCACACAGCTACCACTCTCTGAGTAAAGAGAGTGGTAGCTGGAGGAGGCTTCCAAAACTTTCGGCCTCATGAGGGCAGGCCCCGGGACGAGCAAAACCAAAACCACAAAACCCAAGCGGCAGCACCCCATCGCGTCCACCAGTCGACGTCTACCCTATGGGACTGGTGAAAGCTCGGGGTCCGCATATTACCACCGGAAGCCTTTTTTAGACCAAGGCCCAGAGCGGACCCCATGGAAAATGCGCCACCCCCAAACCTCACCGCCACGTCAGACAACGCACAAGACTCGTCATCCTGCGAAGAAGCTGAAGAAACACCCATAACCATGGAGGTAGGTGGGTCTGGTTCCTACCAGCATATAGAAAGTAGGGGCGCTATACTAACAGGGGGGAGATTACACCTGTTTAAGGAAGCATGGGAGTCTATCACGAGTGACAAGTATATACTCAATAGCATACGTGGATACAAAATACAGTTTGCACTAGAAAAATTGCCACCAGTTCAACATTCACCCCAGAAGTTTTTTTCCCTCTCAGTTAAAGAAAAACGAGAGGGACAGGCTGAACTGGTGAGACTAATCACTAAGGGTATCATTGAAAAAACAAAACATGAACCCTTGGAATTTGTGTTTAATATATTTACTAAAACTAAAAAAGATGGTGGATGTCGCATCGTCATTGACTTAACTTCACTAAATATGTTTGTTAAGTATGTACATTTCAAAATGGAAACGTTTGTTACTGCCAAACAACTGATTTCCAAAGGATACTTCATGGCAAGCATTGACCTCAAAGATGCTTATTTTTCAGTACCCATTCATAAGGATCATCGCAGATACCTGAAATTTACCTGGATGGGGAAAATGGCAGTTTAAAGTGTTACCCAACGAATTAACATCAGCCCCAAGATTATTCACCAAGATACTAAAACCAGCCTTGGCAATATTAAGGAGACAAAAACATATTGTCATGGCATATCTTGATGATATCTTAATAGTAGGCAAAACCATGGAATTGGCCATATCAGCTGTGTCAGCTACCAAACAATTGTTTGAAACCTTGGGATTTGTCTTACATCCAGATAAATCTAAGTTGAAGCCATCCACAACCATGGACTACTTGGGCTTCACTATTAACTCAGTCCACATGTCTGTAACTTTGCCAAAAGACAAAACAACTGAATTGGCACAATCATGTAACAATTTAATGGTCAACGAGCGACCAACTATTCGACAAGTGGCAAGAGTAATTGGGAAAATGGTAGCAGCATTTCCGGCTACACAATTTGGACCTTTGCACTATCAAAACTTACAAAGAGCAAAGGTACAGGCACTAAAACGACATGCAGGTCATTATGATCGTATCATGAAATTACCCACTGAAGCAATATCAGAGCTACAGTGGTGGGCAGAAAACGTTTGGCATAGTTCCAGCCCTATCATCATCGTTAACCCTACTTTAGTTATCCAAACAGATGCCAGTGCTCAAGGCTGGGGAGCAACTAACTCCATATCCAGCACAGGTGGTAGATGGACTAACCCAGAGTCATCGTCACTACTTACACTGGGCATTAACTATCTAGAGATGTTGGGTGCCTTTTACGGTTTAAAAGCATATGCATCAAATATGCATCACTTGCATGTTCGGTTACAAATAGACAATACTACGGTGGTGGCCTATATTAACCACATGGGCAGCATAAAATCGATATCATGCGACAAATTGGTCAACACAATCTGGCAATGGTGTGTCGAAAGACATATTTGGCTATCAGCAACTTACCTGCCAGGTAAGCTAAATACAGTGGCAGACACCAGGTCACGCAAATTTAATGACAACACCAAATGGATGTTAAACCCCAAAGTGTTTGCTAAAGTTATCAAGCAATATGGCACGCCAGATATCGGCCTATTTGTGTCAAGGGTAAATCACCAGGTACCTATGTATGTCACTTGGGAACCAGACCCTGAGGCAGCAGCGGTAAATGCGTTCGCGCTGGATTGGGGAAATTTCTTTGTCTATGCATTTCCTCCCTTTTGCCTCATCAGCCGGGTACTACGCAAAATACAAATGGACTGCTTCAGGTATTTTGATAGTACCCGACTGGCCTACACAGCCATGGTTCCCATTACTCCATGACATGGTTGTTGAAACCCCGATGATATTTCCCGGTAACCCAGAATTATTAACCCACCCAGTATCTAGCATAAGCCACCCATGCCATGATAAAATCAAACTCCTGGGTTGCAGATTTTGAAAAGACCATTACGGGGACTGGGATTGTCAGAAAAAAACGTCAACACCATGTCAGCATCCCACCGAACATCCACAAGAAAACAGTACTTGTCCAGCATCAAAAAGTGGGAGAAGTACTGCTTGGACACAGGGACCACCTACTCAACCGCAACAGTTACCAACGTACTGGAGTTCCTGGCAGCCCTTCACCATGATGAAGGACTCAGCTACAGTGCCATCAACACAGCTAGAAGTGCTCTGTCTGCCTATTTAACTCAGGCACCAGCACATCAGGCCATGGGGTCCCACCCGCTGGTGGTTAAACTAATGAAGAGAATTTACAACTCTAACCCCCCCAGACCAAGGTACACCCATATATGGGATGTCAGTGTGATCCTGACATACCTCAGTGGATGGCCACCAGCCAGGTCCCTCACCCTGGAACAATCTACGCTCAATACTATCATGCTGATGGCACGTATCCGCACAGAGGGTCCAGTCACTACACATATTGCGACTGGACAACATGATCATAGCTCCAGATCATGTCTCTTTCATTATCCAGGGACTGATCAAATCGAGCAGACCAGGAACACCCAACCCAGTCATGGAATACAGGGCTTACCCGCCAGAACCACGGTTATGTGCCATGACCCACCTACTGTCCTACATAGATACAACCAAAATAATTCGAGGGAGTGAAAAAGCCTTATGGGTCAGCCACAAAAAACCTTATGGTCGGGTGACGAGCCAAACCATTTTGAGATGGCTCAAGCAGGTGCTAAAAGCTGCTGGTATAAACACTAACATGTACAAATCTCACTCCACCAGGGCAGCATCCACGTCGACGGCCAAAAGAATGGACGTGCCTATAGACCACATCCTGGCTACGGCAGTGTGGTCGGGGGAAAGAACATTCCGAACTTTCTATTATAAGCCGTTGGCAAAACCTGCTTTATTTGCAGAGAAAATTTTACAGTCTACAAATATTTAATTTAAGCCCAGGGGAGCAATTTAATTTCTTTGTTGTTATTGTTAAAAAATACCGTTGTCGTTTTTACAAACAGATTAATTGGTTGATTAGGATAACACACTTCCTCCCTCAAGGACTTCGGCAGTGAGTGAAGTAAAACCTGTTACACGGTTTGAAATCACAGAGCTTTAAAATCTTCACGTAGTCACTCACGTGACTCGAAGTAAAATAGTAAGATTAAACGAGAACTTACCAGTTTGAAGTTTGATCTGTATTTTATGAGGCGTTACAATGAGGGATTACGTGCCCTCCGCTCCCACCCTCAATAATATGGGTCAAACTGATAACTGTGGTCTCCTTTTCTTTACTATGTTTATTTCAATAACTGTGTCTATCTGTGATTCCACACCGCTGCTTTGAAGTATGTCGCTCATGTGTGCTGAGCGGGCTCTTCACGTAATTCCTCATCGTAACTCCTCATCATTAGCTTTCATAGCAAAAGGATTTGAGTATAGGAGCAGGGAGGTTCTACTGCAGTTGTACAGGGTCTTGGTGAGACCACACCTGGAGTATTGCGTACAGTTTTGGTCTCCAAATCTGAGGAAGGGCATTCTTGCCATAGAGGGAGTGCAGAGAAGGTTCACCAGACTGATTCCTGGGATGTCAGGACTGTCTTATGAAGAAAGACTGGATAGACTTGGTTTATACTCTCTAGAATTTAGGAGATTGAGAGGGGACCTTATAGAAACATACAAAATTCTTAAGGGGTTGGACAGGCTAGATGCAGGAAGATTGCTCCCGATGTTGGGGAAGTCCAGGACAAGGGGTCACAGCTTAAGGATAAGGGGTAAATCCTTTAAAACCGAGATGAGAAGAACTTTTTTCACACAGAGAGTGGTGAATCTCTGGAACTCTCTGCCACAGAGGGTAGTCGAGGCCAGTTCATTGGCTATATTTAAGAGGGAGTTAGATGTGGCCCTTGTGGCTAAGGGGGTCAGAGGGTATGGAGAGAAGGCAGGTACGGGATACTGAGTTGGATGATCAGCCATGATCATATTGAATGGCGGTGCAGGCTCGAAGGGCCGAATGGCCTACTCCTGCACCTAATTTCTATGTTTCGATGTTTTCTATATCTCATAAAATACAGATCAAACTTCAAACTGGTAAGTTCTCGTTTAATCTTACTATTAATTGGTTCTATAAACATTATACTAAAAAGCAGTAGAATCTGGGTGAGTTGATGGGAATGTTTGAAAAATAACATTGGTTAATTTAGGAATTGTGTAAATATGTGCCTGATGATCTGCATGAACTTGATGGTCTTAATGGCCTGTTTCCATGCTGCATGAATTTATTACCATGACTATGACTGTTAACCTTACCAAATCTCTTTGGAAATGAGTATAATTGACTCCACAGGTACTTGGCCACCAGAAAAGAAAAATAAACCAGCTACAAATTCAAATTTAATTTTAACAAGCTGAAAATCTGCCAGATCACAGTGTTATGCCCCTGTCCCACTTAGGAAACCTGAACGGAAACCTCTGGAGACTTTGCGCCCCACCCAAGGTTTCCGTGTGGTTCCCAGAGGTTGCAGGAGGTTGCCGGAGGTTGTAGGTAGTGGAAGCAGGTAGGGAGACTGACAAAAACCTCCGGGAACCACGCAGAAACCTTGGGTGGGGCGCAAAGTCTCCAGAAGTTTCCGTTCAGGTTTCCTAAGTGGGACAGGGGCATTAGCCACTTCTTGTTTTAAAAATTATTCCTCAAGATAAGTATGCTTGTCAAGGCCAGTATGTGTTACCCGTCCAAAATTACTGTTAAAATTTGATTCTGGTGACTCATCTTCTTAAACTCTCGTGATCTGTGTTTTCTGAGACGTTGACCAATACACCAAATAAATTCCTTACGTCTCTTTAAATAATGTCATGTTATCTTTTACACCCAGCAGAATAAACAAATCAAATCTCGGTTGCATCCCAACAGCAGGCCATTTCAGCAGGACTGTGGTGAAGTGTCTAGATTATGAGCAGAAGTAGTGAACATCCAAAAGGTAAATGTTATTCTTACTTTAATTTTGATTTTTTAAATCTTTAAATATGCATTTCAAAAGCCAATAAAATAAACTGCATATGGCCTGGAATGTTTTTTTATTAATGAGCATGATTTGGCATAAATGATAAAGAACAGATAAAATCAGTTCTAATTAATCTTATTCATATTGAAATTTAGTGGGCTCTGCATCCTAAAACTAGAGTTAAATGTTTCCAGTGAATATTGTAAAATAAGAATATTTTCTGATATTAAACTTTTCTGTTGGCCAGCTATTTTGGTTATCAAGGAAGTAAAGGGAAAACAGTTCATACCAATGCTGTCTAGGGTTAAATAAGAATTTAAGGACATTAAAAATGTAGACACGGGAGAACACTTGTGCCTGTTCAACCATTGAAGAAATTCATGGCTGATCTTGTGCCTCATATTCATTCTCCATGCCGATTACCAAATCATTTGATTCCTTTCAAAATATTAAAAATATTGATACGTCTTACTTATATTGAACATACTGTTTACAACATTGGTCACCATGCACATTAAGTATTATGTGCAGTTCTGGTCACCACGTCATAGGCAGGATGTTGTAGAATTAAAAAGAGTGCAGAACAGATTCATCATGATTTTGCCTGGAATATATATTGTAGTTATGAGTTTGAATAGGTTTGGGTGATTCCACTGGAACGCCGAGAGATGACCTTACAGTGGTTTATAAAATTAAAATGGCCATCCGTAGGATAGATGAAATCTTTTTCACCAGACTGGGGGATTTAGAATTAAAATGCACTAAGGTGAGAGGGAAGACATTTAAAGGAGATCTGATGGGAAAGCATTTTCACGCACGGGGGTGATTCCATGGAATGAGTTGCCAGAGTGAGTGATAGAGGCAGATACAACTACCTTGTTTAATAGACATTTGGACAAGTAATGGGCTGATATAGGCCTAATGCAGGTAAATGGGTTTTGCATAGATAGGCAAGGGACACAATTAGTGCTGTAGAACTCTACGACTGTGACTGACCATCTACTACCCTGTGTGGCAGTGAATTCTAAAGATTTTGCATCTCAATTGTAATTGGCTGACTTCCTTATCCAGGCTATAATACCTACATTGACATACTCATTAATCCAGATATGACCACAATTTTCTGTTATAAAAGATATGTACAAAAAGTCATAGGACTGTTGGACACCATTGCAGCCGGTGCAGAAAGAGTATTTTCAAAAGAATAATTGATATTTAGCTTTTAAATTTGTCAGATGCTTACATAGTTGAACAAGAGGCAAGTGCTTTGGACTGGAATTATCCACCATCCCTTCATCAATTTATTTTCCTCGTGCATGATACGTCTCTAACATAAAAACATACAGCCCTAACACGTTGAAGGTTCAGCACAGTGGTGCAGCGGTAGAGTTGCTGCCTTACAGCACTGGAGATCTGGATTGGATCCTGACTACGGGTGCTATCAGTACAGAGTTTGTACGTTCTCCCTTTGACCAGGTGGCTTTTCTCCAGGTGCTTCAGTTTCCTCTCACATTCCAATGACGTGCAATTTTGCAGGTTAATTGCCTTCTGTAAACTGTCCCTAGAGTATTGGAGACAACTAGAGCACAGGGGCCGCTGGTCTGCTGGAACTCAGTGGGCTGAAGTGCTTATTCCCTTGCTGTATTTCTAAACTAAGCATGATTATAATGACTAAATAAGAATATTGTAACACTTTGTCAGAGACGCCAGACAGAAAGCAGAGAAGGGAATGATTTTCAAGCAAAACATACTGAGAGGCAGCTCACAGTATAATTTCTTAGATTTTTCTAATGTGGATGTATTGCATAATTTGAGAAAAGTTGTGAACGTTCAATAATTGAAATCAACGATACGTTCTCAGTATTGTGTACCCTTGTTATTACGGCCCTCTTTATGACTGATTCTGGTTATAGCGGATGGAACGTCCCAACAGTAATCAAACACCACTGTCTAAGAACACAGGTGGCTTGTTACACTGTGGAGGGCATTGAAATTGACAAACAATTGCTTCGATCGACACTCTATTAAACAATGGAACAAACAGCCATCAATATTTTTAGGTTGCAGTAACAAAAATACAGCTTTTATTTGACAAAAAAATTATATTCATGGAGTGACTGCTGGGAGGGTTGGAACGAATGCCTTACTCGGTTATAGCGGAAATCAACAATAACAAAAATCATTTCACCCTCCCCACCTCCCACACATGATCCATTATAATGAGGGTTATCTGTATCTAACTTAAATCTGGTGTGAAATGATGTACATTTGTCTTGTCCAGTCCCCTCATTATTCTGTCATTTCATACACATCCTTTTCATTCATGTTCCTAATCATAATCATACAGTGTGGAAACAGGCTGACCAACAAGTCTCATCTACACCAGTCGTGCCTGCCTGCGTTTACATAGAAACATAGAAACATAGAAATTAGGTGCAGGAGTAGGCCATTCGGCCCTTCGAGCCTGCACCGCCATTTAATATGATCATGGCTGATCATCAAACTCAGTATCCCGTACCTGCCTTCTCTCCATACCCTCTGATCCCCCCGGCCACAAGGGCCACATCTAACTCCCTCTTAAATATAGCCAATGAACTGGCCTCAACTACCCTCTGTGGCAGAGAGTTCCAGAGATTCACCACTCTCTGTGTGAAAAAAGTTCTCCTCATCTCGGTTTTAAAGGATTTCCCCCTTATCCTTAAGACCCCATATCCCTCTAAACCTATCCTATCCATGTACCTGTCCGAATAGACAATGGGTGCAGGAGTAGGCCATTCGGCCCTTCGAGCCAGCGCCGCCATTCAATATGATCATCCACAATCAGTTTCTTAAATGCTGCAATAGTAACTGTCCAAAGAAATGTCACTCTTTCTATTCCAACTGATATACCTGTTTCTGCTTCTAATTACACACATTTGCACCAGATCAAAGTCAGAATTACTGGCACTTGATTACGAATTATATGTTTCTACAAATGGAAAATACCAGATTAAAATAGGAAATAGATTTTGATTGTCTCTCTATAGAGCAGTAAATAAGTGGGCTAATATACCTTGAAAATATGCAGCATGGTACCAAACAGTTCCATTCAAAAAGCATTATCGAGTCATGAAAGAAATCTTCCAATGTACATATGACCTTTAATTCACAAAAATGGAGGAACAACACATACTTTGCTTGGGTCATTTACACCCAAGTGGTATTAACATTGACCTCTAACTCAAGTTCAAGTTCAAGTGAATTTATTGTCATGTGTCCCTGTATTGGACAATGAAATTCTTGCTTTGCTTCAGCACACAGAACATAGTAGGCATTTACTACAAAACAGATAAGTGTGTCCGTATACCATAATATAAATATATACACACAGGAATAAATAAACTGTTCAAGTGCAAATAACAGAAAATGGGTTATTAATAATCAGAGTTTTATCCGAGCCAGGTTTAATAGCCTGATGGCTGTTATCTGTTAAGTAAGTGGGAAGTAGCTATTCCTCAACCTGGTTGTTGCAGTCTTCAGGCTCCTGTACCTTCTACCTGAAGGTAGCAGGGAGAACTTCAGAAAGCCCATACTTTCTCTCTCCATTCCCTTCCCCTTCCCAGTTCTCCCACTCGTCTTACTGTCTCCGACAACATTCTATCTTTGTCCCACCCCCTCCCCTGACATCAGTCCTTTAGAAGGGTCTCGAATCAAAACATCACCCATTCCTTCTCTCCAGATATGCTGCCTCACCCGCTGAGTTACTCCAGCATTTTGTGTCTACCTTCAATTTAAACCAGCATCTGCAGTTCTTTCCTACAGCTAGACACACAATATCAACTTGGTCAGAAATATAGGTTTTAAGATGCAGTTTGTGGATGAAAGATACAAGTAGAGACACAGAAGAATTAAGGAAAGAATCTCAGAGCAAGGTAATTGGCACAATTAGCTTCAACAAATTGATTACATTTGAAAATGATCAACACTTCAGAATTGAAACTGTCTTAATATTTCACTAAATTGTGGGGTTGTAGAAAATTAAACAGATTAAGGGTAATCATTGGCTATTTTCGTCGTTTCTGAGAAGGTTGTACAAGATACCACAGATCAACAGTCCAATTGCACCTTTGTGTCACATGTACCTAGATATAGTGAGGCACTGGTTTCGATGACCCCCACTGTCAGTCTGTGCCGCTGCAGGCCGTGTCTGATCCATGTGCTTGTCTGACCTCTTTGGGACATCCAGCAAAGCCTGAACCCAATTGATTCACCGGCTGCTGTAGGGCCTCAAGCTGCCCACTCCACCGACACCTCGACACGGGAACAGGCAGTCCCTTTGCCTCCCGCAACCACCACTCTGCCTTTGTGCACCAGGGCACCTCTCACAGCCGACCTTGGAACCCCCAGAGTGCCTCCAAGGGCGTGGGAGATGAACCCACAGCCTGCTCACTGGCACTTCTCCTCCATCCATTGCCGCCACCATCTTAACAGATCACAATGAAGTCAGTCCTCTTTGGTGTGAATTGTAAGAGACCCTGACCGGCTGCAGGCAATAAAAAACTTGAATCTTTAGGAAGTCTTTGGCTACTGTCAGTAATTCAGATTTACAATAGTTGATTATTATATAAACCAGGGTGCAATGAAATTGAAGCAAACTGAGTAAAGCTCATAGAGAAATGATAAATACAACAAGAGCAAATAGTAGAATGGTACAAGATTGTAGTGCAATCTGAAGTAGTCCAAACAAATATTAAAGTACAATATCAGAATAACCAAATGAGATAGAGTTGAAGGTAAGAGTACATTGCTGAATCTGCAGGACATGGGTGTAAAATAAGTGTTTCGTTCTGGAGTATGATAGTGGTGGTGAAGAAGCTGCAGCAACCTTAGAGACACAGCCGAGATCTGCTGCATCTTATTAGGAAGATGTGGAGAAGCAATGTGATCTTGATCACCATGGAGAGAGCAGAACAGGCACGAGGGCACAGCTGTGGGTCATAGAGTCATAGAGTGATACAGTGTGGAAACAGGCCCTTTGGCCCAACTTGCCCTCACCGGCCAACACGTCCCAGCTACACTAGTCCCACCTGCTCCTGGCCCATATCCCTCCAAACTTGTCCTACCCAAGTACCTCTAGGTATCCCTCCAAACTTGTCCTACCTACTCCTCCCATCCCCCCGCCCTCGGGCTCCTCCTCCTCCTCCCCTTTTTCCTTCCTTCTCCCCTCCCACCCCCCATCAGTCTGGAGAAGGGTTTCGGCCCGAAACGTCGCCTATTTTCTTCGCTCCATAGATGCTGCTGCACCCGCTGAGTTTCTCCAGCAATTTTGTGTACCTTCGATCTTCCAGCATCTGCAGTTCCTTCTTGAATACCTGTCTAACTGTTTCTTAAATGTTGGGATAATCCCAGCCTCAACTACCTCCTTTGGCAGCTTGTTCCATACACCCACCGCCCTTTGTGTGAGGTCTTCCTGCAGATCATCACACGTCTTAGAAATGATAGCCTTGAAAAAGATGAGCCTATGAACACATTGTTCACGCGGAGAGATCTAATAGGATGCAATGGCTTTGAAAACACTATATCTGCCGTAAGATCTATGCTGATGGGCATTTCTTTGCCTTGTGTCTCAAGATCCCCAACATACCCTGATTGGGTTGTCATGAACAAAATAGCGCTTTCCATTAACAGAGTTCCGCCTGTAATGTCACCAGTGAGGTCCCCATGGACTAAGTATTTCAGCAGCTAAATGTTGGAAGAAACATTCATTGTTAATTGCATCACAATCTGTGGACATTGCAAGATGCTTAAGCAATCACTCCTGAAGATACATGATGAAGTCTCCCGATGTAGACAGAATGGTATTTCAAATAGCAAAACAAAGCAACCTGCGCTCCTGGTTCCTCAGAGCTTGTCAAAGATGCAGCTTTCTAGCTGATGTCATGTAAGAGCATAATTATCAGATCGAAAGGTGAGAAGAAAATGATTTTTCAAGCAGAACATATCGAAAGGTAGTTCCCAGTATCATCTATTTGCTTTTTCTTCGGTAAGTCCAAATGTAGAATATGTCAAAGTTTGTGAATATTTAACCAAATGTCCTTTTTTCATGATGTGACACATAAACTAGTGTAAAATTATGTCAATCTGTCTATATTTTCCATTATTTCTATCAAAATTCATTCTTTCCTTTAGAGCAGGTGTGAGCAAAATATTAATGGCATTTGATGCACACCTGGTGGTCAGAAAATGTTAGTTGTGCTAATGTTCATCAACAAAATAGAGAGAGTACAGAGGAGATTTACTAGAATGTTGCCTGGGTTTCAACAACTAAGTTACAGAGATAGGTTGAATAAGTTAGGTCTTTATTTTCTGGAGCGCAGAAGGTTAAGGGGGGACTTGATAGAGGTCTTTAAAATGATGAGAGGGATAGACAGAGTTGATGTGGACAAGCTTTTCCCTTTGAGAATAGGGACGATTCAAACAAGAGGACATGACTTCAGAATTAAGGGACAGAAGTTTAGGGGTAACATGAGGGGGAACTTCTTTACTCAGAGAGTGGTAGCGGTGTGGAATGAGCTTCCAGTGGAAGTGGTGTCGGCAGGTTCATTGGTATCATTTAAAAATAAATTGGATAGGCATATGGATGAGAAGGGAATGGAGGGTTATGGTATGAGTGCAGGCAGGTGGGACTAAGGGAAAAACGTTGTTCGGTATGGACTTGTAGGGCCGAGATGGCCTGTTTCCGTGCTGTAATTGTTATATGGTTCTATGGTTATATGTGAACTACACATGGAAGACCTTGGTTCAGATTCATGTCTGTTATGATTTAAGCCACTAATGATCTTTGGGGATAGCTAAGCTCGGTCTACATTACACTCTAAAAATGCACATCACACAATGCAATATCTGCATTGTTACGTCCACTGAGGAGCACAGATAGGGACCAGGTTTAACATATGGTTTCAAAGATGTGTTACCTACATTGGGACTAGTTAAATTTGGACCACATAATACTTTAAAAATGCACATCACACAATCCAATATCTACATTGTCACGTCCACTTCAGAGCACAGATGGAGCCAATGGTTTTCCATATCATCTCAAAGATTACAACCTTCAGCAGTCCTTCACCTAGCTCTGAAACGTCCCTCCAAGTGTTCGCCCTTGAAGCTCCAGAGTTGGACATGAATCAATAACCTTCTTACTCAGGGATGTGTGCTGTCAGCTGAGCCCATTTGACACCCTTCAAAGTTAATTTCTTTACCTTTAGCGGACAGGAACACTCCTCATTCATCACGTGAATCAAGTCACTTGTCTATGCAAAACATTTTTCCCTGAGCCTCAAGCAGACCCTACCTCAGTGAAGTTCCCCACTGGATGCTTTGATCCTGCACAACAGGAAATAAGAATCACCTTCAAAGGACAGTTCGCCACAGCTAGGTGGCTAAATCCTGTGATCTGAAGCCTGTATAATTCTCAACATAGACCCACATAATGAAATTTATAATGTGTTAACTATAAATTGTCTTTAAAATAAATGTGGCGTGTTCTTAGATGTCATGACAGCACAAGGTCTGTTACATCCCTGAAATAATCTTAAACCAGCTGAGTCCAGATTTAAAAAAAAATCAAGATTCTAGAGAGTTTATTGTCATGTGTCCCAGATAAGACAATGAAATTATTGCTTTGCTTCAGCACAACAGAATATAGTATGCATAAATAAATACAGAGCAGATCAGTGTGACCATATACCATTGAATATATATATATATATACACACATAAATAATCAGATAAAGTGCAATGGGCTATTAATGTTCCGAGTTTTGTTTGAGTTGAGTTTAATAGCCTGTTGGCTGTGGGGAAGGAGCTATTCCTGAACCTGAATGTTGCAGATTTCAGGCTCCTGTACCTTCTACCTGAAGGCAGTGGGGAGATGAGTGAGTGGCCAGGATGATGTGGATCCTTGATGATGCTGGTAGTCTTTCTGAGGCAGCGACTGCGATAGATCCCCTCGATGGTAGGGAGGTCAGAGCCGATGATGGACTGGGCTGTGTTTACTACTCTGCGGATTCCCAGAGCAAACAGGAAATAAAGTCTAATGATAAAAAAGATACAAAGTGCTGGGGTAAGTCAACGCATCAGGCACCATATCTGGAGAACATGGATAGGTAAAGTTTCGGGTCAGGACCTTGCTTCAGACCCAAAGCATTATTTATCTACGTTCTCCAGAGATGCTGCCTGACCCGCTGAGTTTAGTTTAGTTTAGTTTAGATACAGCACGGGAAAACAGGCCCTTCGGCCCAATGGGTCCGCGCCAACCAGCGATCCTCGCACATTAACACTATCTGACACCCACTAGGGACAATGTTTACATTTACCTAGCCAATTAACCTACAAACTTGTACGTCTTTGGAATGTGGGAGGAAACCGAAGATCTCGGAGAAAAACCCACGCAGGACATGGGGAGAACGTACAAACTCCGTACAGACAGCACCCATAATCGGGATCGAACCCAGGTCTCCGGCGCTGTATTCGCTGTAAGGCAGCAACTCTACCGCTACACCACCGTGACTGCGGTGTTACTCCAGCACTTTGTGTTTTTTTGTAAACCTGCATCTTTAATTGCAAACTTCTATCTCACAACTATCTGTGATCTCCCTACATATTTGCTCCCCCAATTCCTCCTGATTATTGGTAGACCTCTAGACCAAATCCGTCACCCGGATCAGCCCCATTTTACTTCTAAGCTCTATTTTAATAGCTGCACCAAATGCCTCCTCAGGAATATCCTCTCTAAGTGCCACAGTGTTATTCACCTAATCAATATTCCAATGCTGCTCTGATCCTACATCCATTTCTATCATGCCTGTCACATCAGCAGTTCAAGTCATTGAACTTACAGTCCCATCCATCCCTCAACCAAGTTGCTGAAATAGCAATAATATATCAATCCGATGCGTTGATCCATGCATTAAGGTCTGTCAGGGCTGTCTGGCTTCTTGTATTAAAATAAATGTGGTTTAGTCCATCTTCGCTCCCTGTTCTTCCCTGCAAGTCCTGCCTACTCGACTTCTAGATTTAGGTTTACTATTATCACATGCACCAATATGCAGTAAAATGACAATAGATAATAGACAATAGACAATAGGTGCAGGAGGAGGCCATTTGGCCCTTCGAGCCAGCACTGCCATTCAATGTGGCCATGGCTGATCATCCCCAATCATTACCCCATTCCTGCCTTCTCCCCATATCCCCCGACTCCGCTATCTTCAAGAGCCCTATCTAGCTCTCTCTCTCGAAAGTATCCAGAGAACTGGCCTTCACCGCCCTCTGAGGCAGAGAATCCCACACTCACAACTCTCTGTGTGAAAAAGTGTTTCCTCATCTCCAATCAAAATGGCTTACCCCTTATTCTTAAATGCTTTTGTTTTGTGTGCAATCAAATTAAATCAGAGAATACTAAACATAAATACAATCAAGTCAATCTCAAGTACAATAGGTAGAGCAATGGGGAAGATGCAGAGTGCAGAATATAGTTCTCTGTATTGTAGCAAGACAGTTCCAGAGACTAATTCCAGTGGGGTAGAGCAGCAACGGACTGTACTCCAGCTTATGGAAGGCCAATTCAGAAGCCTGATTACGGAGCGGAAGCATTGTTTTTGAGTCTGTGTTCAAGCTCTTGTATCATATGCCCAACGGAGCAGACAGAAGATGGAATAGAAACATAGAAACATAGAAATTAGGTGCAGGAGTAGGCCGTTCGGCCCTTCGAGCCTGCACCGCCATTCAATATGATCATGGCTGATCATCCAACTCAGTATCCCGTACCTGCCTTCTCTCCATACCCCCTGATTCCACAAGGGCCACATCTAACTCCCTCTTAAATATAGCCAATGAAGTGGCCTCAACTACCCTCTGTGGCAGAGAGTTCCAGAGATTCACCACTCTCTGGGTGGGAAAGGTCTTTAATCGTGTTCACTGCTTTCCTGAGGCAACAAGAGTTGCAAATGGAGTCAATGGTGGGGAGTTTGCTCTGATGGACTGGGCTACATACAAAACTCTCCACAATTAAGGGTGGCACAGTGGCACTGCTGTAGAGTTGCTGCCTTACAATGCCAGAGACACGGGTTTGATCCTGCCTATGGATGCTGTCTGTATAGAGTTTGTATGTTCTCCCCGTGACCTCGTGGGTTTTCGCCGATGCTCCGGTTTCCTCCCACAATCAAACACGCCCAGGTTTCTAGGTTAATTGGCTTGGGTAAAAATTGTAAATTGTCCCTAGTGTGTAGGGTATTGATAGTGTACGGGTGATTGCTGGCCTGTGCGGACTTGGTGAGCCAAAGGGCCTGTTTCCACGCTGTATCTCTAAGCGAAACAAAACAAATGACTTGCTATATTTGCTTCAACTTTCTCATCTGCTACATTACAACCACTTTGGGTCCCATCCCTCTACCAAACTAATTTAAACCCTTCCAAGTAGCTCGAGCAAATCTGGATGTTTGTCCCACCTCCAGTTCATGTACAACCCGTCCCTCTTTTACATGTCACCTCTGCCCCAGAAGGGAACACAAACCCCCCCCACATTACACTTTGTGGACTGAATGGGTGACATGGATAAGTTGGACCAAAGGGCCTGATTCTATGCTGTATGAATCTATGACTATGATGCTATGACCTACCTTGCCCTCATCCACATCAAAGCCCTAATTCACTAAAGCCTACACTTTAGCCACCAGCAGCACTTCCACATCAACGCTGCCCTTCTCAAAATGGCTGCTCCTAGATGGCCACAACGGTGGAGCTTACCTCCTTTTTATTTGTTGCTCATGCTGCACACTGTTTTAAACTTAACTCACTTTTTAACTCATTTAAACTCCCAAATTCATTTTGCCCCAATCTGAGCAAAAATGACCATCCATTTCCTAATATATTTTGGAGATAAACACAAAAAGCTGGAGTAACTCAGCGGGACAGGCAGCATCTCAGGAGAGAAGAAATGGGTGACGTTTTGGGACGGGATCCTTCTTCAGACCATAATATATCAGACTCCAAATATATTTTTATATTTAACTATTTTTACTGAATGCTGTTTTCTCTAACCTAATGTTTTGCTTGTTCTGTGTGTTTTCTACAATATTAAAGGTGTTTTTAAGTTTTGCTCTGTAGTTTAAACAGTGACCGCTTTGTGCAAGTTTCCAAGATTGTTAGACACAGAGGAGACTTTGAACCCCAAGAGATGATGGAGGAAATAGCCATAAATGGCAGAGTCCAAGGTATGACTGAGCAAAGGCTGTGTAAAACTATATATTCCACAATTTTCTTTAGTATTAATAGAACATTCAGCACGGTAAGGAAGCGTCAGAGAATTAACTCAGTGTAGAAAATGTTAAAAGTGTAAAAAACTGGAGCAATATAGAAATCGACTAAGTTAAATTGTGGACTCTGGGAGAAGGAGACATAGGTTCAGCATGAGTAAAAACATGTTTAGTAAAGAGGTCATCAATTCATGCGCATGCACTTGCAATAAGTGACCAACACCTGGAATTAACTTAACAGAATTAAAATCTTATCAGGATGCATCGCAGTTTGGTACAGCAACTGGACAAGACCACAAGAAACTTCAGAGAATTATGAATGCAGCCCAGTTCACCACATATACCAGCCTCCATCCTCAGACTGAAGAAGGGTCTCCACCCAAAACATCACCAATTCCTTCTCTCCAGAGATGCTGCCTGACCCGCTAAGTTACTCCAGCATCTATCTTCGGTGTAAACCAGCATCTGCAATTCCTTCCTACACATGTCAATAACCGACCTGTTATCTAACTTGTTAATGGTCATTTTAAAGCAGTGCCTATTGTGAGTGGCAAGGAGGGGCAGGAGCACGGGAACATTCAAAACCAGTGTTTGGCAGTGAGAGCCAGTCATTTTAAAACAGTGTCCAGCATGAGCAACAAATAAAAAGGAGGTAAGCTCCACTGTTGTGGCCATCTAGGAGTGGCCATTTTGAGAAGGGCAGCGTTGATGTGGATGTGCTACTGGTGGCCAAAGTGTAGGCTTTAGTGAATTAGGGCTTTGATGAGGAGTGTAGGCAGCACCAGGATGAGGGCAAGGTAAGTCATAGTATCATAGTCATAGAGTCATACAGCATAGAAACAGGCCCTTTGGTCCAACTCATCCATGTCAACCATTACACTGTATCTATGTTCATTCAGCTATTCAACCTTGAGTTAGTCTCAGATCTTGGGATGTCAAGCACAGACATCTCAAGCTTCCTGAATAATGGGTGGTGCCATATCTGTTGGTAAACATCATCATTGGTCTCAACACAAACATCCGTTCCCAGCGATCAGTCTTACTGGAATTTTGTGGCACCACACATACCAAGGTCTTTCTAATCCTACATTAGTTCAGGCACAAAGTGCAGGAATAACACAGTATGTCAGGCAGCATCTCTGGAGAAGATGGGTAGACAACGTTTTTGGTCGGACCTTTAGATGGCATGGATGGAGGTCGAGTACCGGTTGATTTGTGGAGCAGACCAGGTCAAGGATGTGACCTTTGTCATGGGTGGAAAAGGTGACGTGCTGAGAGAGAGAGAAGTTGTCCAGTAAAATGGCAAATTCAGATGCAAGCTTGCAGGTGGGGGAGTCCATGTGAATATTTAAGTCACCAAGTAGCAGCAGACGTGGGGAGAGGGATGAGGCAAGTGTGAGGAGTTCAGTGAAGTCAGATAGGAAGGAGGGGTTTGGTTTAGGTGGCCGGTAAATGAGGATGACTGTCATGGAGGAAAGGGCTTTGAAGGCGAGGAATTCAAATGATGCTAC
The DNA here is from genome assembly GCF_028641065.1 of Leucoraja erinaceus. NCBI lineage: Eukaryota > Metazoa > Chordata > Chondrichthyes > Rajiformes > Rajidae > Leucoraja > Leucoraja erinaceus. The sequence goes on from NC_073377.1 coordinate 28,431,728, forward strand.
TGGGGGGAGGGTGAGTTCAGTGATCCGAAAGTTCTGGTTGAAAATAACAGCGAGGCCACCTCCATGGCGGGAGGGGCGGGGTTTGGAGATGTAATTAAATCCAGGTGGGGATGCTTGATTGAGGGAGAAGAAGACATTGGGTTGTTGCCAGGTCTCAGTGAGCAGAAGGAAGTCCAGAGTGTTGTCAAGGATTAGTTCATGGAGGGCAAGGGCTTTGTTGTTGAGCGACCTGGTGTTGAGGAGGGCAAAGTTGGCATTATGAGAGGGTGGAGGGATGGGGGCAGGCTGGAGAGATCTGAGGTTGTCCTGGTTGACAGTGCGTGCGGTCAGCTGGGTGGGGGGTGACGCAGTTGAGGGGGGGTAGAGCGTGGTAGTGAGCAGATGGATGGAATGGAATGTCCGTGGTTGAAGTAAACAAGCCTGCGCCGAGAGCCTCTGTGGATGAAACGGGGTCGACGTAGACGTCTAAGCTGTTTAATAACTTGGATGCAGGATGGGATGTGGTTGTTGAAGAAACAAGTCATTTGTAGAGTTGAATATTTGAGCATGATGAGGAGCCCAAGCAGCAGAGAGGTTGTCTCTGATGGTGAGGGTGCAGAGAGGTGTCCAGCATAGAAGGTGAAGAGGGGTGTCCAGCAGTGAGGGTGCAGAGAGGTGTCCAGCGGTGCAGGTGCAGGTGGAGAGAGTATCCAGCGGTGAGGGAGCAGAGAGGTTGTCCAGCAGAGCTTTTGAATGTGGGAGGACACCGGAGCACCTGGAGAAAACCCAGGTGGTCACAGGGAGAAAGCAAACTCCATACAGACAGCCCCCATAGTCAGGATCGAACCCGGATCTCTGGTGCTGTAAGGTAGCAGCTCTACTGCTGCACCACCGTGCCGTGCCTTATTTGCTGTTTTCCAATCGCCACTGCCCCCATATCTTTGAAAGAGGTGGTAGATTACAAAGTACGATCCACAAAACATAGATACAGTAATCAAAGGAATGTTTGGTATGCTTAAAGTACACTTTCTTTCCCTCCACTGACCAAGAGTTGCCCTACAGTACGTCTCGTGATACAACCTGCCAGATATTTGTGGTACACTGGCTCCTACACAGTGAGACCCATGAAGCATTGGCACTGCATTGGATCCTCATGAAGAGAGAATACATGCCTTTGAAATACAGGCTAGATATCTACAAAGCTTATTTAGGCAGATGGTGTCCTGAAACTGGCAAGAGAAGTAATGGAAAATATTATTCATGCATTTTTAAAAACTTAAATATAACACAAATACCACACAAAAGCATCATTTCTGCAGATATTGGAATTTATCCAAGAAAGTGGATAACATTTTACCAGCTTATTTTGCGCGTTTCATGATTACAATGCCACAAGTCTGATTTGAAAGGTGAAATAAATCAGTGATAAAATTGGGTTGCATTCACAGAAGGACCTACTGCTGGTTAACATGAGGTATTGTTCAGATACCAATGTGAATTTTATTATCGTCACTGGCGATAATAATGTCCTTGCCTGTTTTAGAGGCAAGTCACGTGCAGTATCCAGTTCAGCATTACTTTTTAAAATGATATTAGTTAGATTCAAACTACATAAATGAAACATTGAGCCTAATCGTAAAACAGATTTATAAAAGGTTACTAGACCAAGTGCAGACCCGTTGGGTCTGGTCCCCCAACGTGCGGTTGTAGGGGGAAGGGGGGGAGACGGCATGCAGCGTCACACACTAACTATCCCCCGCCCCCCCCCCGCACTCACGCTAATTACCCCCCGTGATATTATATTAATATTAATAATTTGCTCCTTTTACCCCATAACCACCCAATCTCCCGGCGCATGGCCCCCCCCTGGCAGGCACATCTGGGGGGGGGGGGGGGATGGTGGGGGGGGGGGAGGGCGGGGGGGGGGGGGGGGAGAGTGAGGGCAGAGAGAGAAGGGGCAGAGACAGAGAGAGAGAGAAAGAGACACAGAGAGAGGAGCAATAGAGATAGGGGGTGGAGAGGAGGATAAGAGGGAGGGTGGGTGGGGGGCAAAGGTGGGGGAGGGGAGGAGAGAGAGAGGGTGAGAGTGTGAGGGGGAGAGAGAGGGGGTGCTGAGGGGGAGATGAGGTGGGGAATGGGGAGGGGGGAGGGTCGAGGGAAGAGGGTAGGGGGTGTGGAGGGGAGGGGGTTTAGGGGAGGGAGGGAGGGTGGGGGAGGGGTTGGAGGGGAGAGAGAGGGGGGAGGGGGAGGAGAGGGGGGGGAGAGAGAGGGTGTGAGGGTGTGAGGTGAGGGGGGAGAGGTGGGGAGCAGGGAGGGTGGAGGGAAGGGGGTATGGGGTGTGTGGAGGGGGGGTTAGGGGTGGGACGGTGGGGGAGGGATGGGGGGAGGGGGGGGTGAGGGGGGAATGAGAGAGAGGGGGGTGGAGAGAGAGAGGGGGGAGAGGAGAGGTGTGTGGCGAGGAGAGGGGGGGGAGGAGAGGGGGGGGAGAGAGAGGAGGGGGGGAGAGAGGAGGGGGGAGGAGGAGGGAGGAGAGAGGAGGGGGGGAGAGGAGGGGGGAGAGGAGGGGGAGAGAGGGGGGGGGAGGAGGGGGGAGAGAGGAGGGATGAGGGGGAGAGAGAGGGGGGGAGGAGAGAGGAGGGAGAAGGGAGAGAGGAGGGGGAGAGAGGAGGGGGAGAGCAGGGGTAGCGGGGAGAAAGGAGGGGGGAGAGAGGGGGGGGGAGAGGGGAGTATAGAGAGAGAGAGAGAGTGAGAGGGGGGGGAGAGAGTGGAGAGGAGAGACACACACACACACACACACACACACACACACACACACACACACACACACACACACACACACACACACACACACACATAGGGGGGGAGAGGAGAGGAGGGGGGAGAGAGAGGAGAGGAGAGGAGAGGAGAGGAGGGGAGAGAGAGAGAGAGAGAGAGAGAGTGCCTTTTTATTTCAACCCAAACAACCATTTGCAGGCAGTGCTTTTTTACTTTAAGCATATTTTCATGTTCAAACCACATTAAGGGTACTTACTCATAGTTGTGTGGAGATGTGTTCAGTGTTATTCACAGCTCAGAGAAAAGTGACCCTCTGCCTTCCTCCATCTTGAAGAGACTGAATGAGGCACACCACTTCCTGGTTTTATAGTCCCTCCCCCCTAATGCCAGCGGGGGCAGCAGAGAGAATGGGGAATTTTGTAAAATCATGAATATCTCTGTCATATTTCATCGACGGGAAAAATCCTCGGCACACATATGGCGGAGGGGGGCTCTGAGCGAGGTGGCCAAAAATGACGGCCGTAGGTGGCGGCGTTCTCTCGGATATCGCAGCACAGATTGCCAAAAGCGGTCAAGAACAGAGTTTTAGTAATATAGATATAGGAGAAGTGAATCATTTTCCTACCTCTTTCCTCTGGAGTGGGACATTGTTTAGTCACTATTTGGCAATGGACTAAATCGGTGTTATTTAGGTGGAATAATGAAGAAAAGCTGAGATCTATCATTCTTAAGATCCAGGTTTAGATTGTGAACATCCAGGTACTTCTGAATTCTCCCATTCATTTTAAGCCTCATCCTCGGAGCAGATGGGGTGGAGACGAAGTAATTGAAAGTAGGAAATAATGTCTTTGCAATCTCCCTTCCAGCTTTCTCACCCCAACTACAATCAGTATCCAGATGGGTCCTTACCCAAAAAAAAATGTTGCCTACCCATGTTCTCCGGAGATGCTGCCCGACCCACTGAGTTACTCCAGCACTTTTATTTACAAATACACATCTGCAGTTTCTCATGTCTACTTCATCACTATTAAAATCAGAACAGCTTTGCGACACAGATCATATGATATTGCAGGCTGTTTATTAATTGCTACTTATCAATTCAACATTTACAGAAATATATAAAATTCTGAAAATATATCTTACCCATGCAGTGAGTTTCCAGTAGTTATTATTCTAGATGAATGGGAACTCAAACTTCCCATGTTGGAAATAAAATTGCTTGATGTTGTTCACCTTAGCTACATTCATCCTAGGCAAGTAACATAGCAACATAGAAACATAGAAAATAGGTGCAGGAGGAGGCCATTCGGCCCTTCGAGCCTGCACCGCCATTCAATATGATCATGGCTGATCCAACTCAGTATCCTGTAACTGCTTTCTCTCCATACCCCCTGATCCCTTTAGCCACAAGGGCCACATCTAACTCCCTCTTAAGTATAGCCAATGAACTGGCCTCAACTACATTCTGTGGCAGAGAATTCCAGAGATTCACCACACTCAGTGTAAAAAATGTTTTTCTCATCTCAGTCCTAAAAGATTTCCCCTTTATCCTTAAACTGTGACCCCTTGTTCTGGACTTCCCCAACATCGGGAACAATCTTCCTGCATCTAGACTGTCCAACCCCTTAAGAATTTTGTAAGTTTCTATAAGATCCCCCCTCAATCTTTTAAATTCTAGCGAGTACAAGCCGAGTCTATCCAGTCTTTCTTCATATGAAAGTCCTGCCATCCCAGGAATCAGTCTGGTGAACCTTCTCTGTACTCCCTCTATGGCAAGAATGTCCTTCCTCAGATTAGGAGACCAAAACTGTGCGCAATACTCCAGCTGTGGTCTCACCAAGACCCTGTACAGCTGCAGTAGAACCTCCCTGCTCCTATACTCAAATCCTTTTGCTATGAATGCTAACATACCATTCGCTTTCTTCACTGCCTGCTGCACCTGCATGCCTACTTTCAATGACTGGTGTACCATGACACCCAGGTTTCGTTGCATCTCCCCTTTTCCTAATCGGCCACCATTCAGCTAATAGTCTACTTTCCTGTTTTTGCCACCAAAGTGGATAACCTCACATTCATCCACATTACCATATAACATATATAACCATATAACAATTACAGCACGGAAACAGGCCATCTCGGCCCTACAAGTCCGTGCCGAACATTATACTACATCTGCTATGCATTTGCCCACTCACCCAGCCTATCCAAGTAATCTTGCAGCCTCCTAGCATCCTCCTCACAGCTAACACTGCCCCCCAGCTTTGTGTCATCAGCAAACTTGGAGATGTTGCATTCAATTCCCTCATCCAGATCATTAATATATATTGTAAATAGCTGGTGTCCCAGCACTGAGCCTTGCGGTACCCCACTAGTCACTGCCTGCCATTGTGAAAAGGACCCGTTAGCTCCTACTCTTTTCCTCCTGTCTACCAGCTAGTTCTCTATCCACGTCAATACTGAACCCCCAATACCGTGTGCTTTAAGTTTGTATACTAATCTCTTATGTGGGACCTTGTCGAAAGCCTTGAAAACATTGCAAAATGCTTGAAGAAGCATATCTTACCCTTGCTCCAGGTTTCTTTAAAGTATAAGGAGGGTTCAGCCGTGTTTCATCTTGTGAAAGGGACGACAAATACATTTTTGATTACATGGTTGAGTGTACATAGTGAGCAAAACTGTAGATAAAAGGAACTGCAGGCGATGGTTTACAAAATAAAAGATACAAAGTGCTGGAGTAACTCAGCGGGTCAGCCAGCATCTTTGGAGAACATGGATAGGTGACGTCTTGGGTCAGGACCCTTCTTCAAACTGATCAGTCTGAAGAAGGGTCCTGACCAAAAATGTTACTTATCCATGTTCTCCAAAGATGTTGGCTGACTTACTGAGTTAATCCAGCACTTTGTGTCTTATTTAGAATCTGCCTCCCTTGTTCTTTAGCCTTTGGTGCAACCTCTGAGCTTCATATACATGTTCAACTTCTCTCATACTTCCTACCACTTTTTATAAATTTTACTGCACAGTTGTTTGATCATCTTCTTTCTCCACCTAATCATTTTATGAGTAATACTTTGTCTATTCTTGTGAATGTGCTGTTTTATTCCTCATCCTTTCACTTTGCTTTGACCCTTCTTACAAGCTGTCCATGCATAATATCCTTCATTCTAAAAAAGTACAAGTTCTGAAGCATAACCTTCTCTCAAAAGATACTGGGCGACATTGATTGTTTATATGTTCCTCTATTTTTATTTTGAAATAACACTACTTCTTAACATATCCCATTTTCCCTCTTTTGTTTTCCTTTTTATCTCAGCAGTTCCCAGCAAGATGGGCCCTTAACAAAGAGCTTTTTAAAAAACACCTTTGTTTCAGTGAGAAAAAAGAATGCTAGGACTGTAAGCTTAAAAAAAATTGTTTAATGCTAATTAACCAAACGAGCAATCGTGAAACAGAAATCTGCAAATACTGGTTTATACCAAAGATAGACACAATGTGCTGGAGTAAGTCTGCAGATCAGGCAGCATCTCTGGAAGAAAGGGATAGGTGATATAGAAACATAGAATATAGAAAATAGGTGCAGGAATAGGCCATTCGGCCCTTCGAGTCAGCACCGCCATTCATTATGATCATGGCTGATCATCCAAAATCAGTACCCTGTTCTGGCTTTTTCCCCATATCCCGTGATTGCCTGAGACCTAAGAGCTAAATCTAACTCTCTCTTGAAAACGTTTCTGGTTGGCACCCATCTTCAGACTGAAAGTAGGGGGTGGGTAAATAGCTGGATTGTGAGATTTGTACTGGTCTTTTCTCGCCTCCAACTCTTCACGCCTCACACCCCTCACAGTCTGAAGAAGGGTCCTGACCCAAACCATCAGCCATCCTTTTTCTCCAGAGATGCTGCCTAACACGTTGACTTACTCCTGCACTTAGTGTCTATCTTTGAGCAAAGTTGAGTTCCCTTTTAAGTCTGTTGCTGTGTCTCATGAACAAAACAAAGTGCATCTTAATATGTAAGATTCTAACATTAAGCCAGCAAACAACAATAATAAATAATAGACAAAATATCAATATATATATATCAAAATATCAAAATAGTAAAATTTCAAATCTGGGTTCCTAAAAACCCATTGCCCTGTTAAATCAGCCACCCATCCCAGAAACAAATATTTATTCCCAAGCCACAGTAAGAATAATCCCCAATGGAGGTATCTAGCAGTGGTAGCAATACCAGTTTCTTAATTACACTGACAAACACAAAATTGATCTGATGAGTTAATTTAGTGCTGTACCAAGATTTCATCTTTGAGGAACCAGCATTTGAACGCATAAATATGGCAACAGTATTATTTGTTAAGAGGCAAGTAGAACTTCAATGATGTGTAAGTGAACCACTACAAAGAAGAACAATAAACTAACTAAATCTAACAGGCTGAACATGCACAGGATTTGCTTGCTTTTTCATTAGCACTAATTTAACTTATTTTCTGGTTCAATGGTTAAACGATTAAATCTTTGGCTCCATGTGTTTTCAATGTACCAAAATAATTTGTCATTCATCCTAATGTAAAACATTCTTCTTAACTGTAAAATGCAGAAAATTGGTTCTAGCTAACAAATTACACACTGCTAAATTGTGAATATAGCTTAAAACGCATTCCATCTGCATCACATTTTAATGATTTAAGTTTAATTTCCATACAAATTGTTTACAGCAGTTTCTATATGGGTTTATTCACGATGGGATGTCCCACCTTGTAATCCTTCACAAAGCTAACCAAGGCTATTACTCATGTTAGCGAGAGGATTGGAGAACTGCCCACCACCTACCAATGGGGACCCACATGACAAACACCGGCACGTTGCAAACATGAATGTTTAGTCTCATCAAACCACCCAAGGATAAGGATTTTTTTTTAAAAAACCCAACAAAATAATTGATTCATTTGTTGCAGTACCACCCATCACTTTGAGAATCTCTTGGGGCCAACCACTTGAAAGCATTTAATAGCACACTACTTTGTGCATGGGCCAATTCAGCGTATGGCAGGCCATTTCCAAGTCCCCTGCAATGATACATGTGGTTTTGAATAAATCCGCAGTACATGTCCCCTGGAACAGAAATAGAGTTGAAATGATGCAGCTGTCAAAATGGCATCTACTTTACTGTTTCTCTTCTTTTGATAAGTTTCTCTCCCATTTGTCAACTTCTTTCCTCTCCCTACATTTTCATGGGTTGATGTATATCCTGAGCTTCATCTTGTACTTTGAGAGTTCTGCATTGCCGTAAGTGGGTCTTTTTTGAATCAATACTTTAAATAAGTTTGGGCAGATGCAATAAGTTTCACAGCAGGAGTTAAAGTAAATTAAGGAAATTTCCCTGTGTTCTGACCATGTTCACTCAATAAACATTCTCTCCTGAGATGCTGCCTGACCCATTGAGTTAGTTACTCCAGCACTTTGTGTCTTTCTTTGTATCCTTTTTTGTATCTTTCTTGTGTCTTATTTTAGTAAATCAGCATCTGCAGTTCCTTGTTTCAAAGATGGTTTGGTCACTAATTCACTATTTTGTTTCTGGAGCTTTGCTATCCACAAATAGGGCTGTTTGTTTTGTCCCCAGATTGAAAGCAATATATTTGCTGCACATTATTTTGGTGTGTTCAAATGTTACTTATATATTTTTTTTAAACTTAATTTTTTGAGTCCATGTTTCCGCTTCTTCACAATTTCAGGTAAGAGCAGTGGCATATTCACTGGTTGTTAACAGGGATTCAGCACATATTCTTATTTCTATTCTGTACATTCTTTATCCACCTTAGATACAGCAGTGAAAGCCTGTTTGCTACATTTCTCTTTGACTGGTCTTATTTTAAATCATATTTAATTTCGGACTATAATCATAGCTGGAAAATTAGACACACCAGTAAATTTCCTTCATGAATTTATACCGACAAATGTTATATAACAATTTAGAGTATTAGAGCCATACAGCATGGAAACAGGTCGTTCACCCAGCTTGTCCATGCCAACCAAGGTGTCCAATCTACATTAGTCCCATGCTCCCACATTTAGCCCATATCGTTCTAAGCCTTTCCTATCCATGCAAATGTCCAAATGTCTTTTAAATGCTAGTACAGTTTCTGCCTCAACTATTTCCTCTGGCAGCTCATTCCACATTCCCACTGCCTTCTGTGTGAAAAGGTTGCCCCATATATTCCTAGTAAAATTTTCCCCTCCCACCGAACGCCTATGTCTGTGGTTCTTGATTCCCCTACTCTGGGTAATAGACTGTGCAACTGCCCTGTTTTTTCCTCTCATGATTTTATTCACCTTTATAAGATCACCTCTCATCATCCAATGCTCTAAGGAATGCAGCCCCAGCCTGTCCAACCTCTTTCTATAGCTCAGGCCATCAAGTCATGGCAACATCCTCGTAAATCTTCTCTGCTCTCTTTCTAGCTTAACAACATCTTTCCTTTGGCGGGGTGACCAAAACTGAACACAATGCTCCAACTGTGGCCTCACCAGAGCCTTGTACAACAATTGATTTATATCTTACAAAACAATACATCCAAAACAGGCTATGTCTAAAATAATTTGTTATGCTTTCATTATTTTATTTGCATTAATGCAGACCACCCACACGCATCCAGAAATAATGGGCAGCAAATATATTGCTGATCACCCGCATGTTGTGGCTCTTCAGGTTACAGAATTTAACAAATCACTTGCCACAAAAGTAGAGAAAGACTAAAATTCACTCTCAGAGAATTTGAGTGTAAAAAGTAAATAAATCAACACATTGTTTTTTTTCAAATAGCTTTTCTTCACACATGCACAATGACAGACCTTCGCATTACAGACAAATGTAAAAGAGCCCATTTTCGAGGAATACAAAACACCTGTGTATTTTTAAAAAAAACTATGGCATGAAAAGTGATTTGAAGTGAGGAGTAAAATGACTTGGCAAGTAGATGGGGATCTGTGTGAGAGGAACATCTTTAAGACATAAATTAGCATCAGTGACATAGATGCAATGTTTGTCTCATAGAGAGTATCCACAGTGCAGCACAGCTGGCAGGAGCGGGTGGTGAGAATTGCTCCCTGCCTTACAGCGCAGACGAGAGCTGGGTCATCAATCCACCCCAACCATGGACCCTATGGGTGGTACTGTCTACCAGTATGTTCTCTAATACAATCCCATTGTGACCTGCAGGGTGATTTTCTCCCCCTCCGTCCCCAGTTTATCTTCGGTTTTCTGTATCTCCTCTTTCTATTTTTTTCACTTTATGCACAACTACTACAACGCAGCATGTACAGGTTGTGTAGGAATTAATTGGCAGGTTTGGTATAAATGTTAAAATGTATAAATATATAAATGTCCCTTGTGTGTGTAGGATAGTGTTAATGTTTGTGGGTACTGATTGTGGATGGTCAGCCATGATCACATTGAATGGCGGTGCTGGCTCGAAGGGCCGAATGGCCTGCTCCTGCACCTATTGTCTATGTATCTATGTAATGTGCGGGGATCGCTGGTCGATGCGGACACGGTGGGCTGAAGGGCCTGTTTCCGCACTGTATCTCTAAACTAAACTAAACTAAATTATTCTCTCCAATTTCTTAAGGCCCTGTCCCACTTTCCCGAGTTAACTCACGAATTCTCCCGAGTTTTCCCCTTGATTCAAACTCGGAGAAATTACAGTAATAGCCAGCCGTAGGGACTCGGGGCTATTTTTTTTACTCGTGGATATTTTTCAACATGCTGAAAAAATGTCCCGACTTACCTGATGCCCCGAGTACCTACGGCTAGCATTACGTGCTGCTACGAAATATCTATGGATGCTTACGGACTCGCTACAGACATTCTCCGAGTTTGAAGCAAGAGGAAAACTCAGGAGAATTTGTGATTAACTCCGGAAAGTGGGACAGGGGTTTTACACTGCATTAACATTGGCAACAAGATTATCACCACCATTATCAAGATTATCTTGTCTTTTCTGAGAGTTGAATGGCTTATGTATTTCCTGTACTTTGAAAATAACTTTCCATTTTTTAACGGAAAGATTATTCCTTAAAAATGAAATTTCTCTGCATCACCCAGAATCCTGACAACAATCATGAGCATGGTTTTCAGGCAAACAGATCTTCATTCTGCATCAAGCATTATTCCTACCATCAGCTAGGGCAAGGCCAAGGAGAGAACATTTGAGAATTTCATACCCCTACCTTCAATTGACAATGTCTTGGATCCCAGAATGAATTCCAACATTCAGATCCTTGGAAGAGCAGATATCTGTGGATGAGGGGTGATTTAAAGGCATTCAAAAGCATTGTTTGGGGAGTGCTGGTACAATTTGGATTGCACTGGATGGGTGCATGATAGAAAACAATTACGTAATAGTTTTTCTAAGTGAATCAGATGCAGGGATGAAGATTGAACATTTATCAGGATAACACCAGAAGTGTGATTCTCTTTTGTTTCTCTATTTACTGGATGTGAAAGTCTCTAGCAGGGCCAACACTATAAGTGCACATCACCAATTGGACCTTGAATTGAGCAACTTGCTTCTAAAGCCTTTTCAGAGAACTATGAGGGATCTGCCACACTGATAGCATGTCAAGTAGGCCAGATTTGAATAGGATGGCCAATTTTCTTCTTCAAAGTACAACAGTCTGATAGATCCATGGTCACCATCAATGAGACTGATTTATTTATCCTAGTTTTAATAACTTCAGTTTAAATCCCCTGACTAACTTGATGCAATTTGAATTAATGTTCTTGATCAATAGCCAAGTTCTAGGTTTCTGGATGCCAGTCCAGGAACAAGCACTCGAATCATTGAATCATACAGCATGGAATCAACCTATCTGACCAGTGATTTTGTGCTAACTTTGAAGCACTATTTACGTAATCCTGCACACATCTTCTTTTCCCGACTTTTCCTGCATTGTCCCTACCTTACCATCAGTTCCTACCCCTAATGGACCCACTGGGCAATTTGCAGAAGCCAGAACTTACCAGGTTTGACATCTATGGGTATGAGGAAGGACATCACGGCTTCTGGAGGAATCTCATGTTGTCACAGGCAGAACATGAAACCTCCATGGTGACAGTGATTGGGATTACGATTGTACTCAAATTGCTGGGGCTATGAAGAAGCAGCTCTCCTGGGTACACCATTGTGCTTTCAGTTTAACTACAATAGCCATAATTTCATGAATTTATAGAGGTGTACAAAAAGGGCAGTGGGTATGTGGAACGAACTGCCAGAGGAGATAGTTGATACAGGTAATATTGCAACATTTAAGAAAAATGTAAACAAGTACAGGGATAGGACAGGTTTCGAGGGATATGGGTCAAACGCAGACGGGTGGGACTAGTTGAGATGGGACATGTTGGCTGGTGTGGGCAAGTTGGGCCGAAGTTTCCAAGTTACAAGACTCTATAACTGTACTGAACCAAATGGCCTCCTCTAAAGGACTTTGCTCGGCCCCAGCTCTCCCAAGAAAGTTAAGCAAAATCCCTTCTTCAAATTGTTATTTTAACCTCTAGTCCAACCAACAAAATGAATAAGGGATCATTTGACTTTGATTATTTGATTTAAGAGATTAAAGCGTATATTAACTTTTTAGTTTAGAAATGCAAAGATTTAAAATTAGCAAACCTGGGTCAAAAAATACAGACATCATACACTTTCATTTACAGATCTTCAAAGAATTCAGCAGAATCCTTTGATCTGCTTATCTTTACACTTTCCATTTATTTGCACATTCCATTTACTTTACACAGCCTCAAGCACTGGAAAAGGCAATGAAAATTCCCTTAAAAACATATTTCCAATGCTGCTTTGAATATCAAGCAGTTTAAGAGGTGTATGAGCTGGTCTTGCAGAGGTGTTGTGGTGATACAAATCAGTTGTAAATTCCAGAAAGACTCTGTTGAAAAACTGACAGCTCAACCCTTTTATTCCCTTATATACCCAATCCTGATGTCAAGAAAAAATATCACTTCTGTTCGAAAAGAATGTTTCATTCTTTTAATTCCGCAAGAGAAATTCTGTACCCCACAGATAGGTGAACATCATCCGTCAGCCCCTGAACAATTTTTTGTCATCTTTTCAAACTAACGTTGATTTACCCCAAGTGGGGCTTGGGGGTTCAGTATTGATGTGGATAGAGAACTGACCGGCAAACAGGGAGCAAAGAGTAGGAGTAAACGGGTTATTTTCAGATTGGCAGGCAGTGACTAGTGGGGTACCGCAAGGCTCAGTGCTGGGACCCCAGCTATTTACAATATATATTAATGATTTGGACGAGGGAATTGAATGCAACATCTCCAGGTTTGCGGATGACGCAAAGCTGGGGGGCAGTGTTAGCTGTGAGGAGGATGCTAGGAGGCTGCAAGGTGACTTGGATAGGCTGGGTGAGTGGGCAAATGCATGGCAGATGCAGTGTGATGTGGATAAATGTGAGGTTATCCACTTTGGTGGCAAAAACAGGAAAGTAGACAATTACCTAAATGGTGGCCGATTAGCAAAAGGGGAGATGCAACGAGACCTGGGTGTCATGGTACACCAGTCATTGAAAGTAGGCATACAGGTGCAGCAGGCAGTGAAGAAAGAGAATGGTATTTTGGCATTCATAGCAAAAGGATTTGAGTATAGGAGCAGGGAGATTCTACTGCAGTTGTACAAGGTCTTGGTGAGACCACACCTGGAGTATTGTGTACAATTTTGGTCTCCAAATCTGAGGAAAGACATTCTTGCCATAGAGGGAGTACAGAGAAGGTTCACCAGACTGATTCCTGGGATGTCAGGACTTTCATATGAAGAAAGACTGGATAGACTCGGTTTGTACTCTCTAGAATTTAGAAGATTGAGAGGGGATCTTATAGAAACTTACAAAATTCTTAAAGGGTTGGACAGACTAGATGCAGGAAGATTGTTCCTGATGTTGGGGAAGTCCAGGACAAGGGGTCACAGTTTAAGGATAAAGGGGAAATCTTTTAGGACCGAGATGAGAAAAAAAAATTTCACACAGAGAGTGGTGAATCTCTGGAATTCTCTGCCACATAAGGCAGTTGAGGCCAGTTCATTGGCTATATTTAAGAGGGAGTTAGATGTGGCCCTTGGTATTCCAAATGTGATCTAACCAATGTCTTGTACAGCAGTAGATGTGGCTAAAGGTATCAGGGGGTATGGAGAGAAGGCAGGTAGAAGATACTGAGTTGGATGATCAGCCATGATCATATTGAATGGCGGTGCAGGCTCGAAGGGCCGAATGGCCTACTCCTGCACCTATTTTCTATGTTTCTATGTTTAAAAAGTCCGGTGCTTGACGTTTTGTGGCAGAGCTGCATTAAAAATTACTCCTGCGCGCCATCCTAGTTCAGATCAGCGTAGACCAAGGATCAGTCCCCAGATCTTTATGGCTCAGGAGAGTGTAGTTACCAGTTGAATCCTTAGGATTTGTTTTGTGATTGGATCGATACTTTAATCATCCCCGTAATTCAGTGCTAACTGCCGTTTCGGCCAGCATTGGAAATGGAGAAATTGGCCAAAATAACACCTAAAACAACATGAGAGAAATTTACACCCTGATTGATGCAAGATCTACAAGATTTGCAAATGGACGAGGCTGAACTGATCACAGCTTTTTGCCAATTTGCTCTGTGCCACAGACATAAGACAAGATACTATAAACGCTCACTCCCCACGTAAACTAGATGGCAGCAACACCTGCTACAATTGCCATTGCAGCCAGCAAAGCAGAGAGAGAGAGAGAGAGAGAGAGAGAGAGAGAGAGTGAGAGAGAAAATATTCCAAATGTGATCTAACCAATGTCTTGTACAGCAGTAGAATTACATTCAAACTCCTGTGCTCAACACCCTTCATAATAAAGGCAAACATGTCAAATGCACACTTTGCCACCCTGATGACCAGCGTCCATAGTTTCAGGGAATTATACACCTGCCTCTGCTTACAGCACGCTCCAAGACTGTCATTTACTGTGCCCTGGTGTGACTTACCAAAAAGTACCACCTTATAGCGGCACATAGTGGTGGCCTGGGGCAACACGAACCCTCGCTATTGGCTGGCGTGGTCACGTGTTCTTGCATTCTTAATCAGTCGAGCTCCACCCGTGTGGAAGGAGCTTGGTATTGTTTGGCTGACTTAGAACATGTTTGAGAGAAATGCTTTGTTTATTGTTTAAATAAAGAATTCATTTTCACTCAACTGTGTCGTCTCGCCAAAGTGGTGAACCCGCAGGTCCGATCATCAATTTGGACCTCGATCATGAATGCCGCCGCTAACCCCGACGCCCAGCCTACCCAACAAAATGTCGTGGGCCTGAAACTGCCCGTTTTCTGGGTGCAGCCTCAAGTGTGGGTCTCCTACATTGAGGCCCAATTCTAACTCAGAAATATTGTCGCGGACGCCACCCGATATTTCTACGTGGTCGGGGCGCTTAGCCAAGAGACGGCCACCCATTTGCTGCCTACCTGCAGGACCCTCCCACATTCGGCAAGCACAAGGGCCTCAAGGTGCTGTTGCTCCGCACGTTCGGGCTCAGCCGGCGCGATCGTGCCACCAGCCTGCTCCATATGGACGGCCTCAGCAATCGAAAGCTGTCCACGCTCAGGAGTGAGATGTTTGCCTTGATGGACAGCCACCGACCATGCCTGGCCTTCCTGGAGCAGATGCCTGCTCCTCGTGTGTTCAGATTTCGCCGATCCCCTGCAGCTCACTGAACGGGCCGCCGAACTATGGCTCACCAAACGGCAGGACGGTGGTTCCATCAGCCGGGTGTTCGCGCTCACGCACCAGACGTCCAACCTTCTGCTGCTGTCGCCGCGGCACAGCCGCCACCCGGGGACCGTGGTAAGTGCCAAGGTGGTGCTACTACCACCAACGATGGTGTGCCGAGGCCCGCCGATGCCGCGTCCCCTGCTTGTTTGCGGGAAATGCCTCAGCCAATCATCAGTAGAGGCTATCGCGATCAGCCAGAATCACCGCCTCTACATTCGGGATCACCGTTCCAGACTTTGCTTCCTCGTGGACTCCGGGGCCGTGATGAGCATCCTCCCCCCGACTGAACGGGACACCCGTGCCGGTAAGCGAGGCCCCGTCCTGACTGCCGTCAACAGTAGCCCCATCCGCACGTATGGCACATGGACTCTCTCCCTCATTTTCGACTCCCGCCCGTATTCATGGACTTTGGCCGTTGCAGATGTTTCCCTGCCGCTGCTGGGCGCCAATTACCTTTGAGCATTTTCGCTACTGGTGGACGTGCAGGGCCAGCGCGTTGTCCCTCCGGAGTTCCCCAAGCCCGCGACACCGTGGCCCGCAGACCCTCCCGATCCGCAGCTGGGAGGGGTAGCTGATGGGGATGGCCCGTGTACCTCCCTGCTCGCCGAGTTCCTGGAGCTCCTGACACCCCCTCCCGTTTTCGAGCAACCGCCCTCAAGCAAGGGGGTGGTGCACCACATCCCAACCGCGGGCCCCCCCCCCACTGCATGCACGGCCGCATAGGCTCCCGCTCGACAAGCAGATCGCAAAGGAGGAGTTCCGCCAAATGGAGGACATGGGAATTGTACGGCGTCTGGCATCCCTGTTGCATATGGTCCCTAAATAATCTGTGGGGTGGAGACCATGTGGGGGTTACCGGTGCTTGAACATCGTTATGTCCATGGACCGTGACCCGGTCCCCAATATCCCCAGATTTCACGCCCACCTGGAGGTTGCCACCTTCTTTTCCAAGGTGGACCTGGTGCGCGGCTACCACCAGTTTCCCGTCCACCCTGATGACGTGCCTAAAACCACCACCATCACCCCATTTGGCCTTTTTGAATGGCTGCGCCGTTTGGGTTAAAGAATTCCGCGCAGGCTTTCCAACGGCTCATGGACATGGTGGGCCGGGGCTGAACTTTGTCTTTATATATCTGTACGACATCCTGGTCGCTGGCCGCTCCCACTAGGAATACTGCACGCATCGCGGACATTGTTCCAACAGCTGGTCATCTACTCTGCCAAGTGTCAGTTCGGCCTGCGCTCCATTTCCTTCCTGGGACACCATGTCGCCTCTCAGGGTGTGGCCCCGCTGCCCGCTAAGGTGGAGGCCATTCGCCAATTCCCTCGGCCGCTCACCGTCAAGGGGCTACAAGAGTTTGTGGGCATGGTGAACTTCTATCACCGTTTTGTGCCGGCAGCTGCCAGGGTCATGGGAACTTTGCTCCAGTGCCCCACTGGTAAGCCACGGGACCTAGTGTGGACTGACGAGGCCATAGCCGCGTTCGATGGTGCGTAGGAGGCATTGGCGAAGGCCACCATGCTGGTGCACCCACGGGCTGATGCCCCGACCACCCTCACTGTGGACACCCCTGATACAGCTGTCGGAGAGGCTCGAGCAGCTTATTGGCGGCCGCTGGCATTTTTTAGCTGTCATCTGCGACCCCCGGAGTGGAGCTACAGTGCCTTCGACCGGGAGCTCCTAGCCCTTCAGTTGGCTGTCCATCACTTCCAATACATTTTAGAGGGCAGGCCCTTCATGGCTTTCACAGACGACACAAAGCCCTGACGTTCGCCTTCACCAAGGTATTCGACCCCTGGTCCGCCCGTCAACAACGGCATCTGGCTTCTGTGTCTGAATTCACTGCTGACATCCTATATGTGGCTGGTAAACTGAACCTGGTCACGGATTCGTTGACTCATCCTGTGGTCCCGGCTGTGGCGGCTGTGGACCTCGGCATGGATTATGCGGGTCTCGCCGCGGCGCAATGCGAGAGCGGTGAGATGGACGGTTACCGGATGGCTGCCTCCGGGTTGCGGTTGGTCGATGTCCCTTTCGGTCCAGCAGGGGTGTCGGTCCTCTGTGACGTGTCAACCGGGAGACCGCGCCCTATTGTCCCCGTGGGTTGGCGGCGACGGTTTTTCGACGCTATCCATGGTCTGGCCCACCCTTCCATCCGGGCGACTTCTGCTCTGGTGGTGGACAGGTTTATCTGGCAGGGTTTTCATAAGCAGGTCACGGCATGGGCCAGAGGCCTGTATTCCCTTCCAGACATCGAAGATCCAGCGGCACGTGCGGGCGTCGGTGCAGGATTTCATGGTTCCTTCTGGTTGTTTCCTACACGTCCACGTTGATTTGGTGGGCCCACTATCGCCGTCTCGTGGCGCCACGCACCTGCTGAGCATCGTGGCTCGCTTCACCAGGTGGCTAGAAGCAATTCCGTTTACTGACAACTCCACCGCACCTTGTGCTCGGGCCCTTGCGGCTCATTGGGTTGCCCGTTTTGGCGTGCCGGGAGACATCTCCACCGACCGGGGGGCTCAATTCACTTCAGCTTTATGGTTGTCTTTGGCGCAGCTGTATGGGGCGCAGCTGCATCATACCACTGCCTATCACCCTCAGGCCAACGGGTTGGTGGAGCGGTTCCACCACCATTTGAAGTCGGTGCTGAAGGCCCGGCTCACGGGCCCGGACTGGGTCGACCAGTTGCCTTGGGTGCTGTTGGGCATCGGCATGGCTCCAAAGGCAGACCTGGATACGCCGTCCGCCGAGCTTGTGTATGGCTCCCCGCTGTGGGTACCCAGGGATTTCCTTCCCGCGGCTCGTGGGCAGCCAGAGCTCGTTTCATCTGTTTCAGCATGGCTCAGGGCAAACGTTGGTGGCCTGGCTCCTGTACCAACCTCGGGGCATGAGACGGCTCCAGTGTATGTGCCACCATAGCTTAAGGACTGTTTATTTGTATTTCTCCACAGGGATTCACACCGGACACCGCTGCAGAGGGTTTATGAGGGCCCTTTCCGGGTGCTGTGCCCCGGCGTCGTGACTTTTCTGTTGTATGTCGGTGGCAGAGAGGAGATCGTTTCGGTCGCTCGCCTTAAACCTGCCCACCTGAATGTTGACAGCCCGGTGATCATGGCCCAGACACGGCGTAGAGGCCATCCGCTGGTAATTCCGAGTGCACCTGTTGTGCCTGTTTCCCCACACCGGTTGTGCCTCTCTCTCCTGCACCGTTACTGTTTCCTGGCTCTGTTCCGCCAGTCCCAGTACTACCCATCATGCCCCACTTGTACCGCCCATCATGCCCCTCGTTTCCACTCGGTCCGGTCGCCTCATTCGGCCTCCCACTCCGTTCCGTACCTCGGGTTCTGGCTCCGGCCTGTAGCGGCACCTAGTGGTGGCTTGGGGCCAACACGAACCCATGCTATTGGCTGGCGTGGTCACGTGACCGCGGACGCGTTTTCACAGGTTTGTGTATCGTTAATCAGTCGATCTCCACCCATGTAGAAGGAGCTTAGTACTATTTAGAACATGGTTGAGAGAAACGCTTTGTTTATCATTCTAAATAAAGAATTCATTTTCACTCAACTGCGTCATCTGCACCGACTGCACCTATCTTCTATGTTTCAAATCTTGCCAAAACCTCACACTTGTCAGAATACCTTCTGTCATTTCTTAATGCACTTCCCTAGTTGATCCACATCTTTCTTTAAACCTAGATGTCCACTGTATAAACAAATTTGATGTCATCCACAAATTTACTAACCATATTGACTACATTGTCATAAAAATAGTTACTGTAGATGAGAAACAGCAGTGGACCACTGCTCTCGGGTCTTCAAACAGTGAAACAGTCCTCCATTACCATCTTGTGACTGCTTCCACCTGGTCAGTTTTGCATCCAGTAGGCTAGCTCACCCTAGAACCTACATGATCGAGCCTCCCACAACAGACTACCATGCTGGACCTTGTGGGCCAAGTGGGACTGGCGGAACAGAGCCAGGAAACAATAATGGTGCAGGAGAGAGAGGCACAACCGGTGCTGGGGAAACACTGCCCTACCCTCATCAAAAGGTGACCTCTTCAAAAAAAAACTTATCATATTTGTGAGGTGATTTTTCACAAGCAAGGTCAGGTTGACTATTCCAAATCCATCCTTGCCTAATGCTGCTTGATCCTGATCCTCACAATCACCTTGAGTAACTTACCCACCACTGAAATTGGGCTTGCCAGCGCACCAGTTTTGCTCTGACTTTGCAGCCCTTCTTAAATAAAGATACAACTTTAGCCAACCTCAAGCATTCAAGCATCCCTGCAATGACTAAAGAAGATGCAATTGTTTCTGACAGTGTCTCAGCAATATCTTCTCTAGATTATCAACAAATTCAAGATAACACGTGGACACTCTCTGAGGATTTATCCACCATAATATTCCTTAAGACTGTTGCACCTCCTCATTTGTAATCTGGATGTGGTCCAACATATCACGTTGCTTTCAATTCCTTTACTTCAATTACTTTCTTAACAATATATATAGATGAAAAGTATTAAATTAACACCTGGCCCATCTCCTCGGGTGCAATACATAGACAATTATGTTGATTCTTATGGGGGCTTATGGGGCCCTCTTATCCTATTGCTCTTAATATACCTATAGAATCCCTTGGGATTTTGCATTATCTTGTCTTTTCTCTTTGCCCTTATGATTATCCTCTTATGAGTACTCCTACATGACATCTTCAGGCAGACACAAAATGCTGGAGTAACTCAGCGGGACAGGCAGCATCTCTGGAGAGAATGACTTATTTGCTTGATTCCAGCTGCCTATACCCAACACATATCTCCTTCCAATTGCCCCTGCCCCAAGGACTTTCCCCTGCAATCGCAGGAGATGTAACACCTGTCCCCACATCTCCTACCCCCTCACCTCCACCTAGGGACCCCCAGCAGCCCGTCCAGGTGAGACAGAGGTTCAAACCTCATCTACTGCATTTGATGCGCCTGATGTGGCCTCCATTACATTGGCAAGACCAACCATTTTGCCGAACACCTATGCTCGATCAGCCAAGGCTTGCTGGATTTCTCAGTTGCTATCAAGTTAACTCTCCTTCCCATTTCCATTCTGCCATTTTTGTCCTGGGCCTCTATTGTCAGAGTGAAGCCACGTGCAAAGTAGAGGAACAGCACGTCATGTGCCACTTTTTTTTTTTTTTTACAACAAAATTAATCAATTATTAAAAATAATATTTACACTACAATAAAACAAGCCAGAACCCACCACCATAATACAATACAAACATGTATCCATAATAAACTATTATACAACTATGATACAATCCTTATTGAGGATACATTCAACACCCTGCGGAGCCCAGCGGTCCCGGAACTCCCTCAGGGTGCCCACAGACAGGGCGTATTCCCTTTCTAATCCCACCCAGGCACGGACGTAACCCCGGAAAAGGGGCAGGCAGCTGGCTCGGGTAGAGCCCTCCGCCGCCTGGCGCCGTGACTCGCGGATGGGCAGCTTGGCCTCATGTGCCACTTGGGTAGCTTAAACCCCATAGTATGAACATTGAATTTACTAGTTTTAAATAATATCCCTTTTCCCCTTTCTCTTTCTCGTGCTCCCCAGCAGCCCCAGTATGCACCCAATTATCCCACTAACCCTACCCTTATACACTACACACCACAACACCTTCCACTTATAACCCTCCCTTTGGTTTTATCGGACAACCGTTTGCCTTCTTTTCATCTCTAGTTTTGTCCAATCAAATCCCTCTCACCTGTATTTACCTATTACTTGGGCGACTTTGTCCCATTCCCATCTCTCTCTTCCAACTTTCTCCCAGCCAACTCCAAATCAGTTTGAAGAATACTCCTGACACAAAACATCACCTGTCCTTTCCCTCCCCAGGCAGCAGCCTGACTCGTTGAGTTAGAAACATAGAAACATAGAAAATAGTTGAGGAGGAGACCATTTGGTTTTTGTCCCAAATACTCGAACACTGAGCCTGGCCATTTTCGGCCCGTTTGATAGCCATTCATAGAAAATAGCTATTTCGATCAGCGGCAGGCATCAGGAGGAGTCAGTAATTTGGCCCTTTGAGCCTGCACCGCCATTCATTGTGATCATGGCTGATCATCCACTATCAGTAACCCGTGCCTGCCTTCGGGTAGCTAATGTTATCCCACTTTTTAAGAAAGGCGGGAGAGACCAGTTAGCCTGACATCAGGGAAGATGCTGGAGTCAATCATAAAAGATGCAATAGCGGCACATTTGGATAGCAGTAACAGGATTGGTCAGAGTCAGCATGGATTTACGAAGGGGAATTTATGCTTGACTAATCTTCTGGAATTTTTTGAGGATGTACCTGAAAATGGACAAGGGAGAGCCAGTGTACCTGGACTTTCAGAAAGCATTTGATAAGGTCCCACATAGGAGATTAATGGGCATAATTTGGGCACATGGTATTGGGGGTAGTGCTGACATGAATAGAAAATTGGTTGGCATACAGGAAACAAAGAGATGTTTTGGGTCTAGACCCTTCTTCGGGCTCCTGAAGTCTGAAGAAGTTCAGTTTAGTTTATTGTCATGTGTACCGAGGTACAGTGAAAAGCTTTATTTGTGTGTTAACCAGCCAGGGGAAAAAACATGATTACACTCAAACCATTCATAGTGTACAGATACAGAAGGGTCCCAAGCTGAAATCTTGCCTAGATGTAGAATCAAGAAACTGCAGTTGTTGGTTTACCATGAAATACTGGAGTAACTCAGAAGGTCAGGCAGCATCTCTAGAGAACAATGACAGATGATGTTTTCGGTCAGAAACTTTCTTCAGATTTGCCGCTTGAAATGCTGTTGCGATGCTGCCTGACACATTGAGTTACTCCAGCACTTTGTACTCTACCTTTTATTCTACATAGCTGTCGTCATTCTTCTTGGCAAAATACATCACCTCACATTTTTCCACACCGGAATGTATCTGACCACTGCGCCAACCTGTCTGCATCTTACTACCATCTATCACTATCCACTACACAGCTGACATTACTCAAAGTTTTGTGATCATCCGCAAAGTTAGAAATTACTACTCAAATCTATATCATTAATTCAGAACAAAATAAATGCCTTTAACACTAATCCCTTCCGTCCAGAAAATCACCCATTCATCACAACCCTCGGCTATCCGTAACTTAGCCAACTTTATTTTCATGCTATCAATCTCTCTTTTCTGCCATGTCCTTAATCTTTGATTGTAGCCTCTGTGACCATTTATCAAAAGCCTCACAGAATCCATGCAGACCACATTGATTGCATTATCCTCAACAATTCCATCAAATTCCTTGAACATAAATTTGCTCTTAACAAATTCATGCTACCTTGCCTCGACTTTCCTTTTGGTGACTATTAATCTTATCCCAGATCAATGTCTCTGAAAGCTTTCCCACCACTGAAATTAAATTGACCAGCCTGAGTTTGGGGCTTTATGCTTGTTACAGCTTTGAATGTTGCTCCAGAGACCACTCCAGTTCTCAGACACCATCCACGCATCTAAAGACAATTGGACAAATATGATCAGTGCCCTCAGGATTTCAACCCAGACTTCCCTCAAAATCTTCAGATGCATACCAAGTCCTGATGGTTTATCTGTTTGGAGTTTAGCTGCAGTAGCTTTTCTATTAAGGCGGCACAAGAGGAGTACTGTCTGCACCGAGTTTGTACGTTCTCCCTGTGACTGTGTGGGTTTTCCCCAGGTGCTCCCATTTCCTCCCACATTCCAAAGACGTACAGGTTTGCAGATTAATTGGCTCAGATTAAAATTGCGAATTGTCCCCTAATGTAGGATAGTGCCAGTGTACGTGGATCGCTAGTCGGTGGGAACTTGGTGGGACGAAGGAGGCATTTTCAAGCTGTACCTCAGAAGTAAACTAAACTAAACAGAGACTGCAGAAGTTGGAATCTGTAGCCAAAATTGGGCTACTCCATGGGTCAGACAGCATTCGAGGATTAATGGACAGTTGATGCCTCAGGCTTGGAGAGCTGCCAGTGATGTCACGCTGAGAAACGAGTAGGTCACCAGTTAAATATTGAAATAAATAGTCCCCGTTAGTTCAAACAGATTCATGGACATTAGAGCAACGCCACAGTGTCCAGTGTTGGCTATCCAGTCCGATCCAGTCCGATCCGTGAATGAATGAATGAATGAGTTTATTGGCCAAGTATTCACATACAAGGAATTTGCCTTCGTGCTCCGCCCGCAAGTGACAATGACATACAGTGACAGTTAGGAATGACACATAAAACATTAAACATTAATAATAAAACATTGTTGATTAAACATGTGAATTAAGTAAAATACCAGAGCAAAAGGAGGCTACAGATTTTTAGATGTGGGGGTGTGTGGGGAGGGGGCTGTGGGTGTGGGGGAGGGGGTGGTGTGTGGGGAGGGGGGTGCGTGTGTGGGGAGAGGGGTGTGGGGGAGAGGGTGCGTGTGGGGGAGGGGGGTTTGGGGGGGAGGGGTGTTGGTGTGGGGGTTGGGGGTGGGGGTGTGGGGGAGGAGGTGGTGGTGTGTGGGTGGAGGAGGTGGTGTGTGGGGGAGGGGGGTGGTGTGGGGGGAGGGGGGTGGGTGTGGTGTGTGGGGTGTGTGGGGGAGGGGGTGGTGTGTGGGGGAGGGGGGGGTGTGTGTGAGGGAGGGGGTGTGTTGTGTGGGGAAGGGGGGTTGTAGGGGGGGGGTGGTGGGTTTGTGGGGGAGGGGGTGTGTAGGCGAGGGGGGTTGTGGGGGAGGGGGTTGGTGTGGGGGACGAGGGTATGTGTGGGGGGGGGGGGGGGGGGGGGGGGGGGGGGGTGCGGGAGTGGGGTGTGGGGGGGGGGTTGGAGTGATGTGGGGGGGGGTAGGGGAATAGTGGGGGAACAGGGAGAGGGAGTAAAGGGGGTGTGTGGGGAGGAGGGGGAGGGAGGTTGAAGGGGGGTGGGATGAGGGGAGGGGGGGGTGTGAGTGTGTGGAGGGGGGGATGTGGGTGTGTGGGGGGGAGGGACTCCACTCAGTAGCCACCGGCCGCGGCACCACACAGCACCTCCTGTCTCTACTCAGCACCTTCCCCGACTCCACACAGCGGCTTTCCCGACTCCAGACAGCGCATTACCCGACTCCACTCTTGCGGGCTCACTCAGCCCGGCTTGTGGACTCAGCCCCGCCTCCGTGGATTTATTCTCCTCACCCCTGTGATTGACAGCGGGTGCCGGAAGGGTTGTTACCTTTATGGTGACAGACAGGCGAGAAGACCAATCTGCTGATCTCACAATTTTTTAAACCTTAATAACTTTTGTAATATTCCACCGAATGGAACAAAACTTGGTGCACTTGGAACAGAGGAGTAAGGTGGCAAAAAAATCCAAGTGATATAGGGTACTATTTTTGCGCAAATTAAAAAAAAAACGGTCCGGAAGTGGGGACAAGATGAGAGTTTTAGTAATAGTATAGATAGAAGATAGATAATCACTATTGCAATTTACTCCAGTCTAAAATCAAGCTCCGTGCAATTGTGCATAAATAGAAGAGCTAATTTTTAGGCTGTTTTTCTCCCCCAGTAGCTTTAAATTTTATCCAGATAGGATTAGTGAAACAGAAAATGGAAACATTTCATTTTATTGTAATAAATGGCACATGGTCAAATCAAATAACAAATCATCAGTGCCCTGCAGGTGTCCTTCAGGCAATACTTCTCCACTCACTTAACAGAGAATTGATGATGGCAACTCAGTATTACACAAGCCAGCAAGCACTTTGTGAAGATCTTGCCTACCCTTTGTAAAGGAAGGATTATAATAACTTCTCAGTGGACACGTCACATGAGAATAATCTTCACAAAAACCCTTCAGTTGAGGCTCACTTTTTCATCAGGGAATTGCTGGGTATTGATATTGATGAAGCAAAATAGACATTGGCGTGTCCCCAACAACTCTCACCAACTTTTACAGATGCGCCATGGAAAGCATTTTATCGGGGTGCATCACAACATGGTTTGGGAACAGCTTCCCTTCCACTAACTCCATTTACAACTCAAGCTGTCTTGGCAAGGTCAGCAGCATAATCAAGTACGAGCTACAATCACCCTAATTGGAGACCCTCAGATTATCTTTGATCAGACGTTACTTGTCTGTATCTTGCACTAAACGTTATTCCCTTTATCATGTATCTTTCCAATCGGTCAATTGTAACCATGTATTGTCTTTCTGCTGACTAGTTAGCACACAAAAGCCTTTCACTGGACCTCAGTATATGTGACAATAAATTAAACTCGCATTGCTTCCTCATTAGCAGTGATACGAGATAAGACTTCAATGCAGAAAACAAAAGCTTCTGGGATTCCCAGCAACCTGCAATTCAAACAATTTGATCCAGGAATGCTTTGGAAATCGTAAGACCCCCAAGGCCAATTCTGGGAAGTATTAGAGGAAAATAACAATCTTGCTTTGATTTTAATTTTTTCAAATGTATAAATACACACTATCTTTGATGTAAATGAGAACTTGCAGTTCTTTTTATTACATTTTACTACATATATGTAAGTTGTGTTTCGAACACAATTCCGCTGATGACATTTAAAGAAGAACAAAAGTCGTGCACTTGGTTGTGTACATAATTGGGAATGTTTCCGTACAAGGCTAGGCAGTCATGATAGATTTGTTAAAAATCTGTGGGGTTTATTGGATTAAAATAGATATGTTTGCATGAGGTATTGATCTGATCCAGTTGAAAATTCCCTTTAGAAGGGCCTTATGAAAGAATGGGTTTCTTTTGCATTCTTACCATGAAGAGATAGTTCTGACCCATATATACTTGACTATCTGATATTCTTCTTTTCTCTCTACTCTTCTGTTCCCTGTATATCTTTCTCCCCTGTTGCCAATCGTGTTGCCAATCGTTCCTGAATGGTACACCTTTCCAATTTCTCAATAGCTCCAGTGACATCAATACATGGAACATAGTAAGTAATGTAGAGTTGACAAAGCCAAGGCATAACGGAGAGAAAAGTGCACTATTGAAATAGTTTAATTGACCTTTACAAAAGAACTGCTCCTCCAATAATAGCAGTTGAGCACGGAGTAGTGAGAAGAAATTCAAGCATAATAAACAGACCTTCTGTCATTTACACAAGGGATATCTTTCTGGAAAATGTTGTGTTCAATAAAATGTGTATATTTCATGTTTAAGTGATAGGAGCAGAATTAGGCCATTCGGCCCATCAATACTTCACCATTCAATCATCTGATCTATCTTTCGCTCTTATCCCCATTCTCCTGTCCCCTCCCCATAACCTCTGATGCCCATACTAATCAAGAATATATCTATCTCTGCTTAAAAATATCCATTGACTTGGCCTCCACAACTTTCTGCGGCAATGAATCCTCAGATTCACCACCTTCTGACTAAAGAAATTCCTCTTCATCTCCTTCTTAAAGGAACGTCCTTTAATTCTGACGCTATGACTTCTTGTCCTAGACTCTCCCACTGGTGGAAATATCCTCTCCGAATCCACTCTATTTAAGCCTTCGACTTCAGTAAGTTTCAATGAGGTCCCCCCCATATTTGAAAAAGCTGAGCAAAAATGCATCATGTGTTTATCAATATTTCAAATTCCTTTGTGTGGAGAGTGGCCCAGAGTTTATTATGGCAAAAAATAGCATCATAAATGGAAACCATGCATCCACAGTCAATGGCATAATAGTGAGAATGTGTAAAACAGAGAATGCCAATATTTCACACTCCATTCCACTCAATTGCATAATTAACACATCCGTTTTTCATTTGCCAGGTGCAAAATGCTTCCTCTTACTGCTCAAGAGTACAGTCTTGCAAATTCTCAACATTATTGAGAAAGAAACATTTCTATTCTCAAATTCAACAGAATGAGGCCAGGATCAGTGGGTATTAGCTACAAGGAGAGGGTGGACAGATAGATTGTTTTGTCTGGAATTCCAGAGGTTGAGGGGAGACTTGATAGAAGTACAGAAAATCACGGCATTGATAGGGTAGACAGTCAGAACCTTTTTTTCCCAGGATGGAAATATCAAAGACTAGAATAATATTTCACTTTAATGCAAGGGAGAAAATTTTAAAGTAGATCTGCATGGCCCGTTTTTTTACACAGAGGGTAGAGGGAGCCCAGAGTGCAATGCCAAGTGTGGTGATGGAGGCCGATATGATAGTGGTGTTTAGATAGACACATGAAAATGCAATGAATGGACAGAAATGAATCATACAAGATGAGGGTTGTTTATCGTGACATAATGTTCAGCACACACATTGGGACAAAGGGCCCGTTCCTGTGCTGTAAATGTTCTATGTGTGTGTGTGGATGTGTGTGTGTTATTTTGCAAGTGAAACGTATCTCCTCGAAAACCAGACGCAAAAACGCAGAGATTTTTACAATTTCGGTAGGGATTTAACATTAGTTCAGAAATCCACTCCTTGGTCAATTATTTCCCCAGATTTTGAATAAAATTGATCACAAAACTCAAATTTTTAAATATAAACGGCGCTCACCAGCTGCTGACGTCACAATGCCCACATGCCGACCAATCCAGGCCCACCTGCCTCCAGGCCCTGCCCCCCCCCCCCTCCTCACCCCCCGCCGTTGTGGATTAAAGGCGCAGAAATATCGAGAAAGTTCTGCAGAACAAAGATTCTACAGCTGCATTCCGCTATAGATTCTTTGTTCGACAGATCTCGGCGGTGATTCCTCAGGTGCTGAATATCCTCCGCTCCGCTATAGGATCATGCGCTTAAACTTCTCATCACTATTGGCGCAGTGATCCCCCCCCCCCCCCCCCCCCCCCCCCCAGTCATTTTTTTTTTAATCGCCTCCCCGCTGCGCTGTGGACCAAGATCCAGAGGGAGTAATGGCCGCCAGTGCCACCTTCTCATGATAACGGCTCTCCTCCACTTCCCCCCCCCCATCCCTCCCCCCCCGCCCCCCACCCGCTGGTGGCCCCCCCGCTTAAGCTTTCCACCGCCCTCACATCGCTCTGTGCCTCGCTGGCGGCCCGCAGGCTCACTCGGCCCGCCCGCCCGCCCCACTCCACTCCATCCCCCCCCCCCCCCCCCCCCCCCCCCCCCCCCTCAACGATTCCTCGGTGTAATGAAGCATTTAGGAATCGTTTTTTTTCTGTGACATCCCGGAGATAACCGGGGTACAGAGATGATGCTCGCCGAGGATGCGAGGCCACAGAGGCAGAGACTCGATTAGGCCGACGGCTGGCGGACGATCCTATTCCTCTCCTCCCTCCCTTATCTCCTCTCCCCCTCCATTCTCTCTCCCTCCCTTCTCATCCTACAGGGCTCTCTACCCCTCCCCCCCCCTTTCCCCCGGCTCTCCCCCTCTCTCTCTCTCCCTCCCCTCGCTCTCCCTCTCTGGCTCTCTCCTCCCTCCTCCCTCCTCCCCCCACCCCCCCACCCCCACTCAACATAACTCGGTGTGTGAGGAAGCCCTCTCCCCTAAACCCCCTCCACCACTTCCCCTCCCCCCCCCACCTCTCCTTCCACCTCTCTCCTCCCATCTCTCTCCCTCTTCCCCTCCTCCCCCCCTCGTCTCTCCCCTCCTTCCCCTCTCCCCTCTCCCCTCTTTCCCCCCCCCCCCTCCAAACCCTCTCTCCCCTGCATTCCCCTCCCCTCTACCCCCTTCTCTCCCCTCCCTCCTCTCTCCTCCCTCTCCCTCCCTCACCCCCTCTCCCTCCTCCACCCCCTTCCCCACTCTACTCCTCCACCCCCTTCCCCTTCCTCCTCCCCCCACCTCCACCCCGTCTGCCCCCCTCCTCCCCTCCCCCCCTCCTCCACTCTCCCCCTCCTCCTCCCTCCCCCCCTCACCCCCTCTGCCCCCTTCCCTTCCCCCAGTCCCCTCCTCCCCCCACCTCTCCCCACCCTCTATCCCCGCCCTCACTACTTCCCCCTTTCTCTCCCCCCCTCTCCCCCCTCACTCTGCCACCCCCCCCCCTCCCCCACCCCCTCCCCCACTCCCCTCTCCCCTCCCTTTCGCCCCTCTTCCCCCCCTTTCAGCCCCTGTGTGTGTGGGGGTGGTTAGTGTGTGTGTGTGACGCCGCAGTGTCGTCCCGTCCCCGCCCCCCCGCAACAGCGCGTTGAGGGGACGGGACCCGACGGGTCCCCCTTGGTCTAATGTTCTATAACTGGTCAAGCCATCCAGTTGGCGATTTTGTCATTTGTGGAGGAACTATCTTACTCTGGATATCATTCCACTGCAGTCTTTTTAAATCCTTTAAAAACAAATTATTTTATGAAAAGTTTAAAAATGAGGAATATTGCATTATTATATATTTTCAGCTTATTTTAAAGCAATTAATTACCATTGCTATTTAATTGTAATTCTATGGATTCTTTGTGCGTTTATACATTTGATGATCGCCACATGATATATCACATAAGTTGATGATTATTGTATCATCCTCAAGAAACTTGTCTTTGGAATGTTACAAGTACACACCCATTTTAAATATAAAATAAATAAAGCTTTAGTACGTTTGCATTTTTAGAAAATGGCATTCACTTTTGGCATGCAACTTACGACACATATGATTATTGCTAATTTCTTATTAAATACTAGATGAATAGAGCTCAAGATATATCTCAAAATTAGATTTCCATTTTCAACAGATAGATTAACTGTACATTGGAAATGTTGGCAATAGGTAAGAAGGGCTCAGACTTTGCCCAAGGATAAATGTAGCTGTTGACAGATCGCAGTCAAATCTTTCTGCTCCCAGCTGCAGAGTCGAAAGGTTCGAAGAACCTCACAGCATCTTTTGTATTTATCAGTGAAGACACATTTATTGAAGTATGAGAGTGCAGCCTGAAGGATTCCTTTAATTATCATGCTTTGCAACAGCTTTTTTCTTAAATGAAGGTTAGACTTTTGGTTAGACTTTCTAAGTGGCAGATATAAAGCGTCCCGTATATTTCCTTTCCTTGAACAAAAAGCAATAGCTATAAGCTTAATATTTCACAGTTTGTTGTTATTCCATGCAAATGTCTGGCAACTGGTAATAATGTTCAGTATTGATCGTGCCACGACTTTACAGCTCATGTTTTCTCTCGCAGTGCCAAACACTGGAACAGTCACACTGGTGGGAACTTAGCCTTTACAGCTTTTAATTGATTGGGATGCGGACAATGCAGGTTTAACCTTTCCTCGCAACATGCAGTTTCAGATGTTCTTTTTTAGTAGAATACAATTGCAGTGATAATTTGTTCTTTGTTAGCTGAAGGCTTCCCAAATGAACTTTCACATTCCACGCCGGCACATGAACATTACTGTTGGAGACACCAGAGATGCAAAAACTCAGAGTTAAACAACCCCACTGTTCCTGCACAATTTTATCCCGAGGTCAGTTACTTTATGGCACATGCCCTTTGACACCATTAAAGCAGGACTTCTGCCCTTTGACATCAACCAACACAGTTACACACGTACTTAAAACAATTGCCACCATTAGTCCAGATGTGTGCTTCTGACTTCCTTTTCCTTTCTGACATGGAATTTTGCTCAAGGGAACCTTAAAACTAACAGCGACGGCATTCTTTCTCTGGGAGAAAAGATTTGAAAAAGTAACATAATATTTCTTCCAAATTGGAAAAGGTGACCCCCGGAATACAATAATTCCCCTGGTCGAGTACGGGAAAAGCTAATGCAGAATTTCACAACCCTTCAGTCAAATGGTGCCCCCGACAGCAACATCAATACATGTCTTATAACACAATAAAATTAATCCTTCAAAGTACTTACACTTTAATTCACTGAATGCTCCTTTTCTGCTTAACAAATGCAGCGCATGCTATGGATGGGTAATATGTGTGTTGTATTTTTAATTCCATGTTCAAAGGAGATTGGATACACTCCAATTTCCCCCCTTCTTCTCCTGAAGGCAAAGAAGGCATGCGGTCCAAGGATGCCAGTTAGAGCATGCGCTCTAAATGGCATCCTGCCCAAATGACCAGTGTCTGTGTGAGAGCTAAGGCAGTGATTGACACAAGCTACTGAATCATTAGGTGGGGGGGGGGGGGGGGAAGCAATGCCAAAGCCGATTCTGCTTTCATGCAAGATGCATCTATTCTTTTGTCATTATAAGAGTTACTGGGCAGAGGTGATGGTAGAGTTGAGTAGAGTCGATTAGAGTACTGCTACTGGAGCCCAGTAAACCATATTGGAAGGAAAGCCAATCAGTGGCACCCAGTGGCATAGCTGTAGAGCTGCTGCCATCCAGCGGCAGAGACCCAGGTTCAATTGTAGCTTCTCCCCTGTCCTCACACACTCCAAAGACATAAATGTTTGTAGGTTAATTGGTTTTGGTAAAAATTTGTAAATTGTCCCTTGTGTGTAAGATAGTGTTGTGTTCGGTCAGCATGGACTTGGTGGGCCGAAGGGCCTGTTTCTGCGCTGTATCTCTAAACGCCCGGTGGCACCACCAGCAGTGGCTGCCTCGCCAACAGTCTGTCTGTCCTTTCTACTTTTTGCTATTTTTAGTATGTGTTAAAAAGTATGTTTTAGTGTTCCTTGGTTTGTTTTACGTAGGGGATGGGGGGGGGGGTGGGGACTTTATTTCAATCTCTTACCTCAACGGAGATGCAATTTTGTTCTGTATTGTATCTCCGTCCCCACTTCGGCCTAAGATCGTGGAGTGGCACAGCCTTTCCTGGAGACCGACCCGGCGCTCCAAGCCGCGGGAGTCTGGGGGACTTTAACATTGTGGTGCTTGCGATCCCTTTGCCGGGGATCGAAGCTCCAATCGCGGGGCCTGTTGACTTTAACATCGTGAAGCCTGTGGGCTCTGGTAAGAAGAGGCTGACTCGGGAGCTCCATGCCGCAAGAGTTTCAATCGCCCTGATGTGGGGGGGGGGGGGGGGGGGGGGGAGGGGATGGGGGGAGGGGAGAGGGATGTGGGGAAAGCTATAGCATCCCGGGAAAAAAAAAAAATCCCACAAGATCCCAGGGAAAACATTAAAATTCCATGTAGGCAGCACCTAAAGTCAGGATTGAACCTGGGTCTCTGGCACTGCAAGGCAGTGGCAGTGTTCTTGAATAATCTGTAAAAGGTTTTGCTCATAAAGTATAAAGAAAGCGTTAGAAACCATCCAGGAATATATGGATACAATACTAGAGACACAAGGATGCAGATGATGTACTAATATATATTACAAAGTTAGAAACTAGTATTCCAAACCTATTAAATCTAATAACTCAATTTGGTCAGTTTTCGGAATATAGAATTAATTGGAATAAAAGTGAAATGATGCCAATAACAAAATTCAATTTACATACAATACAACAATCCCCTTTTAAAATAGTTAAAGATAAATTTAAATACTTAGGAATCTATGTAACTAAGACATATACCTCTTTATTTAAACTAAATTTCCCACCCTTACTGAATAAACTACATAAGAATATTCAATACTGGAAAACACTCCCCATTTCTATGCTTGGGAGAATTAATGCTATAAAAATGATTTTTTTACCCCAACTGCTGTACCTATTTCAATTAATTCCAATATATATCCCAAAAACTTTTTTCAAAAAAGTCGACTCCATTGTTACAAGTTTTGTCTGGGATTATAAGAATCATAGAATAAGTAAAAAAAAAATTATGTAAGTTAAAGATAAATGGAGGTTTGGCTTTGCCAAATTTCTTATTTTATTATTGGGCAGTCCATATTAAAAACATGAATTTCTGGCTGGAAGAAATGGATCAACAACCAGATTGGTTAATGATGGAAAAGGAAGACTGTCTACCTTTTGAAATAGGTCCGACCATATTTGCCCCCACAAAACTGCACAAAAAAACCTATAAAGAAAACCCCATAATACATAGTGGAATACGAATTTGGAAACAAATAAAAAAAGATTTAAAATTGAATAATATACCACTATGCCTTCCCATTGTAAATAATCATCCTTTATGGACAAAGGTTTCACACAATGGAAAAATTATGGAATCAAAAATATTGGACATCTTTATGGGAAAGGCACTTTTCTTTCATTTCAAGAGTTACAACAGAATTATGGACTGCACTCAAATAATTTCTTCAGATATCTACAAATTAGAGATTATGTTAAATCTAATACACAAGTCTACAGGAGTGGGGAATCAGAAATTCTTGATGAATGTTTGAACAAGCATCCTAATACTGAAAAACTAATAGTTTATATTTATAACACCCTACTAAACAACGAGGTACCAACGACCGAACATAGATACAAATGGGAAAATGAAATAGGTCACCCTATAACGAAAGATATGTGGGACGAAAGTTTACAACAAATACATCAATGTTCATTAAATGCCAGACATACTTTAATACAATTCAAGGTCTTACATAGACTACACTAAAATAAAACTAAATAGAATCTTCCCACAAATCTCTCCTATTTGTGATAAATGTCTACATCTAGAGGCTAATTTAACACATACGTTTGCAAACTGTATAAAACTTAAACATTTCTGGACTGATATTTTTGAAATAACTTCAGAAGTTATTAATACAAAACTGGACCCAGACACAAAATTAATAATACTTGGAATATCAGAACAAAGTTTAACACTCACAACAAACCAAATAAATTTCCCCAACTACAGTATAATAATCGGGAAAAAATTAATATTAAAATTTTGGAAAGGCCCTACAACCCCCACAATTAAAATGTGGATTGCGGAAATGTTGGAGACCCTATACTTTGAAAGAATTAGACTCGTCTTAATGGACAAAGAAGATATTTTCGTTAAAATCTGGGCTCCATTCATTAAAAATCTGAAGGGATAGATTGGCACAGCACGAGGACCCAACTAAAACTTGAACTCAGGATCGGATGAAAAGCTATACTTTCTACGAACCTATCTCCATTGACGTATTACAGGTAACCCATTCCACCTCTTCCGTTTTTCTGTTTTTTTTTTAATTTGTAACTTTCTACCCTCACTTTCTCTCTCTTTCTATAAAAAATGAAAACACCAGAAGCAGAAGTAATTGATCATTGAAAATTTTAGTAATGTATGACTGATGTATATTAAAAGTCTTTTTACTATAATATGTAACTATACTTTATAATATGTCTACTTCTAATAAAAATATTATAAAAAAAATAAAATAAATAAAGTGTAAAGATGTCACGGCCGATCATTTATCTTCTTGGCATTTTCCAGCACCGTCACGTTCTCACCTTAAAACTATGCCTTTAAATTAGTCATAGAGTGATACTTTCAGCTCAACTTTCCCACACCAGCCAACATGTCCTTGGTACATTAATCCCACCTGCCCGCGTTTGGCCCATATCCCTAGAAACCTGGCCTGTCAATGTACCTCTCTAACTGTTTCTTAAATGTTGAGATAATCCCCACAACTACCTTCTCTGACAGTTTGTTCCATACATCCACCACCCTCAGATTCCTATTAAATCTACCCCCCTTCACCTTAATATTCTTGATTCCCCTACCCAGGGGAAAAAATGTGCATTCACACTATCTATTGCCCTCATGATTTTATACACCTCGAAAAATCACAACCTTAGCCTCCTGCATTCCAAGAAAAAAAATAAAAGTGGCACAGTGGCGCAGTGGTAGAGTTGCTTTCTTACAGAGATCTGGGTTTAACCCTGACTAAAAGTGGTGGCTGTAGGGAGTTTGTGCATTCTCCATGTGACCACGTGGGTTTTCTCTAGGTGCTCTAGCTTTCTCCTACACTCCAAAGATGTACAGGTTTGTAGATTAATTGGCTTTTACAATTGTAAAATTGTCCTAGTGTGTAGGATAATGTTAATATAGAAACATAGAAAATAGGTGCAGGAGTAGGCCATTCAGCCCTTCGAGCCTGCACTGCCATTCAATATGATCATGGCTGATCATCCAACTCAGTATCCTGTACCTGCCTTCTCTCCATACCCCCTGATCCCTTTAGCCACAAGGGCCACATCTAACTCCTTCTTAAATATAGCCAATGAACTGGCCTCAACTACCTTCTGTGGCAGAGAATTCCAGAGATTCACCACTCTGTGTGAAAAATGTTTTCCTCATCTCGGTCCTAAAAGATCCCTTATCCTTAAACTGTGACCCCCTTGTTCTGGACTTCCCCAACATCGGGAACAATCTTCCTGCATCTAGCCTGTCCAACCTCTTAAGAATTTTGTGAGTTACTATAAGATCCCCCCTCAATCTTCTAAATTCTAGCGAGTACAAGCCGAGTCTATCCAGTCTTTCTTCATATGAAAGTCCTGACATCCCAGGAATCAGTCTGGTGAAACTTCTCTGTACTCCCTCTATGGCAAGAATGTCTTTCCTCAGATTAGGAGACCAAAACTGTACGCAATACTCCAGGTGTGGTCTCACCAAGACCCTGTACAACTGCTGTAGAACCTGCCTGCTCCTATACTCAAATCCTTTTGCTATGAATGCTAACATACCATTCGCTTTCTTCACTGCCTGCTGCACCTGCATGCCTACTTTCAATGACTGGTGTACCATGACACCCAGGTCTCGTTGCATCTCCCCTTTTCCTAATTGGCCACCATTCAGATAATAATTCCTGTTTTTGCCACCAAAGTGGATAACCTCACATTTATCCACATTATTCTGCATCTGCCATGCATTTGCCATGCATTTGCCCACTCACCCAGCCTATCCAAGTCACCTTGCAGCCTCCTAGCATTCTCTTCACAGCTAACACTGCCCCCCAGCTTCATGTCATCCGCAAACTTGGAGATGTTGCATTCAATTCCCCTCATCCAAATCATTAATATATATTGTATATAGCTGGGGTCCCAGCACTGAGCCTTGCGGTACCCCACTAGTCACTGCCTGCCATTGTGAAAAGGACCCGTTTACTCCTACTCTTTGCTTCCTGTCTGCCAGCCAGTTCTCTATCCACATCAATACTGAACCCCCAATACCGTGGGCTTTAAGTTTGCATACTAATCTCTTATGTGGGACCTTGTCGAAAGCCTTCTGAAAGTCCAGATATAACACATCCACTGGTTCTCCCTTATCCACTCTACTAGTTACATCCTCAAAAAATTCTATAAGATTTGTCAGACATGATTTACCTTTCATAAATCCATGCTGACTTTGTCCAATGATTTCACCAAGTGAAACTGTAACGTAATGTCCAAACTTCGATACTCTAATCCACGACTGATGAAAGCAAAGCTTTCTTAACAACCATATCTCTCTGTAATGCCGCTTTCAGTGAACAATCTGCTAGTACTGGAGTCACAAGGAACTGCAGATGTTGCTTTTAAAAAATGCACAATGTGCTGGAGTACTTTAGTACATCAGGTAGCATCTCTGGAAGGGTCCTGAACCAAAACATCACCTATCCATGTTCTCCAGAGACCCTGCCTGACCCGCTGAGTTACTCCAGCATTTTGTGTCTTTTTATGTACTAGTATTCATTGATCTCCCTGTTCTACCACAGACCCCAGTGTCCCATCATTCACTGTGAAGGTTATGCCGTGGTTTGAAATCCCAAAGTGCAAAATCTCACAAATATCTAAAGTAAACTCCATTAACCATTCCTCAGTCTACTTGCCCAACTGATCAAGATCCTGCTGTAATTCTTGATACAGCAGGCAGTGAAGAAAGCGAATGGCATGTTGGCCTTTATAACAAGAGTAGTCGAGTATAGGAGCAAAGAGGTCCTTCTGCAGTTGTATAGGGCCCTTGTGAGACAACACCTGGAGTATTATGTGCAGTTTTGGTCCCCTAATTTGAGGAAGGACATTCTTGCTATTGAGGGAGTGCAGCGTAGGTTTACAAAGTTAATTCATAGGATGGTGGGACTGTCATATGCTGAGAGAATGGAGCAGCTGGGCTTGTACCCTCTGGAATTTAGAAGGATGAGAGGGAATCTTATTGAAACATATAAGATTATTAAGGGTTTGGACACGCTAGAGGAAGGAAACATGTTCCCCCCGATTTTGGGGGAGTCCAGAACCAGGGGCCACAGTTTAAGAATAAGGTGTAAGCCATTTAGAACGGTGATGAGGAAACACTTTTTCTCACAGAGAGTTGTGAGTCTGTGGAATTCTTTGCCTCAGAGGGTGATGGAGGCTGGTTCTCTGGATACTTTCAAGAGAGAGTTAGATAGGGCTCTTAAAGATAGCGAAGTCAGGGGATATGGGAAGAAGGCAGGAACAGGGTACTGATTGGGGATGATCAGCCATGATCACATTGAATGCCGGTGCTGGCTCGAAGGGCCGAATGGCCTACTCCTGCACCTATTGTCTATTAACTATTGATAAACATCTGCACTGTCTATGACCTCGCCTATTTTAATGTCATGTGCAAACTTACTAATCATGCCTTGTACATTCTCATCCAAATCACTGATACAGATGGCAAACAACATTGGACCCAGCACC
The DNA here is from genome assembly GCF_028641065.1 of Leucoraja erinaceus. NCBI lineage: Eukaryota > Metazoa > Chordata > Chondrichthyes > Rajiformes > Rajidae > Leucoraja > Leucoraja erinaceus. Next base: position 28,469,681 of record NC_073377.1, read on the forward strand.
AACCCCTGAGGCACACCACTTGCCTCAGGCCTTCAGACTGATTGCTTTGGCTTCAAGTTCTTAAGTGCAAAGTTGGCAAGTAATGCTGAAATTCTAAATTATGTTATTTTTACCAGCTTTATTAATGATAGATTGTAAATACTGGTTAGAATAATAATTTTTAATAACACATTTCAAAATACTTAAATTTTACAAGGCAAGTGGAAACTAGCCTGCAATCTGTGTGCTAAACTTTGATCTACACTTAAAATTATCTGTGTCAACACCATCCATTTCATTTCAGCAAAATAATAAATGATCTGTCTATTTTCTCTGCAAACACAGGCATGTCAATACACTTTATGTTAAAACATTCAATGCCATGTTCGTACACAAATCAAATTTGTCTTTTCATGTCATCTGTAAATGTATACGAGCCATTTTCCAATTATAATACATCAGGAGAGCAGTGGGTAGTAAATATATGATAGTAAATTGGCATGAGGCCTGAACTAGTTCCAAGGTTAGGGCCTATTTGAGTTCGATCAGTATACTATTGAGTGGAGTGTGTTCAGTACAGATGAGACCAGTGTCATAAATGGTGTTCAACTTCCACAACTGTCAAGGTACTCATTTTTAAATCATTAAGGATGGCTTTGCCTATTTCAAATACACACTGGGACTCTTTAAGTGTGCTTACACTGCACTGTTTAAAATTAAACTCATTATGGTTCTTGTATGGAGATGAGATGGAAGCAGACATGTGATAAATGAAACAGAGATTTTTAGTTTATTGTCATGTGTACCAAAGTACTGTGAAGAGCTTTTGTTGCATTCCAACCAATGAAAAATGAAACTGAGTGAGAGATTGAAGGACCGTTATTGACCCCTGTGTCTTCAGCAGTCATGATCCAAATCTTAGGAATGCTTCACTAAGCCTCTCTTACATTAATTCCTTATTAATAACATTCATTTATGTCTAGCTTTTTGACCATGTTTTGGGGGAATCTGTCCTGTTATTATATATCTTTGTATACATTTTCCTTTGATTCATATCCTATAAAACATCTAAGGATATCTTACTGCATTAAAGTTGCTACATCCTTGCTATTTTTTAATGTCTGTGATTGTCATTGAATTCAAAAAGGAGAGATAGAGTCATAGAGTGATACTGCATGGAAACAGGCCCTTCGGCCCAACTTGCCCACATTGCCAACCTGTCCCAGTGACACTAGTCCCACCCACCTGCCTGGTCGATATCCCTCCAAACCTGTCCTATCCATGGATCTGTCTAACTGTTTCTTAAATGTTGGGATAGTCCCAGCCTCAACTACCACTTCTGGCAGCTTGTTCCATACACCCACCACCCTTTGAGTGAAAAGGTTACCACTCAGATTCCTAGTAAATCTTTTCCCCTTTACCTTCAGCTTATATCCTCTGGTCCTCGATTCACCTACTCTGGGCAAGAGACTCTGTGCACCTACCCGATCTATTCCATTCATGATTTTATATAGATACAGTGAAACTATTTTCTTTGTGCGGTCTCCAGAAGAGAGCATAATAGAACTGGAATAGTCAGGAAGCTCCATTAAAACAAAAGATGGTGGAAGTCTGGTATTCTCTCCTTAAGATGTAATAGATGCTGGCTATACTGACAAGTTCAAACTGAAATTGATTGATATTTGTTGGTTAAGCGTATCAACGGATTTGAAACAAAGGCTGGGAACTAGAGTTGAAATAAGATCATCCAAGATAAAATTGCATAGTAGGATGCTCAAGGGACTACATGACTTATATAACTTTAATCTAACACAGATGATGTGGCAGTAAAGATTATATATGATACCAGCAAGTCTGAATACTGCCAAGTAACATTAACAACATCACTGCATCTGGCTCTGATAACATCATTTATTTCCCATTTGCCAAATAATAACCTTTATCCCATTTGTTTCACCTCAACCAAGATGCTGTAATCCCTTATCGCATATGCTAATATTTAGTGTGATGTGTTATTAAATATCTATTTGAGAATCCAAATATGTCCTGACCTCCATATTATATTGGGATGGGTGGTATTAATTTTTCTCATTCCTCTAGAGAAGACTTGACAAGGTGGGACCCATTAGGTCCCATGTTCACACGGGAGGGCTGGTTCCCCAACACAATATTCCACCTCTTCACCAATTCCAATATTGGTGGCCAGTGGGGGGGGGGGTGTCAGGAGGGCTGAAGGGACTGGTTTTCAGAGGGCTAGTATGGACATTGTGGGTCAAATGGATTCTTGGGCTGGCAGCTCAGTCACTCGTGGCTGGTCGACTTGCAGCTCAGTCACTCAAGCCTGATGGGCTGGCAGCCCAGTCACTCGGGCCTGGTGGGCTGGCAGCTCAGTCACTCAGGGATGGTGGGCTGGCAGCTCAGTCACTCAGGGATGGTGGGCTGGCAGTTCACACAGCTATTCCTTGAAATAGCATTTCACGCAGAGTGCAGGCCACCAAATTCAGTTTCATAGCATTTCAGCCAGAGTGCAGGCCACCAAATTCAGTTTCATAGTACTTCAGGCAGAGTGCAGGTCACCAAATTCAGTTTCATAGCATTTCAGCCAGAGTGCAGGCCACCAAATTCAGTTTCATAGTACTTCAGGCAGAGTGCAGGGCACCAAATTCAGTTTCATAGCATTTCAGGCAGAGTGCAGGGCACCAAATTCCATTTCATAGCATTTCAGGCAGTGTGCAGGCCACCAAATTCAGTTGCATAGCATTTCAGGCAGTGTGCAGGCCACAAAACTCTAGTTCATAGCATTTCAAGAAGAGTGCAGGCCACCAAATTGCCAAACAACTCATTACATTGTCCTTAAGGGCTAACAAATCATTTATTGCAGACATTGCAGACTCACAATTCCGTTGATTCACAGCTTAGAATCACAGTTGTGGACTCTCCCTCACAATCTTCCAGAGTGATTGACTCATGTCCAGGCATCCAGGGATTTATAATCCTGCTCCCCCCCTCCCCCCCCCCCCCCCCCAGAAGAGGGCGTTACCTTCATCGTGGTGATTGACAGGCGAGGGGTCCAATCAGCTGATCTCAAGATTTTTTAAACACACATAACTTTTTTTATTTTTCATCGATTGGAAAAATCCTCAGAGCTGCCTCAGCGGAGGAGGACTGTGAGTAAGATGGCCAATCATAGCAATATATGGTAGTGTTTCTTCTAAAATCATTATACAGCGCAGGCAGGAAGTGGTCAAGATGAGACTTTAAGTTATATAGATGTTTGACAAAACCCCACATGAAAAACTGATGAGCAAAGCTGAGTCCCTTAGAATAAGAGAGTCATTGGAAGGAAAGGAGAGAGCCAAGATAAAATAAATAAAAAATGCTGGAAATACTTGGGAATTCAGGCACTTTATGTGGAGAAATAGAGTGAACCGGAGCACTGGGGGAAAACCCACGTGGTCAGTGGGAGAACGTACAAACTCCGTACACATAGTCAGGATCAAACCCGGGTCTCTGGCGCTACCGTTGCGCACTGTGTTGCCCTTATCAAGCTCATGACATTTTATTTCAAAATTGGTTCTGATGAAAGATCATTGATGTGAAACTTTAGATTTGTTTCTCTCTTCATGCTGCCTGGCCTATTGAATATTTTCAGGATTTGCTGCCCTATTGCAGTCTCAGCATCACCGCTCGAGTTTTTTTTAATATGAGGGCAGTAGATAGTGGTCAGTGCTTATGTCTCTATTTTATTTATCTAGATTAATATCTCGAATATAGGTGTGTAGCATAATGGTTAACACAAGACTTGAAAATTTGATAAAAGATAGGGATGATAGAAATGATACAAGAGGGTGTAAATAGGTAAAAGGTCAGGGTGGATGAATGCAGTCAAATTAATATAGAGGAGTCCAGAAAGAGTCTATAAAACTGGACGGTCAGCAGCCACATTATATAAAGTTTGGCTTTGTTACAAGAAGTTGGAAGGAAGTTGTGGATATAGTAACTGTGCAGCCTGGAGAAACCATTGAGAAGAAAGACCACAGATGCATACATCACTTTTCAATCAAACTCTATGTCGGATCATCGAGCCATGCTCACTGACAATGTATCATTACGATTACCTATACCCCCTTTAATTAGACTAACTGTAGTGATTCTCATTACCGCGAGTGCTATTAAATCGTTATAAAGCTGCTTTATAATGGAACTATCTTCTGTCTTGTATTTGTAGAGTTTCAGTTTGTGTTCAGTTCCGTGTACCATGTTATAGGGAAGATGTTATCGAGTTGGAAAGGGTGCAGAGAAAATTTACAAGGATGTTGCCAGGACGAGGATCTGAGCGGATAGCAGTAAAAGGATTAGTCCAAGTTGGATAGCAGTAAAAGGATTAGTCCAAGTCAGCATGGATTTATGAAAGGAAAATCATGCTTGACTAATCTTCTGGAATTTTTTGAGGATGTGACAAGTAAAATGGATGAAGGGGAGCCAGTAGATGTAGTGTATCTAGACTTTCAGAAAGCCTTTGATAAGGTCACGCACGGGGGACTGGTGACTAAAATTAGAGCACATGGTATTGGGGGTAGCATGTTGACGTGGATAGAAAATTGGTTGGCAGACAGGAAGCAAAGAGTAGGTATGAACGGGTTCTTTTCAGAATGGCAGGCAGTGGCGAGTGGAGTGCCACAAGGCTCGGTGTTGGGGCCAAAACTGTTTACCATATATATTAATGATTTGGAAGAGGGAATTAGGAGCAACACTAGCAAGTTTGCGGATGACACAAAGCTGGGTGGCAGTGTGAAATGTGAAGAGGATGTTAGGAGGTTGCAGGGTGACCTGGACAGGTTGAGTGAGTGGGCAGATGCGTGGCAGATGCAGTATAATATAGATAAATGTGAGGTTATCCACTTTGGTGGCAAAAACAAGGGGGCAGATTATTATCTCAATGGGATTAGGTTAGGTAAGGGGGAGGTACAGCGAGAACTGGGTGTCCTTGTACACCGGTCACTGAAAGTTGGCGTGCAGGTACAATGGAATGTTGGCCTTCATAACAAGAGGATTTCAGTATAGGAGTAGAGAGGTTCTTCTGCAGTTTTATAGGGCTCTGGTAAGACCACATCTGGAATATTGTGCACAGTTTTGGTCTCCTAATTTGAGGAAGGACATCCTTGTGATTGAGGCAGTGCAGCATAGGTTCACGAGATTGATCCCTGGGATGGCGGGACTGTTATATTAGGAAAGATTGAAAAGACTAGGCTTGTATTCACTGTAGTTTAGAAGGATGAGGGGGTATCTTGTAGAAACATATACAATTAGAATCTGAAGAAGGGTTTCGGCCCGAACCGTCGCCTATTTTCTTCACTCCATAGATGCTGCTGCACCCGCTGAGTTTCTCCAGCAATTTTGTGTACCTACAATTATAAAAGGACTGGACAAGCTAGATGCAGGAATAATGTTTCCAATGTTGGGCGAGTCCACAACCAGGGGCCACAGTCTTAGAATAAAGGGGAGGTCATTTAAGACTGAGGTGAGAAAAAACTTTTTCACCCAGAGAGTTGTGAATTTGTGGAATTCCCTGCCACAGAGGGCAGTGGAGGCCAAATCACTGGATGGATTTAAGAGAGAGTTTGTAGAGCTCTAGGGGCTAGTGGAATCAAGGGATATGGGGAGAAGGCAGGCACGGGTTATTGATTGGGGACGATCAGCCATGATCGCAATAAATGGCGGTGCTGGCTAGAAGGGCCGAATGGCCTCCTCCTGTACCTATTTTCAATGTTTCTATGTTTCTATGAGGGAGATGTTGAGCAGGCTGGGACTCTATTCCCTGGAGCACAGGAGGATGAGGGGTGTTCTTATAGAGGTGTATAAAATCATGAGAGGAATAGTTTGGGTAAGCGCACATAGTCTCTTGCCCTGATCCCCAATACTAGGGAACTGAGGATCTAGTGGGAAGGATGAACTGAAAGGAGTCCACATTAGTCAGGAACTGGTGTTAGGTAAACTGTTGGGACTGAAGGCAGATACATCCCCAAGGCCTGATGGTCTTCATCCCAGAGTACTGAAGGAGGTGGCCCTAGAAATCATGGATGCATTGGTGATCATTTTCCAATGTTCTCTCAACTCTGGATCAGTTCTTGTGGACTGGAGGGTAGCCAATGTAACTCCGCTTTTTAAGAAAGGAGGGAGAGAAAAAATGGTGAATTTAGCCTTACATCGGTACTGGGGAAGATGCTTGAGTCGATTATTAAAGATGTTCTAGCAGCGTATTTGGAAAGCAGTGACAGAATCAGTCAAAGTCAGCATGGATTTATGAAGGGTAAGTCATGCTTGACTAATCTTCTGGAATTTTTTGAGGATGTAACAAGTAGAATGGATAAGGGAGAGCCAGTGAATGTGGTGTAACTGGAACTTCAAAAAGCCTTTGACAAAGGTCCCATGCAAGAGATTAGTGTGCAAAATTAGAGCACATGGTAATGGGGGTAGGGTATTGTCATGGATAGAGAACTGGTTGGCAGGCAGGAAGCAAAGAGCAGGAATTAATGGGACCTTTTCAGAATGGCATGCAGTGAATAGTGGGGTGCTGCAAGGCTTGATGCTGGGACCCCAGCTATTTACAAAAATATTAATGATTTAGATAGGAAAATTAAATGTGACATCTCAAGTTTGCGGATGACACAAAGCTGGGTGGCAGTGTGAGCTGCGATGAGGATGCTTTGAGGCTGCAGGGTGACTTGGATATGTTGGGTGAGTGGGTAGATACATGGCAGATGCAGTATAATGTGGATACATGTGAGGTTATCCACTTTGGTGGTAAGAACAGGAAGGCACATTATTATCTGAATGGTGTCAGATTCGGAGAAAGGGAGGTGCAACGAGACCTGGGTGTGCTTGTACATCAGTCACTGAAAGTAAGCATGAAGGTACAGCAGGCAGTGAAGAAAGCTAATGGCATGTTGGCCTTCAGTGTGAGAGGATTTGAGTTTAGGAGCAAAGAGGTTGTACAGGGCCCTGGTGAGCCCGCACCTGGAGTATTGTGTGCAATTTTGGTCTCCTAATTTGAGGAAGGACATTATTGCCATTGAGGGAGTGCAGCATAGGTTCACCAGGTTAATTCCCAGGATGGCAGGACTGACATATGATGAAATAATGGGTCGACTGGGCTTGTATTCACTGGAATTTAGAAGGATGAGAGGGTATCTTATAGAAACATAAAATTCTTAAAGGATTGAACAGGTTAGATGCAGGAAAAATGTTCCCGATGTTGGGGGAGTCCAGAACCAGGTGTCACAGTTTAAGAATAAGGGGTAGACCAGTTAGGACTGAGATGAGGAAACATTTCCTTACCCCGAGAGTTGTAAATCTGTGGAACTATCCACCACAGAAGGCAGTGGAGGCCAATTCACTGGACGTTTTCAAAAGAGAGTTAGATTTAGCTCTTAGGGTAAAGGAATCAAGGGATATGGGGAAAAAGCAGAAATGGGGTACTTATTTTAGATGATCAGCCATGATCGAAGGGCCGAATGGCCTACTCCTGCACCTATTTTTCTATGTTTCTATGTTTCTATGTAGGGGAATCAAGAACCAGAGGGCATAGGCTTAAGGTGAAGGGATAAAGATTTCATAGGAATCTGAGGGATACTTTTTTCACACAAACGGAGGTGAGTGTATGGAATGAGCTGCTGGATGAGGTAATTGAGGCAATGTTTAAGAAGCAATTAGACAGGTACATGGATAGGACAGGTTTAGAAGGGTATGGGCACATGGTACAGATAGAACACGTTTGTTGGTATGCGCAAGTTGGGCCGAAGGGCCCATTTCTATGTTGTATGACTCTATAAGGCCCTGGTTTACTTCCCAAACAACAGTGACAAAGTAGGAGGAGGAAGAGGGGTCTGAAGGGGGAGGAGGAAGAAGGGTAAGCGATTGGTAAAGATGATACTAAAAGCTTTTCATTTGCCCAACCCCTCAGAACATCATCTGGGGGACCAACATCGCAAGGGACCAGCAGAATAGATGATACTGAGTTCCTGGTTGCCTGTCACTTTAATTAACCATGCCTCTCCTGCTCCGGACTCTCACTCTTTGGCTTCCTGCACCATTCCAACAAGGTCCAATGTACGCTCAAGCTACAATACCTTGTCATTTATCGAGACACATAACAGATCGCTTTCTCAGTGGCTAGGGGCACCAGTCTGAAGCCAGTCCACTTGGGACAAAAGCTTCTCATAGTTCATCAAGGCTATCTGCGCAGATTAATATGGAAAGGAGAGACCTTCCAGCAGTCAATAATGGTTCCAGGATGTCCACATCCATCTGCAAAGGTATTAAATCACACGTTGATGAACATTTGCAATGATTTTCTTTTAAAGAGCATTTGACAAAGGTTAGTCATGTACAGTTATCGAATATTAACATGGTTCTCAATTAATCCATGTAATGTATTGTTCAGAGACAATTCACATTGGAGTGATGGCCCGGTCTTTGTTGCCTGCATTACCTTTCCTCACTAAGAAAGATTGTGAATATTATACATGTCATATGAACTTACTCAAGCAAAATCTTGAATGCAACTGGACACAATGATGTTTTCTTCTTAAAAATTATAGCCTCACTACAGCCAACCACACAATTGTGAAATAATTAGACTCCTGGCATGGCTGCCATATTATCGTGGCGATGATTGCTTTTGACTTCTGATGTAAAGGTAATAACTACCTTGTCATTCTTATCCCCTAATGTTTCTGCTCTTACAAGACTCATCATGGCCACCTTTGAAGAAAGTCATATGAAGAGGGGGGGAGGGGGTTCGCATCTCAAGATGAAACATCTGTTTCATATTGTGCCCTCCCCTGAGGCTGACTTTACGCAAGAGATTAAAAGCAACAGGATTAGGTGAGAGAGCATAGTGAAATGTGATGGCTTTTCTCGGGAAAACATGTTCTGATCCAATTATTTTGAACTGAATGCAATGCAATGGTTCTGCCTCATTGGGCATCTTGAGGTGGTCGATTGGAGCAATGACTTTCTGAATAAGGGTCTCGACCCGAAACGTGATCCATTCCTTCTCTCCAGAGATGCTGCTTGTCCCGCTGAGTTACTCCAGCTTTTTGTGTCCATCTTTTGTCTTGAATGTTTTTTTTCTCATTGCTAATTTCACTGCCATGAAATGATAGCTTCAAAAAGCATCTTTCCACCCAATAAATTCTAACCAGCAGAAAGTGTTGCCGTGCGCATTATTGATGGGGTAAATCCAATTTAGCCCTCAATAATTGGATCCGTTCAATGTTATGTCCATGAAAAAAAGCCATCATATTTCCGTCATGTTCATAAATTCATAAGTTCCAGGAGCAGAATTAGGCCATTCGGCACATCAAGTCTACTCCATCACTCAATCATGGCCGATCTATCTCCCTCTCAACCCCATTCTCCTGCTTTTGCCCCATAACCCCTGACACCCTTACTAATCACTAATGTAAACTAATGATCTCTCGCATAATCCTATGGCTCACAATCCCTCGCATAAAGCAAAACTCCTGGAAAAGAAATGTGGATAAAATCTTTCATTTCGGCACGCAACCTCTCTCGTGTTCTCAGCTTCATTGGCTAATGTGCTGACTAACCAGCATCAATGTTGAGCAAAAGTCTCAGGGTTGAAGATTTCAACCAGAGGTTGAACCTGCAGAATGGAGTTCATCCACGAGAGCTCGTTTCAGTGCCAGAGTTTATTATTTGTACAAGGTGCCATTCCTCAGGAAGTACAGAGATTTTATGATAGTTTAAGTTGTAAGATCAGAGAATGTTTTATATTCTGTGCAGATGGGCTTGCACACCAGGACACGAGGGGAAATTAAATAATCATGATTTTACAGCCTCTTTACAAAAATCATTCCCCTCACAGGGAGACCCTATATGCCCCTTTTTGCCAATGCCTGTCTCCTCCACTTAGTTGGGACATGAAGTGTGAATGCGAAGCTTGCATGTATTGCATTGATACAGGCAGGAGATGCAGCCTGGAGTGATGTAGGCAACACAATGTCATTTTCAAGAAACCACTGGGATTTCCAACAGCAATCCAGCAACTCACATGGCTTGTTTGATATGTGCGCAGCTCCTGTTGTTCGAGATTACATTGGCTTTAGACTTCAGAGATCAGCACGGAAACAGGCCATCTCGACTCTCTGAGTCCAGGCCGAACAGCAATCCCCCCGTCACTAGTCCTATATACATGCGCTCAGACCATTTTACCCTCCAATTCCCTTCCATCGACTATAACTATCCAATTTATGAGAGGAAAAACGAACCTCGCCTCCACCACGTGGTCACTGGAAGAACGTATTCATTCCGTACAGCTACCACTCCTGAGTAAGAATCGAACGTGGGCCTCATGTTACCCTGTAAACTTCAGCAACTAATTCTCGTCCCCTGTGCCACTGTGAATCTTCCTACTCTCAGTGGGAAAGTTAAAGACCTTTGGAACATCAAAAACTAATGTATATACTGTACTGTAATTTAAAAACCTCATCAAGTGAATATTAACCTTTGCGCTCCAAAGTGGACAAAGCCCAGGACACTTGTCAACCTTTCTTTTAACTTAGTTGCTGAAACCCAGAAGGGTCTCAAAATCTGTTGTTCGAGATAGATAGATAGATAGATAGAGATGCTGCCTGATAGATAGCTAGATAGATAGATAGATCCGGCATAGATGGGTGGATAGATAGATACAGCGATAGAATAGCTAGATAGATTCCTTGTTATTGTCATTCAACAATAGTCTAAAGGAAATTGCAGCAGTCATGTTATATAATACAATAAAAAACAACACGGACACATGTTTCCCCTCCACTTTTAGCTGAGTCCACCCCAGCTGGCACTCACTGTGACACAGGCAAAAGTCAATCAGGTCCCAGCAAACCTATACTGTCCCTGCCTGCTTCAGTCTCCACTATTTTCCCTGTACCCAACAAGGCAAGGATTGCTGGTCTTAATGACTCCAGGCCTTGGTGTGCTGGCCTTTATAAATCGAAGCCATTGAGTATAGACTTGGGATGTAATGTTAAAATTGTGAGAGGCAATCGGAGCCCTCGGAGGAAACCACGTTTGGTCACAATTATAGGAAGGATTCAATCAAAATAGAGAGAGTACAGAGGAGATTTACTAGAACGTGGCCTGGGCGCTTCAGCAGCAACTCTATCGTCCCCTGTGCCACTGTGAGGCCTCCTAACTGGTGTGAACAAGTTAAAGACCTTTGGAACATAAAAACTAATGTATCTACTGTACTGTAATGAATCAGTGAATATGAGAATTTGGTGGGAAAGTGGACAAATCACAGGACACTTGTCAAGACGGTTGTTCAGACCGAAGAATGGGTCTCAACCCGAAACGTCACCTAGTCCTTTTCTCCAGAGATGAGGGGGAACTTCTGAGTAACTCATTTAGGGGTGGCACGGTGGAATGAGCGATCCAGTGAAGGTGGTGGAGGCAGTTATTGTTTTTTCATTACAAATAAAGGAAATTGGAGAGGCTGTTCAGAAGACAGAAAGGGAATGGAAGGTTATGGTCCACTTTTAAGCTCTGTATATGGGACTAGGGCACCAGTCTACACAGTGTTTTTCAATCGGATCCCTGCAAACCGTCGAGATGGCCTGCCTGCTTCCGTGCTCCACTATTTTATATGCACCCATTAAGGATTGTGGTCTTAATGACTACAGGCCTGTCGCGCTGACTTCTGTAGTCATGAAAACCCTTGAAAGGCTTGTGCTGGCCAAGCTGAAAATATCATGAACCCTAAAACAAGCTGCATGCAGTTTGCATATCAGGCCAATAGATCTGTGGATGATGCAGTCAACCCTGGCCTGCACTTCATCCTCCAGCACCTAGACCGCCAGGGCACCTGAGCAAAGACTTTGTTTGTTGATTTTAGCTCTGCATTCAACGCCATTGTGCCAGAACTACTACACTCCAAACTTTCCAAGTTGACTGTGCCTGAACCCATCTGTCAGCGGATCACCAGCTTCCTGACAGACAGGAAGCAGCATGTGAGGCTGGGAAAGCACATCTCGGACCCATAGACCCTCAGCATAGGAGCACCGCAAGGCCCTCTCCTCTCCTCTACTCTCTCTACACCAACGACTGTACCTCCACTGACTCCTCTGTCAAGGTTCTCAAGTTTGCGGACGACACAACCCCGATTGGACTGATCCAGGATGGGGAGGAATTTGCCTACAGACAGGAAGTGACACAGCTGGCATCCTAGTGCCATCGCAACAACCTGGAGCTCAATGTTCTTAAGACAGTGGAATTGATTGTAGACTTTAGGAGAGCTCCCCCTCCCCTCACCCGACGAACCATCAACAACACCACAGTCATATCTGTGGAGTCTTTTAAGTTCCTGGGAACCATCATCTCCAAGGACCTTAAATGAGGGGCCACCATCGACTCCACAGTCAAAAAGGCATGACAGAGGATGTACTTCCTGCGGCAGCTGAGGAAACACAATCTGCCACATGCAATGATGGTCCAATTCTATACGGCCATCGTAGTCAGTCCTCACCTTCTCCATCATGGTCTGGTTTGGCTCGGCCACCAAGTATGACATCCGGAGGCTGCAACGAATCGTCCGATCAGCTGAGAAGGTTATTCGCTGCAACCTTCCCTCCATTGACGAACTGCACACTGCAAGGGCCAGGAACTGAGCGGGTAAGATCATCTCTGACCCATCTCACCCTGGCCACAAACTCTTTGAATCACTTCCCTCTGGAAGGCGACTCCGGACTGTCAAAGCTGCCACAGCCAGAAATAAAAGCAGCTTTTTCCCCATTAGTAGTAGCTCTACTCAATAACCAAAAATCTATAGCCTCCTTTTGCTCTGGTATTTTATTTAATTCACATGTTTAATCGATGATGTTTAATGTTTTATGTGTAATTTCTAACTGTCACTGTATGTCACTGTCACTTGTGGGCTGAGCACCAAGGCAAATTCCTTGTACAAAGGACAAGGATAAAGGACATTTATTGTCACATACACCAATTGGTGTAGTGAAATTTGAGTTGCCATTTGCAGCACAGCAATAAAAATAAGTCACAACATTAAAGAAGAATTTAACATTAAAAATAAAAACATCCCCCCACAATGGTTCCCACTGTGAGGAAAGGCAGCAAAGTCCAGTCTTCTTCCTCTTGTTCACCCCGTGGTCGGGGCTTATTTGAGGCCTCCACAGTCGCTGCAACGGCAACCCAATGTTTCAGGCCCTCTCGCCGGATGATGGAGCTCTGGTGTTGGGAGAACACCTTTCAGCGGCTTGGAGTGTATGGAACGGCCGCTTCCTACCGGAGATGGCGGCTCCCGAAGTCCACAGGCCGCGCTGGTCAGAGCTCCAACACTGGCGATCTCGGCGAGAGATCCCAGGCTCCGCAGTGTTCAAAGTCAGCGCCACCCACGGCTGGACACTCCACAACATCAGATCCGCGATGTTGGAGTCGCCGGTCACAGCACTCCGGAGCTTATCGCAGGACGGCCCTCGGTAAGGCATCGCCCGCTCTGCGCTGGTACTTCAACGCTGCGCCGCCACCGAAACTGAAATTCTGGCCGGTCCCGGCAGGAAACGCCGCTCCAGTCCCGTTGGTAGGCCACAAAGAGGGGGGCGAAGATGCGGCTCGGAGGAAAGACGCATCACCGACCTGGTAGGGACTGAGATAAAAGTTCCCCCCCCCCACATTAAATGACTAGACCTCCAAAACAAGACTTTTTTAAATACCAAAAATTTAAAAATGGGTGAAAGGACGGACAGCTGCAGGCTGGGCAGCCATCCTCAACGGCGCCCACACACATTGTATGTGAATACTTGGCCGATAAACGTATTCATTCATTCATTATAGAGACCCGGGTTTGATCCCGACCATGGGTGCTATTCTGCCCCTGATCGAATGGGGTTTCTCCGAGATATTCAGTTTCCTCCTCCCACACTCCAAAGACATACAGATATGTAGGTAAATTAGCTTGGTAATTGTAAAAATTGTCCCTAGCGTGTACAGCATAGTGTGCGGGGATTACTGGTGCGCGCGAACTCGATGGGCCGAAGTGCCTGTTTCCCTAAACTAAACTAAAGATTTTGTGTCTATCTTCAACATAAACTGGTGTTGACCAAATGGAATCAGATGGGCAATCAAACCACCTTAGAACCGCAACCGCAAGAGATGCAACACTTGTCCCTTTACCTCCCCCCTCGACTCCGTTCAAGGACCCAAGCAATCGTTCCAGGTGCGACAGAGGTTTACCTGCATCTCTTCCAACCTCATCTATTGCGTCCGCTGCTCTAGATGTCAGCAGATCTATATCGGTGAGACCAAGCGGAGGTTGGGCGATCGTTTTGCAGAACACCTCCGCTCGGTCCGCAATAACCAAGCTGACCTCCCGGTGGCTTAGCACTTCAACTCCCCCTCCCACTCCGTCTCCGACCTCTCTGTCCTGGGTCTCCTCCATGGCCACAGCGAGCAGCACCGGAAATTGGAGGAACAGCACCTCATATTCCGTTTGGGGAGTCTGCATCCCGGGGGCATGAACATCGAATTCTCCCAATTTTGTTAGTCCTTGCTGTCTCCTCCCCCTCCTCAGTCCCCTGCTGTCTCCTCCCATCCCCCAGCCTTCGGGCTCCTCCTCCTCCTTTTCCCTTTCTTGTCCCCGCCCACCCCCGTCCCCGATCAGTCTGAAGAAGGGTTTCGGCCCGAAACGTTGCCTATTTCCTTCGCTCCATAGATGCTGCTGCACCCGCTGAGTTTCTCCAGCTTTTTTGTGTCACCTTAGAATATCAATACATATATCCCTAATCTTATCTTCATGCGTCCTCCTCGAGAACTCCAAGTGTGATCAATGTGAACAAGGTCCAAGAAAAACGAACTGAAAATTGCCTGAAGCATTAGCCGGAACAGACGCCTATAGAATAGGCTTAACCCTCATGCATATGAAAGGCAAATGCTGGAGTACATTAGGCATACGTGGACAAGATATTTGTTTGTATATATTGCCTGTAATTAATCCAAATAAACTCTCCGTAATCATTGCATTCCAACAGCAACATGCAGCTAATGAAGTAAAGACAACCATTCCCGTATTCCTCTATAAAATACTGAATGTTCTGTTTAGCGAAATAAAAATAATGTATGAAAGGCAACCACAGTACACTGGAGTCAGCCCAAATATAACTCTCAGTCATCAGCAACACTTTCAAATTACTAACAAAAAGACAACAAGGGCAATCAAAATCCGAATTTTACTGACAAACACAGATTATTCCAATGAGATCTGCCAGCTTCTGGCTGTCAAAACTGAAGCAATACCCAGATCTGGGCAGTTGTGGTGTCAAAAGTGGGCATCCAGAATCATAAGGAGTCCAGCAGTGAAACCTAGTCTTACCAGCATTGCCCACCATTAAGCTGAAGAATTGCCCCATGAATGGCAAGGCAGTGACTAGTGGGGTACTGCAAGGCTCAGTGCTGGGACCACAGCTATTTACAATATATATTAATGATTTGGATGAGGGAATTGAGTGCAACATCTCCAAGTTTGCGGATGACACGGAGCTGGGGGGCAGCGTTAGCTGTGAGGAGGATGCTAGGAGGCTGCAAGGTGACTTGGATAGGCTGGGTGAGTGGGCAAATGCATGGCAGATGCAGTATTATGTGGATAAATGTGAGGTTATCCACTTTGGTGACAAAAACAGGAAAGTAGACTATTATCTGAATGGTGGCCGATTAGGAAAAGGGGAGATGCAGCGAGACCTGGGTGTCATGGTACACCAGTCATTGAAAGTAGGCATGCAGGTGCAGCAGGCATGGAAGAAAGCGAATGGTATGCGAGCATTCATAACAAAAGGATTTGAGTATAGGAGCAGGGAGGTTCTACTGCAGTTGTACAGGATCTTGGTGAGACCACAGCTGGAGTATTGTGTACAGTTTTGGTCTCCTAATCTGAGAAAAGACATTCTTGCCATAGAGGGAGTACAGAGAAGGTTCACCAGACTGATCCCTGGATGTCAGGACTTTCATATGAAGAAATACTGGATAGACTCGGCTACTACTCACTAGAATTTAGAAGATTGAGGGGGGATCTTATAGAAACTTACAAAATTCTTAATGGGTTGGACAGGCTAGATGCAGGAAGATTGTTCCTGATGTTGGGGAAGTCCAGAACAAGGGGTCACAGTTTAAGGATAAGGGGGAAATCTTTTAGGACCAAGATGAGAAAAACATTTTTCACACAGAGAGTGGTGAATCTCTGGAATTCTCTGCCACAGAAGGTAGTTGAGGCCAGTTCATTGGCTATATTTAAGAGGGAGTTAGATGTGGCCCTTGTGGCTAAAGTGATCAGGGGGTATGGAGAGAAGGCAGGTACAGGATACTGAGTTGGATGATCAGCCATGTTCATATTGAATGGCGGTGCAGGCTCGAAGGGTTGAATGGCCTACTCCTGCACCTATTTTCTATGTTTCTATGTTTCTATGAATCCTGTGACAGGTCTCAAAATCCCCATTATTTTCAATTAGGATTGTAGGGCAATTAGGAGCAAAAATGACTGGACATTTTGTTAAATTGTTTTGCTTTAATGTAACATTTTTAAATTAGTTTTTTAATGTTTTCCAGTACATATGACAATGCTCCTTCCTGCCTCATGAACTGCTGCCTCATAGCTTTAGCACCTCAACCTCCATCCTGATCTCTCATGCAAACTGTGAGTAGTTTTCACATTCTTCCTATGACCACATAGGTTTGGTCTAGATGCTCTGCTTTCCTCCCACATCTCACATCCCAAGGACGTGCAGGTTGGTTGCTTAATTGGCCACTGCAAGGTACTCTTCGCCTGCAGGTGCGTGGCAAGATCTGGGGGGAGGATGTGGCAATGTAGGAAGAATAAAATCGCATTAGTGTTGGATTAGTGCAAATGGGTCCTTGGTGGTGGGCCTGGATTCAATGGACTGAGAAGTCTATTTCTGTGCAGAATTACTCTCCTATGTCTTGCCTGGAAACAGTAGTCTCTTTCTGAGGTGAAATAGCCACAGTTAACCCATTAAAGATCATTCTAGCCATTACAGCAGGAAAAACCCTGCCCCATGATGTGTTGGATGTCAAAGCATAACTGTGGTGTCTTGAGGCAAGTAACTAGTAACGTATTTTCAAGTCAGGATGGTGTGTGACCAAGATGGGAATCTGCAAACGGTGGTGTTCCCGTGCACCTGCTGCCCTTACCCCCTCTCTGTGGTGGAGGTCACAGATGTGGGAGGTACTGTTGAATAATGTGGCGAATACCCAGATCCACACACTGGTGTCATTGTGCCTCGGTGCTGGGACGAATGAATAGTTAGGATGGTTGACAGGATGCCAATCAAATGGGCTGATTTGGCTCAGAAGGTGACGAGCTTCCTGAGAATTCTTGGCACTGCACTCATCCAGATGAGCATAGAACAGTACAGTAAAGAAACAGACTCCATGGCCCACCATGCCTGCACCGAACATGATGCCAATCTAATTTAATCCTATCAGCCGGTACATCCCTCTATGTGTGCCTGTTCATATGTCTGTCAAAATGTCTCTTACACGGTGTTATCATATCTGCTTCTGTCATTTCCAATGTAGCATATTCCAGGCGCCTACTGCTTTGTGTAAAAAAAAAAAACTTTCTTTGTGTGTCTCCTGTGAACTATTTTCCTATCAGCTTAAAGTGAAGCCATCTGGTATTTGACATTATCACTCAGGGAAGAAGTTTCTGACTATCTACTCTCCCTATGCCTATCTTAATTGTATATAGTTCTATCGGCCAGCTCTCAGTCTCCGATGCTCCAGCAAAAACAAGCCAACAGCTAATATACTCCAATACAGTCAACATCCTGGCGATCCCTTCTTTACCTCGTCCAAACCTTTCACATCCGTCCTGTTGTGCGGTGACTAGAACTGCATACGGATATTTCCAATACTCCAAATGTTCCTTTCATAAACATTTATACAGCTGCAACATGACTTTCCCACTTTTATATTTGATGCCCCAATTGATGAAGGCATGCCATATGCCCTCCTTACTGCTCTATCCACTTGTATTGCCCTAAACTGCTTGTAGCTTACCATACATTAAATATGCTTCCTTTTCCGAAGCTTAAATATCTTGTAATGCAAGGTTCACAAATATTGCCATCGTTATCATTCATCATTCGTTAATTCGTCAATGCATTTCGTTGTCTCTGTACTGTACACTGACAATGACAATTAAAATTGAATCTGAATCTGAATCATTCTAGATATATGCCAGTCCTGAATTCTAATCAGTTGGCCTTCAAAATACCCTCCTATGTCAGCCTCTCCCAATCCACAGCCCCCAGATTCCTGACTAATATTGTTGTTGTTAACTATCCCCCAGTTTAACACTGTTACCCAAGGACTTTATCAATAGTTTTATCCTTATCCATATCTCTATTAGAAACATAGAAACATAGAAAATAGGTGCAGGAGTAGGCCATTCGGCCCTTCGAGACTGCACCGCCATTCGATATGATCATGGCTGATCATCCAACTCAGTATCCTGTACCTGCCTTCTCTCCATACCCCCTGATCCCTTTAGCCACAAGGGCTACATCTAACTTCCTCTTAAATATAGCCAATGAACTGGCCTCAATTACCTTCTGTGGCAGTGAATTCCAGAGATTTACCACTCTCTGTGTGAAAAATGTTTTCCTCATCTCGGTCCTAAAAGATTTCCCCCTTACCCTTAAACTGTGACCCCTTGTTCTGGACTTCCCCAACATCGGGAGCAATCTTCCTGCATCTAGCCTGTCCAACCCATTAAGAATTTTGTAAGTTTCTATAAGATCCCCATTCAATCTTCTAAATTATAGCGAGTACAAACCGAGTCTATCCAGTCTTTCTTCATATGAAAGTCCTGACATCCCAGGAATCAGTCTGGTGAACCTTCTCTGTGGCAAGAATGTCAAGAATGTCTTTCCTCAGATATAATCCTCTGATTAAACCTTATGAGTGGAATGTATTCCATCATATTACTGGTGTGTACCTTATGAATGATGGAAAGACCTGGGGGCATCATCAGGATGACCAGCTTAAAGCCATGCTATCTATGTAGCTGGTGCAACTAATTGTCTGGCCAATGGTGAGTCCAGGATGTTGGCGATGGTACTGCTATGAAAAACCATTAGGTTTCAATTATTAAAGAAGTAATAATGGCGCATTTGGATAGCAGTGAAAGGATTGGTCCAAGTCAGCATGGATTTATGACGGGGAAATCCTGTTTGACTAATCTTCTGTCATTTTTTGAGGATGTGACAAGTAAAATGGATGAAGTAGTGCCAGTGGATATGGGGTATCTGGACTTTCAGAAAGCCTTTGATATGGTCCTACAGGAGATTAGTTGGCAAAATTGGAGCACATGGTATTGGGGGTAGAGTATTGACATGGATAGAGAATTGGTTGGCAGACAGGAAACAAAGAGTAGGAATAAATGGGTCCCTGTCAGAATGGCAGGCAGTGGCAAGTGGATTGCCGCAAGGCTCGGTGCTGGGCCACAACTATTTACAATACCTGTATATATTCATGATTTGGATAATGGAAATAAAAATAACACTAGCAAATTTGCAGATGACACAAAGCTGGGTGGCAGTGTGAACAGCGAAGAGCATGCCAGGAGGTTGCAGGGTGACTTGGACAGGTTGAGTGAGTGGGCAGATGCAGTATAATGTTGATAAATTGAAGGTTATCCACTTTGGTGGCAAGAACAAGGAGGCAGATTATTATCTCAATGTTGTCAGATTAGGAAAAAGGGAAGTGCAACAAAACCTGGGTGTCCTTGTACATCAATCACTGAGACTAAACATGCAGATACAACAGGCAGTGAAGAAAGCTAATGGCATGTTGGCCTTCATAACGAGAGGATTTGGGTAGAGGGGTAAAGAGGTCCTTCTGCAGTTGTACAGGGCCCTGGACCACATCTGGAGTAATGTGTGCAGTTTTGGTCTCCTAATTTGAGGAAGGACATCCTTGCTATTGAGGGAGTGCAGCGTAGGTTCATGAGGTTAATCCCCGGGATGGCGGGACTGTCATATGAGGAAAGATTGGAAAAACTGGGCTTGTAATCACACAAATTTAGAAGGATGAGGGGGATCTTATAGAAACATATAAAATTATAAAAGGACTGGACAAGCTAGATGCAGGAAAATGTTCCCAGTTGGGAGAGTCTAGAACCAGGGGCCACAGTCTAAGAATAAAGGATGTAACTAGTAGCGTGGATAGGGGAGAACCAGTGGATGTGGTATATCTGGACTTCCAGAAGGCTTTCGCCAAGGTCCCACATAAGAGATTAGTATACAAAATTAAAGCACACGGCATTGGGGGTTCAGTATTGATGTGGATAGAGAACTGGCTGGCAAACAGGAAACAAAGAGTAGGAGTAAACGGGTCCTTTTCACAATGGCAGGCAGTGACTAGTGGGGTACCGCAAGGCTCAGTGCTGGGATCCCAGCTATTTACAATATATATTAATGATCTGGATGAGGGAATTGAAGGCAATATCTCCAAGTTTGCGGATGACACTAAGCTGGGGGGCAGTGTTAGCTGTGAGGAGGATGCTAGGAGACTGCAAGATGACTTGGATAGGCTGGGTGAGTGGGCAAATGTTTGGCAGATGCAGTATAATGTGGATAAATGTGAGGTTATCCATTTTGGTGGCAAAAACGGGAAAGTAGACTATTATCTAAATGGTGGCCGATTGGGAAAGGGGGAGATGCAGCGAGACCTGGGTGTCATGGTACACCAGTCATTGAAGGTAGGCATGCAGGTGCAGCAGGCAGTAAAGAAAGCGAATGGTATGTTGGCTTTCATATCAAAAGGATTTGAGTAAAGGAGCAGGGAGGTTCTACTGCAGTTGTACAGGGCCTTGGTGAGACCACACCTGGAGTATTGCGTACAGTTTTGGTCTCCAAATCTGAGGAAGGACATTATTGCCATAGAGGGAGTGCAGAGAAGGTTCACCAGACTGATTCCTGGGATGTCAGGATTGTCTTATGAAGAAAGACTGGATAGACTTGGTTTATACTCTCTAGAATTTAGGAGATTGAGAGGGGATCTTATAGAAACTTACAAAATTCTTAAGGGGTTGGACAGGCTAGATGCAGGAAGATTGTTCCCGATTGTTGGGGAAGTCCAGGCAAGGTGTCACAACTTAAGGATAAGGGGGAAATCCTTTAAAACCGAGATGAGGAGAACATTTTTCACACAGAGAGTGGTGAATCTCTGGAACTCTCTGCCACAGAGGGTAGTTGAGGCCAGTTCATTGGCTATATTTAAGAGGGAGTTAGATGTGGCTCTTGTGGCAAAGGGGATCAGAGGGTATGGAGAGAAGGCAGGTACGGTATACTGAGTTGGATGATCAGCCATGACCATATTGAATGGCGGTGCAGGCTCGAAGGGCCGAATGGCCTACTCCTGCACCTAATTTCTATGTTTCTAAAGGGGAGGCCATTTAAAACTGAGATGAGAAAAAAACATTTTCACCCAGGGAGTTGTGAATTTGTGGAATTCTCTGCCACAGAGGGCAGTGGAGGCCAATTCATTAGATGAATTAAAAATAGTTAGAGCTCTTGGGGCTTGTGGGGTCAAGGGATATGGGGAGAAGGCAGGCATGGGTTACTGATTGTGGATGATCAGCCATGATCACGATGAATGGCGGTGCTGGCTCGAAAGGCCGAATGACCTCCTCTTGCACCTATTTTCTATGTTTCTATGTATCTATGTTCTGGCCCATTAAAAAGAAGATTGCCGAAACTTTCTCAGGAAGATCTCTTCTTTCCCTCTATTGATTGACCCAGCAGCTAGTTCCCTTTGCAGCAGAGTATTGTGCTCCCATTTAGCATCCAAATTAGTGGCTAGACAAGTGTCACCAAACAATAGTCAGTGGTGATAGACACAAAATGCTAGAGTAACTCAACGGGTCAGGCAGCATCTCTGGAGTAAAGGAATAGGTGACGTTTTGGGTCGAGACCTTTCTTCAGTCTGAAGAACGGTCTCAACCCTAAACGTCACCTATCCCTTTACTCCAGAGATGCTGCCTGACCTGCTGAGTTGCGGCAGCATTTTGTATCTATCTTCAGTGTAAACCAACATCTGTAGTTCCTTCCTGCACAATCTTCAATGTTGCACTGTTATCCTCTTCTGTGGTAATAATGTTGTCAAATTTTCCCCTTGTAGGATGGATACGGTTTATTCGTCAAGATTAGATGAAAATAATTCCTGAATTTCTGTTGTTTGAAAACAGCAGCCACCTAGCAAGGAAGAGATTTATGTCAAGGAGACTCTCTGAAGCCTATCACTCGAACTTGTGTTCAAGCAGCTCAGATATTTTGAGTTGATGGCATGAAATCTAGTCAACACATCAAGCCTAACAAAATAATTGATCAGAAGTCCAACCATTAAGACTACAGGTTTCCCCCTAAAGTATAAATATTGGACCACTTTATCTACATCCACATGGGACATAGAAAGTATATAGAACATCCACAGACTCTCCTTGCAGTATTTGTTGTGTGGTGCATTCAGTGAACCATATCACAGACTTCTATCTGAAGCTGTACACTATAATCATGAAGAGACTGTGACAATCCAATTAGCTGACACGAATATTATCAAATAGCTTCAACCCATGTCTTTGTTGCCATATGCAAAAGATACGGCAAAACTGACAATGTGTATTTACTTCATAAAATTTTGTCTCCGAATCTGTAATTTTCATTTTCATTTTCACAGCAATTGTTCAGAAATAGTGCCTTGAAAATAACTATTCAAGAATAGTTCTCATTAACAAACAACACAAATTATATAACTCACCTGTGACGTTGTTTCTTGTTCACTTGCTTCAGCAGAAATCTAATATCAAGTTTCAGAGTATTATGTTATCCGCCAACCCTGTCTGTAAATGTCAACATTTTTCTAATAATCCTAAAGCAAAACACTTAGAATTATCCCCCCAAATATCGTTGGTTTCACAGAAGCAAGAAACAGCTTTCATTATGAAAGGAAATGTAACAAGCCCGATCTTGTTAACGACCTTAAAACTGTCAACAACAAATGTTCAAAGAAACAGCAAAGGTTGCATAAGTCTTTAAAGACCAAATCGAATAAATGTCAAGATATAATACAACCCTTTACAAATGCCATAGGCCTCTTGACAAAGTCAAGGATGCATTTTTTCTTGACAAGTAAAGCAAACATGATGAATTCATATCTCAGCCAAGGATTGTTTCAAATATGGATTTAAAATGTATTTTTGGCACAGATACAATTAACATTTTAAGGCTATGCGACAACTGTAGTCATATTTTAAAGAAAACGTTTGAACATGTAGCTATTTGCAACACTTTAATAACACCACATACCAATTAATCTATCATAATATTTTAAATTAAAATATCCACATTGTGCCTGGGGTCCTATGATATAAAATGCATGCATTTGGCGGAAATATAGTAACACAGTGGAGAAAAAATGTGAAGAGGTCATATCTGAATCAGAGAATACATGCAGGCAGGTAGAATGTAGAATTACAAAATTACAAAATGCAGATGCTGTAAGTACTCAGCGACTCTGTATACCATCTCAGTGTACTACTGCTATACACTTGCACTGTATCCGAGATGCTTTTGTATAAGGTGTCAGGGGTTATGGGGAGATGGCAGGAGAATGGGGTTAATGCAAGGCTTCGGCCATGGACCCTGCGGATGGTAACATCGGAAGCTGACCTGGTTGGTGACCGAACTCTGAACTCGGGCAACAGCAGCTTTGTCCGCCCCGAATCGTGGGGCTTGAATCGGCCCGTTCATGGGGCCTTTCATCGGCCGGCAGGGGGCTTCAACATTGGGTGCCTCGATGGCCTCGATGCACCAGTTTGATTTTAAGCCGCGCCGGGCGCTGAAAAGCCCTGCGAACGGGCCGATTCAGCCCTTAGAAAGCGTCTGATAAAGTCCGGATTACAAGTCCCCCCCGTCCCCCCCAAGATTTTAGCTCATGCAATAACGTGCCATTGAAAAAGTGAACCATAAGGTGTCTTTTGAGAGAGTGTGGTTGGAGTTTTTTCAGCACAAATGTGGAAATACCAATCTTAATTCCTGAATTTCACCAGCATTTGCCCTCCACCGCAGGTCTGGAGTTCAACAGTGGGACAGGAGTGACAGGAGTCAACAAAATATCCCCAGAGGAGATTTACAGAATGTTGCCCTGGGTTTCACAACTAAGTGCTTTGAACAAGTTATAGCTGGTGCTTTGGAGCGCAGACAGTGGGGGGACTAGAGGTCTTTAAAATGATCAGAGGGATGTTAGAGTTTGTGGAAAAGCTTTTCCTTTGAGAGTAGTTGATTAAACAAGGGGATTTTAATTGTGGGATTTATTATAACATAGGGGGCTATTTTTCCAAATAGTGGGGATTGTCAAATGAGCTTCCAAGTGAAGGTGGTGGACAGCTTTTTACATTGAAAATAAAGATTGGATCTGCCACCTTCTGGAGGGTTATGGTCTGAGCAGGTGTTTCATGGGGAGATGTTTATGGCACGGACCCAAAGGGTCTGGCCTGTTTCCGTGCTGTAAGGTCCATATGCGACATTGGTTTCTGAGCTTCCCATCTCCAGATTAGGGAACGGTGGCAGCAAAAGGCTTTGATTGTTGGTGCTGTGCTCACTAACAGTGCCAATTCTTTTTAAAAATTTCAATCCTGACTATGATTTTCCTTTTTTTTTTAATTTTGTTATTGATTCTAATTGTGCACATTATAATAGGCTAATTTTTTCGGCTGGGGATTTTCAAAATATTAAAAAAATCTTGACCTTTTCGAAAACCGATCTCTGGACCTTCATACTGTTTGCAGTGGAGTTTCATGGCCGCAAGACACTTCCCAAAGTTCTCTGTATATTGTCTGTGGTGTATAAGCGACATGTCTGAGCCATCCATCTCCAAGATTAACAACGGTGGCAGCAAAATGCAAAGTGGTGGAGTTAACATTGCCAGGGACCCGGGTTCAATCCTGACTATGAAATTTGTACATTCTCCCCATGAACGGCATGGGTTTTCTCTGAGATCTTCGGTTTCCTCCCTCACTCCAAAGACGCATCTTATACGATATGATACAATAAAATTTTATTCATCCCTGGAGGGAAATTGGTCTGTCAACAGTCACAACACACAAGGTACACAAAAACCTAAACGTGCTTAAACGTGCATAAAAAAAAGAAAAGGGCAAGCGACTGTTGTCTGGCTGCCGTGTGCACAGCGCTTTTACCGGAACAAACCGGAACGAACAACAAACAAACGAACACACGCTAATCCCCTGGGCAGAGGATTCTGAAACTAGAGTGCCCCCCCCCCACCCTCTCCCACACCAGGTCCCCCTTTGTTCATCATGGCGGTCCCCCCACGCCAGGTCCCCATTGTCCTCCCCGCCCCCCCATCCCCCCGCCTACCTCACGTTCCATCACCACCGAGGCTCCCGACGCTGTTGAAGCCACCGCTACCACCGAGGTTTGCGCTGCCGCCGATGTCCCATCATTGCCGAGGCTCCCGTCGCCACTGAGGCTCAAGCTGCCGTCGAGTCTCCCACTGCCATCACCAAGGCTACCATCGCCATTCCTTCGACCCAGGCAGGCCTCGCCGCCCAGCTTCACCGTAGTCCCCTGGGAGGCCTGTGGGGCGAGCCGGGCCTACCAGGGCACGCTCCGGTCGTCAGTTGTCACTCAACATTGGACGGTCATCAATCGTCATTGCCATGGTTGTTCGACGGGCGGATCGGGCCCTTGCAGCTCCCCAGGCCACTCCCGCCACTTGCACGGCTCCCCGGGACACAGTTATTATATGCTTATTAACGTATTATTACTGCAGCAGTAGAGTAGCTGCCTTACAGCACTTGCAGTGCCAGAGACCCCGGTTCAATCCCGGCTACGGTGGCAGTCTGTACGGAGTTTGTATGTTCTCTCAGTTTCCTCCCACACTCCAAAGATGTACAGGTTTGTAGATTAATTGGCTTGGTGTATGTGTAAATTGTCCCCAGTGAGTGCAGGATAGTGTTAATGTGCAGGGAATCGCTGGTAGGTGCACACTTGGTGGGCTGAAAAGCCTGCTTATGTGTTGTTTCTCTAAACTAAACTCAACTAATGGGGATCCAGATAATGTAAATTCAGAGCATTGGGCATGTAAGTGGAGAATGGAGACTTTCAGCTCCACACAACAAAATCTGGAGATGAACAAGTGGACTAACTTTCACTAACTTTGAATAACTACGAAGATTGTGAATTTGCTGGCATGCAGGAATTGAACAGATGTTGGCCTTGGCAGTGATGATAAAAGGAGCAGGAAATATGTACACAATGGAATTTTATACAAATTATGGAGCAAAAACTCGAGATTATTGAAAAAGTTTCAAGAGAGTCGAATTGAATGAGGTGAATGTGTCAATACCAACATCATCTGAGGGTTGTCAGTATTGCAAGTTTAGGATTCATCTCCTACATAGTTCTGCATAAAACTCAAATGAAAAATGTGAACATATTAAAAATAACAATATGCTTATTGAATTTTCTTTGCAAGCTTTGTTTCTCAGTTCTATAGATATTGTTAATAGAAATAAAGACCAGTTGCGATGGTTAGGGACGGAATGTCATGTGATGTAACTGTAGTGAATTAACTGAACCTGAAACGATGTGTGTGATTGTAGATCAACAGTGATGCCTGCTAAATACCGGCATCATGTTTTGATGCTCTGCCATTTACGATGTCTTATTAAAACTCAACTGCATTGAGGGAACACACGTGAGGACAATAAGATGGGGAAAGAGATTTGAGGAACAGACTATAAGGGATCACAGCAAGCAGGTTGTTATTCAGAAGAGGGATTGACGAAGGCCCTTGTATCCTTATCATCTAGACAATCAAAATAGTTGGAGGGTTCAGCTGCAGAGAGTGAAACATATTTGGGTAAATCCAACCAAACCAAACCTCCCAGTCGTATGTAACTCAGATAGAAGTAACCAATTATAACAAATTTATTATAAAGAATTTAGGGATAACAAGATTATTAAAGGCAGCATGTAAGGAATAACTATATAATGGGCTTGTCCCACAGGCGATTATTTTGGCGACTGCCGGCGACTGTTTTAGTCATAGCAGGTCGGCGACAAACTGGCGACTGGACCCCCCTACGACAATGTCTACGAAAATGTTTACAACAACCTACCACCTAGTCGACATCAAGCTACGGCAAGCTACCGCCAACCGGCAACCCATTATGACGGCTACCTACGACAATACCTACGTCCACCCGTGACAAGCTATGACAAGGTAAGACCATTCAGTCGTCGGTACCTGTCGCCGGATGACGTAGGTAATCGCCAATGGAATTCGCCAAAGTCAGCACCGGCGACAACCTATGTCATCTTGGCGACAACCTACGTCAGGAGAAGTCAAGCTACGACAAGCCCACGGTTGCCGACTGTTGCCGAAAAGTTTTGAACATTTCAAAATCCATCGGCGACCATGAAAACGCTGTGTCTCTTTGGGCAGCTGAGGAGATTACTCAAGGCCATACAGGTGACACCCGGGCAATCATGTGGTGACAGCGTAGTCACCTGTAGTTGCCTAAAAAATTGCCTAACTAGGACAGGGGATGAAAGGGCCTGTCCCACTTCCATGACCTAATTCACGACCTCTGCCGAGTTTGCCCTTGACTCATACTCGCAACATGGTCGTCACGAGGTCGTAGGAGGTCATAGGAGGCCCCATCTGCTGCCCCATCTCCTGCCCCATCTCCTGCTTCAGCTCCTGCCCCAGCTGCTGCTGCAGAATGGCACAGCAGCTGAATGTGCTGTTGTATAGAATCTCAGGAGACTGTTGCCCTCAGCTGCGCCGGCAATGAAGAAGAAGAAGAGGGTGGTCACAAGGCCTTACCAGGGAACAAGAGGGAGACCTGGTAGAATGGTATCAGGCCCACCGAGAACTCTACGATAAGGAGCATCGTAATTTCAGGAGCCCGGATCTCCGCAACGCAATGTTTGAAGGCAAGGCGAAGGAGTTCCCTGGCTGCTCTTGTAAGTACATACTTTGTAGTTTGTCTATATTTCTGTGGTTGCAATTGCAGTTCCAATTAAGATTACAATTTGCTCAACACTGATCTTCATTTATTCTTTGTTTTCACAGATGACCAACTGTGTCAATGGCTCAAGAGTCAGAGGGTACGGTTCGGGAGGCTGTCTCACAGTCTTGGCACGTCTGCCTCCGTCAGTAAGCCACTGACTGACAGAGAGCAGTGGATAGTGGAGAAATAGGGATTCATGTGGATCCGAGTGCAGAGGGAGCGTCGGGAAGGTGATAATTTAATAAAATGATGTAACAATTATAATTTGTTGGAAAGTGTGATAGTCAAAAATGATATTTGACAATGATAACTTGGTGGTCACCTTGCTTGCTACATCCTGATGGCCTTGCACATTTCTGATACACATTTACTTTCTTCCAGTTTACCATGGGGAAATCATCGTGCGCTACCTCGAGTGAGGGCGAGACGGATCCCCCAGTGGGATCCTCTGGGTCTGGCGCTGCGGACAAACAGCTGCACGCCATGCGGAAGCAGGCCTGCACAACTGCGGCAGAAGGTGACGTGCCTGATCAACAGCTTCAGCGGGTTTGTTCGCGGATGTAAGTGCTTTTGGGTGAACCATCAGCAAATTTCTCATTTACTCCGCCCTACGCCCACGTTTCTCCATCGCCTCCCGAAAAATACTTACCAGGATTGCACTCTCTTTGTTGCAGATCATGCAACAGGCTAAGACCACTGCCGAGACAATAAACGTCTTGTCACAGCCATGGACGCCACACGAAAGAATCGTCTACGCCTACTCAACGCTACTGAGGGAGGAGATGTTGCAGATCCCCAAGTTGCAATGGCACAGCTACTCCTTGGAGGGCTTAGTCTTGGCAAGGGCGCACAGATTTATTCAGCCAGTAAAATCTTTTAATCAAAGTTTATTGAATTTATAAACATTTGACTTGAATGCTTTTTATGAATTACTCACTACAAATTCCTTGGTGTTGCAGAGTCCGATGAGGCACATGCCATTCATGCCGCACCAACAAATGGGGATATTGGCACCACAACATGCTCCCCAGGTACACTGTGAAACCTTTCTGAGTCTTGAGCCTGACTCAAGATTGTGTCTCACACACAGCTTGTGAAAGGTTGTGATTTGTTTTATATCATTTGTTTGGCTCCCATACATATTGATATGCTTATGTGTTTTGCCCTCAGGCAATGATGGGATCCCGGCCTAAGGCATACCCATGGATGGCAGGCCCGCCCAACATCAGGGCAGCCAGCTCAACGCCACATCATGCGGCATCCGGCATGGATAGGCTCGGAGCAACAGATTTCCTGGAGCGATTGGACGGTCCCGACACAATCGCCAACTTCAGCCTGAATCTCTCCGACTATTTGATGGATTGCCCAGTGCAAATGGGCCGTAAAGAATGATGCTCTCTCCAACATTCACTATTCTGTTTACTTGTGTTGCACATTAAAGTTTTATTCCCTGTTGTTTTTCACTACGTCATTTATTTGCTTGCACTAAATAAACAAATTAATTCTTATAAAGTCATTGGTCTTTGTACTTATCGCAAATAACCTCACCCACAACTTGATTATTAAACTTCATTGTAACCTTTTCGTGTAGTGGAAAAAGCAGTTTGTTAATCATGGCATTGATCTCACATATGGAAACCACGTCTAATCATGGAATGCATCTCACATATAAAAGCCTCTATTTATTAGATAAATAAAACACACACAGGCATTGAACTGCATTGAAATGCAAAATGTGTCATGGGACGTCATATAAAGCAGACAAAGGCATTTAACCACTTTTAAAGTTATGGCATTTCAAAGAAAGTGCCATGTGTGAGGTATTATTATTACTAATTTCACATACAAAAATCCTCCATTAACATACATAGATCCTCCTTTTATTAGATCAGTTCCTGCAGTGGTGGTTCTCTGTTTGTGGTGTGGGATGTTTGCTGCTGATCCTCACCACATATTGTTCTGCCAGGATACACTGCCACACTCAGTGTTGTAGTAAGCATAGAGATGGTCCCTCTGCTCCTTTGCTCTTTTGTTGCTGGTGTTTCCTTGCAATGTGCCTAGTGCCACCATCGGTGCAGCCTGTCTTGCAGCTCTCCATGAACCTGGTGTGACGTCTCCTGTCTGTTTGTCCATCGTGTCACCCTCCACCATGGCTGCTGCTGCACCTCTGCTGCAGATCAGGTTGTGGTGGACAAATGCCGCGTAGACAATGGTCTGCACATTCTCGGGCTCCTGCTCCATTGTAGTCAGCAGGAATCTGAATCTGTTAGCATGGATACCAAAAGCATTTTCCGCAACCCTCCTAGCCCTGGACAGCCTGTAATTAAAGATCCTTCGCTCCCTTGACATCTGCCTGTGAGGGTATGGCTTCATCATCCATGGCCTGAGTGCGAAGGCATCATCATCAACCAGTGCGTAGGGGATGTCAGGATTGTCTTCTCCCGGCAGAGGTACTGGATCAGGAAGGCCTGCTCTCCCTTCTTCCAGTGCTTGCCCAAGGGAGGTCTCTCTCCAGATCCCTCCATCTGCGGCACTGCCAGATGTGCCCACACCCACAAACAGTAAGTTGTAATTTGCATGGACCACAGCTAACAGCACGATGGAATGGAACTTCTTGTAGTTAAAGTACGTAGAACCTCCCCTGGGTGGACACCGGATGGACACATGCTTCCTGTCAACTGCCCCACATGTGTGCAGGAAGTTCCATCTGGTTTGAAAGCCGTGCGCCACTCTCCTCCACTCGTCAGGTGTACTAGGGCAGTCAATCATTTCTTCATATGCATTGTTGATGGCGTCACAGGTCACTCGGTCAACCATGCTAATGGTGTTGTGAGCCACACAGAAGTTGTACGAGAGGCTCGTGTAGGAATCCCCGATGCAAGGTAGCGGAGGGTGATGGCTAGGTGCAGGCCTGGTTCCAGTGGCTTCCTCATGAAGGTGTCAGAAGAGGACCAACTCGTGTCTTTAGCTCCTGAAACAGGTCAGGCGGGATCCTGGTGAAATTTATAAAGGCAGCCTCATCTTTCCGCTGCAGATCCGTCACCATGATCTCATACTGGCCCAAAGTGGGTCCCATCCGGAACAAAGACCTCGGCCACACAGACCTCTTCCTGGGTTTCTTGATAGCCGTCCTTGTTGAACTCCTGCCCAGCTGATCTATGAGCATGAGGGCTGCTGCAAACAGAAGTCTCTCTTGCTGTTGCAGCAATGCAGTCTGCATCTCTTCCATTTTGGTGGCAAAAACGGGAAAGCAGACTATTATCTAAATGGTGGCCGATTGGGAAAGGGGGAGATGCAGCGAGACCTGGGTGTCATGGTACACCAGTCATTGAAGGTAGGCATGCTGCATAAAGAAAGCGAATGGTATGTTAGCTTTCATTGCAAAGTTTGGTATAGGAGCAGGGAGGTTCTACTGCATCCAGGGTCTTGGTGAGACAAAGATTGCTCAGTTTTGGTCTCCAAATCACAGGGAGTGCAGAGACGGTCTTCCCCGGGATGTCTTGATAGCCTTGGTTTATACCTCTAGAATTTAGGAGATTGAGAGGGGATCTTATAGAAACTTACAAAATTCTTAAGGGATTGGACAGGCTAGATGCAGGAAGATTGTTCCCGATGTTGGGGAAGTCCAGGACAAGGGGTCACAGCTTAAGGATAAGGGGGAAATCCTTTAAAACCGAGATGAGAAGAACTTTTTTCACACAGAGAGTGGTGAATCTCTGGAACTCTCTGCCACAGAGGGTAGTTGAGGCCAGTCCATTGGCTATATTTAAGAGGGAGTTAGATGTGGCCCTTGTGGCTAAGGGGATCAGGGGGTATGGAGAGAAGGCAGGTACGGGATACTGAGTTGGATGATCAGCCATGATCATATTGAATGGCGGTGCAGCCGAACCTACCCCTTTTCTATATGTTTCTATGATGATCAAATACATCAGGCAGCCCCCGTTTAATGAGTAAATCGCTCGCGCGCGAACTTCGCGCAAACTCCACTTCCGGTTTATCGTGCCACACGCACGCAATCGCATGTAAGTGGGACAGGCCCTTTGCTCTCTGCTGCCTGTTATTCAACCAACCTCCTCACCTTAACTCACCACTGAGCCAGTTAAACGCTACAAAAACCACATGGCTGGGAGCTGCAAGTGCCAGTCTGAAAAAATAAGCTCTTAACGTTTTGAACTTCAATACAGGCCCCCCTAATGTTTGCACCAAACCAGACTCTATTTTAAATTTAATTCCTCCCAAGCTTTAAATTACCAGCAAGCCTTCAAGCTTCAACTTTAACTAACAGTTCTTTTATCAAACGCCTTCTGGAACTCCACGCGAATAACATCCATTGACCAGGCAGGCCTTTTATCTTTGTACAGATCCTCCCCAAAACCCTTATGGGAATTTTAGGGGTCGGAATGCAGGATATTTTTATGAAGCTTGAGAGAATCATTTTTAAATTGTCAGGTTTGGTGCTAGCTATAGGGTGCCTGTGTTTGAAGTTTAGAAGCTAAAGAGTTTTGGTAACGTAGCACTTCAATGTCAGGATCCCTGCTGTAGGGCTCCTGCTATGCAAGTACTTGCAGAATATGGCTCCATAAATTCTTCATGGAATGGGAATTACAAGGCTGTAAATACTGTAGTCCTTACAGACTAATTCAACATAATCAGCTTCCTCTTTTCAATGCTAAACTGTCCACACGGTCTGGGTAATCGGCTCCAGTGCACAAGATCAGGCTGAGAAAGTGGACAAAGCGTTAGCTCATAGCATAAAGTAGATAGTACTGTCAACATTAGTTCTTCCCACATGAATCTAAAGAGAGATTGGAAAAATACTTTGTGAATAGAGATATGTTAACGATTGCGACCTCATTATATTAATGTAAACCAGCATTGAGAGAATTGCTATGTCACTCTTAAACAAGAATGAGTCATAAACAAAATAAAATACACAAAGTGCTGGAGTGACTCAGCGGTCAGGCAGCATCTCTGGAGAACTGGCAAGTGATAGGTGGATGCAGGTGAGGAGGGAGGGGAATGGGGGTTGCTAGGTAGATGGCTGGACAAATGACCAGAAGGCCAGAGATGAAAAGGATTGAAGAGTTGCAAATTGTGAAGCCAAAGGAATGAGTGTAGGTGGAAGTGGAAGTGGAGGAGGAGATAAATAAATATTGGATAGGCAATATATTGGGTTTTGACCCTTTTTCAGGCTAATTGAGGGATCTGGAGGTGAGGGGGAGTCAGGACAAGGGCATGCAAGTGATTGGTGGATACAAGTGAGGGGGGTTGGGGGGGGGGGGTTAATAAACTGGTGGTGCAGAAATAGGTGAGAGTCCTGATGGGACACAAGCAAAAGAGGGGGGGGAGGGGAAAGGAAAGTGTGTGTGGGGGGGGGGTGTGTTAGTTATCTATAAACTATGAATTCAGTGTTGATACAATTGGGTTGTCGGCAGCCCAAGTGGAATATGGGGTGCTGTTCCTCCAATATGTGTATGGCCTCACTTTGGCAATGGAGGAGGCCCCAGTATAGAAGGGTCACTGCGGGAATGGAAAGATTCATTTTCCCATTTCTGTGCTGACCCTTCTGTCCTGGGCCTCTTCCATTGCCAGAGTGAGGCCGCACATAAACTGGAGGAACAGCACCTCCCATTCCGCTTGGTTAGCTTACAACACAATGGCACAAAACATTGAATTCGACAACTTTAGGTAACTAACCAACCACACACCCCCCCCCCCCCCCCCTCCCCCCCCCCCCCCCCCCCCCCCCCTCTCCCTCCCCCCCTCCCCCTCTCTCCTCCTTCTCTACCTGGCTCCCTTCCTCTCCCCACCAGCCCCCATCCTTTCCCCTGTGTCCCAACTGGACTCGCAAATATTTATTTATTTCCTCCTCTTCCACTTCCACCTACACTCCTTCCTTTGGCTTCACAATTTGCAACTCTTCAGTCCTTTTCATCTCTGGCCTTCTGGTCATTTGTCCAACCATCTACCTACCATACCCCCCTTCCCCTCCCTCCCCACCTGCATCCACCTATCACTTGCCAGACTTGGTCCTGCACTCACCTCTCTTTCGGCTTTCCTCCCAGCGCCGCATACCACCACAATCAGTCTAAAGAAGGGATCCGACTCGAAACGTCATTTTGTCCAAGGACGCTGGCTGAGCCGCTGAGTTATCCCAGCACTTTGTGTCTCTTGCTTGTAAGCCTTATCGAAATCCACGTAGAGTATATAAACAGTACTAACCTCATCCATACACCTTGTTACGTCTTGCGTTAGCTGCCTGAATTTTCAATGACTTCATGCTAACTTCTGGCGATTATGCCCATTATATAATAATAACGCTGTTCAAAATCAGTAGTTATTTCACATGGTTTTCCGACTTACAGAGAAAATAATTGAATAGAGAAAAATAAAATTCTAGAAAAAAAGCAGGTCAGGCAGCACCTCTGGTAAAAGAAAATGCATCTCAGGTCAACTGCCTTCCAGCAACAGTTTTCAATTTTATTTCAGAATTATGCCATATGCAGGGATTTTTATTCAAATGCTTTTGCCAATAAACTTAAAATTATAAACCAATTTTAACTTCTGCTACTGCCTTTTTAGGAAAGAAATATTACCTTTCCTCAGACACAGTATTTTATAAGTTGCCTGAAGTGCTTTGAGCTTTCATTTGATTTCATCTGACACTCCTGCATTAGTTAAATTGTGAGAGGTCAAATAAATTCTCAATGACGTTCTGCCATATTGTGATTAATCTTGCAGATAAAACCCCGTAATATCACTGAAGCAATTATCTGAACTCATGAAATATTATTTAATTCTGGAAACAGTTTTTAGCCCATTCATTAAACTGACTAAAGTTATTGGTCATAGAAACTGATGATTCCAGCACCATAACTGTATTCAAGATTGATGAATCTTTAATGAAGTAAAACTTCATTGTTCAATGAATATAATAATCTTAGAACATAGACCATAAAACAATATAGCACAGGGTGTGAGCCTTTTGACCCACCATGTTTGCGCTGACCATGATGCCAATCTAATCCGATCCCACCTCAATTGCTTAATGGTTTCTTTGTTGTCACCTGTACAGATATACAGTGAAGTGCTTGTTCTGCATAGTATGTGTCACATCATACCATACAGGAATACAATAGATTGTCTTGGAGCAACATGTAGAGAGTCGCCAGGTTCTGGCACTTCCTTGCAAATTCCAAGTCTGATCTGGAGCTAAGGAGATATACAAATGATTTTATTTGTCAAATTAAGACCCGATGTCCTGGGGCCACTGGGTCAATGCAGTGGGCATTAGAACGCTCTGGCTCAGTATGATCTGTAGGCCTATCTGTCACCGTTTTGTACAGTTGTAGGTTGTGTTCGATATACTAGCTTAACTGACTGCTGTGCCAGGACTCCAGGGTCTGAGCTATGGGGAGAGATTGAGCAGGCTAAGTCTCTATTCCTTGGAGCACAGGCGGATGAGGGGTAATCTTATAGAGGTGTACAAAATCATGAAGGGAATAGATCGGGTAGATGCACAGAGTCTCTTGTCCAGCCTAGGGGAATCAAGAACCAGAGGACAACGGTTTAAGGTGAGGGAGAATAGATTTAATAGGAACCTGATGGGCAACCATTTTCACACAAAGGGTGGGTGTATGGAACAAGCTGACAAATGAGATAGTTGAGGCAGGTACTGTCGTGAAGTTTAAGAAAAATGTTGACATGAAAATTGATAGGACAGGTTTAGAGGGATATATGGGCCAAACGCAGGCAGGTGGGACTAGTATAGATGAGATATGTTGGTCGGCGTTGGCAGTGTTGGGTTGAAGGGCCTGTTTCCACACTGTATCACTCTATGACTCCATCAGCTACCTCAGCCAACACTGTGACTTGAGACCACCGGCCTCCAGTACCCCTTTGCTTCCATGCGCTAAGGTCACCATGTCCCATTTCCTGAGCTAATTGTGGAACCTTAGGGCACTTTCCGAGGGTGCAGGAGGTGAATTTGCAGACTATTCACGGTTGCTGATTTCCCCCTTCTCCTTCCATTCCTACCATCACAGTGGAGCGTGCAGCAGACCCTGGGAATGGGGAACTCCACAGTGTGCAAACTCCACACACACAGCACAGGAAGTTAGGATGGAATCTAATTGCTTGAACTGTGTGTCCTATTTGCTTGCACATGGTCTGTATCCCTCTATTCCAAGGGTTCCCAACCTGGGGTAAATTTACCCCCAGGTGGTAAATTGTAACTACCCAGAGGGTAAATTTGTTGATTCTGTATTTGTACCCATTTTTTCTCATTGACTGCTTGTGTTTGGTTCCGGTATACTGGTATCTGTTCATCATTAGTTGTTCATAAATAAGTGAAATCACATTGTTATGTGCTATTAAAGTTGCCAGGGGTAAACGGGATGAAAAAGGTTGGGAACCCTTGCTCTATTCTCTTGTGCTGCATATTCTCTTGTGTTTTCATGCATCTGTCTAAATGCCTCTTAAACAATATGTTTTTCCCACCTTCCCTGGCAGCATGTTACAAGCACCACCACAGTCCGGTCAAAAAACATGATTCACAAACCTTCTCTAAACTTTGTCCCTCTCATCTAAAACCTAGGCCCTCTTGTATTAAACTCATGGGCATTGGAGAGCATACACGAAATCTCAGCATTTTCAGTGATGTCCACATCACATGGATGAGTAAATAAACCTTACCCCACAATCCAAACTCATCCCTGTGTAAGTGAAGTTTTGGGCTCAATGTATCTTTCAATGTTGTTGACAGTGCCTGAGCCTAATCAATGTTGGTTCACATGGTTTGTTCAGAATAATCAAATATCACACGAACAATTGTGAATCCTGCAAACATTTCCACTATTGCTGAAAGGTCATCAATTAGTATTGTTAACTCTGGTCCTGTACCCAGTCCGCTTGGTGCTTTCAATATTTTCTATTTCCATTTCAGGTTTGTAACACCCATTATATATTGTGTTCATAAATTCTTAATTAAATATTCAATGTTTAGTCTTTGTTAAATTTACCTTAGAGATACAGCACGGAAGCCAGCCCATCGGCCCAACAAGTCCACGCCTACCAGCGATCCCTGTGCACTAGCACTATCCTACACACTCTAGGGACAATTTACAATTTTACTGAAGCCAATTACCCGCAAACGTGTAATCACAAATCTGTGGAGGAGTGTGGGAGGAAACCGGAGCACACAGAGAAACCCACACAGGTCACGGGAAGAATTCACAGATTCCGTTCAGGATCAAACCCGGGTCTACGGTACTGTAAGGCAGCAAATCTACTGCTGTGCCACCCTAAATGTTACCAATTGTAAATTTACAAAACCAGTAGTTCATAAAGGGTTATTCAGATGCTTTGAAAATAGGGTGCAGAAACCTCATTCTCACTGGTTTTTATCTGGCTAATGGAAGTACTGCTGGTACTACATGCTGTTGATAGTTAAATGACACACAGGTGCGAGCAGTTTGCATTCCAGCTGAGCTCAGTTTCACATTAGGCTGCTGGATTTCATTGAACACATCAAAATAAAGTCCAATTACAAAACAACTGGACAGCACTGCTGTAATCTGGCCCACTTAATGGGCGGCAAAACTCATAATTTATCTCTTTGTTTTGTTAAACTACTGACAATTACACCAACATCACACATGAAAGGTCAATGCGGTTATAACTTAAAGGCCAACAATGACCACAGTGTTGGAACAAAATCTCACAATAGATATAATCAAATTAAAGATTTCATCACCACAGTGGTCATACTTTTTAAAGTATTCAGCAGTCGGATGGGGATCCTATGCTTGTTTCTGGCGAATTCTTAACGCAGTTTCCGAGATTGCTGCTGATTCAATTGGGTGGTGAGTCACCATCTCTCTTGCACAGTTTCAGGCCAGCATGTCACTGGCTCCTTGTTTGCTTGCTCTGTTGTCTGCGTAAATGAATTTTTGGGCTCAGAGTTTCTTTCAGTTGAGTTGACAGTGTCTGAGCCAAATCATTGTTAGTTCACATGGAATAATCAATTATAACATTAGCGATTGCAAAACCTGTTAAAAAAAAGGCGTAATTACTCAATAGTCCTTTCTGTCTGGTTGCTGTCACATTTATAACAATGTTGAATGATTAATCAAATAAAGACTTGTCCCAAACCTGTTCTGTTGAACTTGCACAATAAACGCAGGCTCTTTAATCTGACATATTTATTTAATCAACTCCCACACGCAAACTAGTCAAAAAAAAGTCTAAAACCACCAAGGGTTCCGTCACTTTGGAGCCAGGTTGAAACAGTGATGAATAAAGTTGGGGCGTATTGATAAGAGCTGAAAGTACTTTGTGTTTTGTTGCTTCTTACCATCTACGAAGAAACTTCAAATCACAATCTAAATGCATCAACGGGACACAAAATCCCAGCATTTGATCTCAAGACTCACCTGCTGCAGTAGAGAAATATAACACTTTTCGCATAAGAACTGTAATGGAGATAAGTCAAAACCTAAAGAAAACTATAGAAAGAATAGGATAAATAAGTGACAGGAAAACTAGAAAAGGAAACAAAGGAAGTTGAGGACATTTTCAAATGCAAAACTCCTGGGATACTCTCGAAACAAAAATAGACTAGCTAGTTTGGAATTAGGAGATTTATGGTTCCAAAGCAGTATTAATCAGTGAACATTATATCGGTGACAGTAGTGATGAATCCTATGCCTTTCCAGGATATTAGACTTCATAATGAAAAGAGAAAAACAGACTGTCAATAATAGATTGTGTTGTGGTCAGCAACGTTGTGGAACCAGGCCTTTTGAATTATCCATTCCTCCACTTCCCCAAGATGTCATTGAAATCAGTACCTTAGATTGTTGACTATTTGTTCTTAGGGTGTGGGCATCACTGATCTACTGTAGCTAGCATTTATTACTAAGTCTCTATAATTGTCTTAGAGAAGATCAAGGTGAGACTCACAGAGGCATGGAGCTATACAGCACAGCAGTAAAGTTGCTGCCTCACAGCACCAGAGGCCCAGTTTCAATCCTGACTATGGGCACTGTCTGTGCGGAGTATGTACGTTGCCCCTGTAACCACATGGCTTTCCACCGGATGCTACAATTTTCTCCCACATTCCAGGAACGTGCAGGTTTGTAGGTTAATTGGCTTCTGGTAAATTGCCTCTAGTGTATGGGATGTAAAACTGGGATAATATAGAAATAGTGTGAACAAATGATTGCTGGTCAGCACAGACTGGTGGGCAGAAGGGCTTGTTTCCACGCTGAATCTCTCAACTAAACTAAACTAAACTAAACTAAACTAAACTAAACATACCCTTCAGCCCACCTTATCCATGCCGACTAAGTTGGGGCACACTGGGCTAGTTCCATTTGCCTGCATTTGGCCAATTGCCCCCTAAAACCCCTTCCTATCCATATATATGTCCAAATATATTTAAAGACGTATTAAAAACCACTTCCTGAACTGCTACCATTTCTATTGTGAACATACTCCCCCAGTGTTATTAGAATAGAGTTCTGGGATTTCGACTTTGTGAAGATGAAGGATAGGCGGAATATTTCCAAGTCAAGATTGTCTGCAACTGGGAAGTTTGAAGCTTCGGTAAGATTCTGCAATACCACTTGTACTTTGACATATATTACAGCCTTTGTGCACCTGACGATGTTGTCAACTAGACAAGCTGCATTGTGCCGGATGCTAACAACCATAATAATAGC
Organism: Leucoraja erinaceus; assembly: GCF_028641065.1. Lineage (NCBI taxonomy): Eukaryota > Metazoa > Chordata > Chondrichthyes > Rajiformes > Rajidae > Leucoraja > Leucoraja erinaceus. The sequence goes on from NC_073377.1 coordinate 28,509,530, forward strand.
TTGCAAACATCCAATTAAGTGGATAGAATTCAACCACAATCCTAATTTGCTCCTCACAAATATTGTAAAATGTAGAAAATGCTGCCTAAATAGCATACCAAGAAGCTTCAACAAAAAAAAATGCAGGAAGAACTCAGCGGGTCATTAGATCATGTTCATAAGAGATAGTAGAACTAGGCCATTTGACCCATCAAGTCTACATTCAATCATGGCTGATCTATCTCTCCCTCCTAACCACATTCCCCTAAACGAGTACAGGCCCAGTGCCGACAACAACAAAAAACAACAGAGGGATGAGTGGACCATGGATCACTGTGGAAAACCAAAAGGGAAGGAGAGGGGAAGGAGGGACTGGTGATGGAATCCCATTCTAGCTGGCAGAAATGGGAAAGAAGGATCTGCTAGATGCACATGCTAATGGGATGAAAGGTGAGGATCAATGAACTATTTTCTTTATTCATCTGGGGGAGATGGGTGGGGGGCAGATATCGGGAAATGGAGGAAATGTGAGTGCGATTTCGAAGTGAAGTGAAAATATGTTCCCCTGGATATTCCAGATGGCCTGGAGCGAAAGCCATATCTTGAGAGAAAGGGATGCAATCCTCACCAGAGGCAGGGTCATCAGATAGGAGCTGCATGAGTCAGTGTGTTTATGGTAGATATCAGTGGATAGTTTGGTTCCTGAAGTGGGGACAGAGAGATCCAGAAAATGGAGAGAAGTGTGAGAAGTGGCCCAAGTTAATATGAGGGCACAGTAGACAATAGACAATAGACAATACACAATAGGTACAGGAATAGGCCATTTGGCCCTTCGAGCCAGCACCGCCATTCAATGTGATCATAGCTGATCATCCCCAATCAGTCCCACGTTCCTGCCTTCTCCCCATATGCCCTGACTCCGCTATTTTTAAGAGCCCTATCTAGCGCTCTCTTGAAAGCATCCAGAGAACCTCCCTCCACCGCCCTCTGAGGCAGAGAATTCCACAGACTCACCACCCTCTGTGAGAAAAAGTGTTTCCTCGTCTCCGTTCTAAATAGCTTACTCCTTATTCTTACTTGCAGAATCTCTTGTGCTTCCTGCTATTGTAATCATTTCATTTATGTCATTATATAATGGAAACAGAAAGTGCTAGAAATATTAAGAACATCAGGCAGCAACTATACAAATAATCACAGTTATAGCCAAACTAGGAGTGGCAGGCTCGTAACGATACCTTCCTAATAAATTTGTGGTCAAATTCTAACACCTTAAACTGACACAAAATGATTGTCACAAAATGTAGACGGGAGGCTTGATTGTATTCATGTATAGCCTTGATTCTGAGTGGATAGCACACAACAAAAAGATATTTTCACTATACCTCGGTACGTGAGACAATAATAAACTAAACTAAATTCTATTTGTTAAATCAGCTTTAGTGAGACAAATTTACTGAACATTAATTATGAGATTATACTTCACAAGTTTGAACCTGTTTTCCCTTGTACTTTTGCAAATTTAATGTGTAAGGTCAAATTTGCATTTATTGCTTTCTTGCAAGCATGAGTATTAAAGAACATACACATGGACACAACCATCCAAAACGCAAAATGTTCTATTTCAAATCCCTTCCTTACTTACACCCGAGGAGATTTCAATTCACTGTGCCCTTGGGCAGGTTAGGGATGAAGGGTTCTGCTTCCTAATCCACATCTCTATATATATTGCAATTGCTATTATTAGATACAGCTAGTTAAATAATTTAATCATGAGTAAAACATTGTTGCATTATTGTAGCAATAATTACTCTCTAATTTGTTCTGTGATCCTATGTAAGACTGTAATAAATCAATCCAATTTAATTCAATTTAATCTCAATTTAAATTCTATTGTATTTCATTTTGACTGCATTGTTATATATTAGCTAAATTCTTAACATCTTTTTTCCCTGCCTTCACAAACTTCTATTACTCAGCTCGAAGATTTATAAATCAGAGGTCATAGGGCCAAAATTGTGGCATTCTCGAGTCTAGCCAGCTGCAAGAGTGTTATGACACTGACCTTTTTCAAAACCAGAAAGAAAACCCACTGAATAACTGTGGTGGCATATGTATGTTCATGGGATTGTTTCAGTCACACCACCTAGACTCACCTCCACAAAGCATTCCATGTTCCCAACATGTTGTGTATCTATGACCATTGACAGTGCACAATGCAATGCTTTTCAGGCAGATGCAGGGTATTGAGAGAGATGCTGCAAAGGCACATGCAGACATTCCACATTAAGATGCAATAGAACAGAAAGGGCAAAGCATAGTTCCTAGGGATCCCCCCACCCTCCACTCCCACCCCCAGTACAATGGCTGATGCCAACCTTAGATAGAGAACCCCTTTGTCCAAGGTCCCCCCAAAACTAACAAGGCTAAAGTATAAGTTATGGAGTTTAAGAGGGAACTGCAGATGCTGGAGTATCGAAGGTTACACAGAAAAGCTGGAGAAACTCAGCGGGCGCAGCAGCCTCTATGGAGCGAAGGAATAGGCAACGTTTCGGGCCGAAACCCTTCTTCGTCCAAGAAGGGTTTCGGCCCGAAACGTTGCCTATTTCCTTCGCTCCATAGATGCTGCTGCACCCGCTGAGTTTCTCCAGCTTTTCTGTGTAACCTATAAGTTATGGAGATTCTGCTTTGGATAAAACAAATCCTGCCTCTTCAGAAAACTATAATAAAACCCTTCTGGGATAAATTATCTTTACCTCATAGAAAACGTGGGCTCAAGATACAATCAGGCACAAGTGAACGGCATGTTAATGAGAAAGGTTTGTTTGAAATTTGGATTTAATGCATGATTTTGTGATTAATTGGTAATTAACATAACATGAATGTGCTCCAAGCACTAATCAGTAACCAAGGAGTTTGCATGTTCTCCTTGTGGCCACACGGGTTTCTTCCGGGTGCTCTGGTTTCCTCCCATATCTCAAAGACCCCATCAGGGTTTTTAGGTTATTTGGCCTCTGTAAATTGCCACTAGTGTGCAGGGAGTGGATAAGAAAGTGGGACAACATAGAACTAGTGTGAATGGTTGATCGATGGCCAGTATGGACTCTGCGGGCTGAAGGACCTGTTTCAAAGCTGCTTCTCTAAACTAAACTAAACTAAAATACTGGGCCTTGCAGGAAGTGTCTTCAAATAAACATTGGAAGAGAAGATGTCAATGTCAGTGGCTTCGCTCAGGCTAATATTCACAGCAATGAGGCACAGGTCACATTCAATCCACACCAGCTTTTGAGCTACAACAGTCACTCACCTGTCACCAGCCCCTCAAAAACAAGCCCTCAATTTACAACGCAGCCACAACAAACAATCTCCAGGAGAAACAGGGAAAAATGCTCCAAGTATGTTCTCAAACATTCTTGTAAAGGTGCAACATCATCATTCTAGCGCAGTTCCCAGCGAAGAATGTGCTAAGTACTCGCCAACAAAAGCTTGCCAAAACTAGATGGTGGCGCAGTGGTGTAACGGTGGAGTTGCTACCTTATCGCGCCAGAGACCCAGGTTAGATCCTGACTATGGGTGTTGTCTGTATGGAATTTGTATATTCTCCCCTTGACCTGTGTGAGTTTTTTCCAAGATCTCCGGTTTCATACTATTGGGAGTATAAAGATGGAGTTGAAGGGGAAGTGAGTACAGGAAAAGTTACAAAAGACTCCCGAATTAATGGAAAGGAAAGTTCGAGAAGGGGTAAGATACTAAGGTCAGGGCGAGCGATGTGAGAAGTGAGGTGAATACATAGAAACATAGAAAATAGGTGCAGGAGTAGGCCATTCGGCCCTTTGAGCCTGCACCGCCATTCAATATGATCATGGCTGATCATCCAACTCAGTATCCCATCCATGCCTTCTCTCTATACCCCCTGATCCCTTTAGCCACAAGGGCCACATCTAACTCCCTCTTAAATATAGCCAATGAACTGGCCTCAACTACCTTCTGCGGCAGAGAATTCCACAGATTCACCACTCATGTCTGACGATTTCTGATAGAATTTTTCGAGGATGTACCTAGTAGAGTGGATAAGGGAGAACCAGTGGATGTGTTTTATCTGGACTTTCAGAAGGCTTTTGACAAGGTCCCACATAAGAGATTAGTATGCAAACTTAAAACACATGGTATTGGGGGTTCAATATTGATGTGGATAGAGAACTGGCTGGCAGACAGGAAGCAAAGAGTAGGAGTAAACGGGTCCTTTTCACAATGGCAGGCAGTGACTAGTGGGGTACCGCAAGGCTCAGTGCTGGGACCCCAGCTATTTACTATATATATTAATGATCTGGATGAGGGAATTGAATGCAACATCTCCAAGTTTGTGGATGACACGAAGCTGGGGGGCAGTGTTAGCTGTGAGGAGGATGCTAGGAGGCTGCAAGGTGACTTGGATATGTTGGGTGAGTGGGCAAATACATGGCAGATGCAGTATTATGTGGATAAATGTGAGGTTATCCACTTTGGTAGCAAAAACAGAAAGGAAAATTATTATCTAAATGGTGTCAAATTGGGAAAAGGGGAAATACAATGGGATCAGGGTGTCCATATTCATCAGTCAATGAAAGTAAGCATGCAGGTACAGCAGGCAGTGAAGAAAGCAAATGGCATGTTGGCTTTCATAACAAGAGGAGTTGAGTATAGGAGCAAGGAGGTCCTTCTGCAGTTGTACATGGCCCTAGTGAGACTACACCTGGAGTATTGTGTGCAGTTTTGGTCCCCTACTTTCCTTGCAAGGAAAGTGGATCACTGGTAGGTGTGGACTCGGTGGGATGAAGGGCCTGTTTCCGCGCTGTATCTCTGAAACAAAAAAAACTAAAGTGTATGTGTTACATATATTACATTACATTGTTTCAATAATATGCACATGTTCAATTAATATACATATTTTCACGCTGTATAAAAACTATGAAAACATAAATTAAAATTTATTGTACAACAACAAAGTGCTGGAGGAACTGTGGGTCAAGCAGCATCTCTGGAGATAATGGAAAGTTGACTTTTCGGGTTGGGATCTTTCTTTAAATTGATGGCTTGTTGTCTGTCCATTCCCTCCACAGATACTGCTGGACCTGCTGAGTTCCTCCAGCACTTTGATTTTTGGTCATGATTTGATCAAAGGTCAAATCATAAAATATTTTCAGCTCGGTCAAGGGATAAATCAAGTGAGGAAAATGCAAAAGAAAAGCTAGACAGGCCATGAATCTGAATTAACATAAAATGCTGGAGGAAGAAGAGTAAATGTTTCATGTCATCAGAACATAAGAAAAGTTATTGAACTGAAATTGTAACTCTATTCCCCTTTTCACAGATACTGTGGAAATCCAGTATTTCCCATTGTTAAAACATAGAACACGGAACAGTACAGCACAGGAACAGGCCCTTCAGCCCACAATGTCTGTGCCAAATATGATGCCAATCATAACATCGTGCAGTTAGGAAACTTCCAGGCTTCCTGATCCATGCCAAATGTAATGTTTATTTATGCTAACCCTGTCAAGAGGGAGGGCGAGCAACCAGAAGTTGTGCACATTGACACAAATGAACTAGGTAGCAAAAGGCGCACTTAAAGCTGGAGTAACTCAGCGGGACAGGCTGCATCTCTGGAGAGAAGGAATGGGTAACGTTTTGGGTCGAGACCCTTCTTCAGACAAAAAGAGATGTGCTCCTGCAGAGCGAATATTGGGAGTAAGGCATGAGATTATAAACAGTACCCAAGGTTAGCATTCTCCAGATTAATCCTAGCGCCAGGCACGCATGAGGTTTGAAAAAGGAAGATAGGGCAGATGAATGCATGGTGAAGGAGTCAGTGCAGGGGGCAGGGATTCTGATTTTTAGACCATTGGAATCTCTTCCGGGGCAGAGGTAACCTGCACAAGAGGGATGGGTTGCACCTGAACTGGAGGGGCACCAATATCGTGGCAGGAAAGTTCGCTAGTGCTACTCGGGAGGGTTTGAACTGGAGAAGCAAAGTGGTGGGAACCAGAGTAGTAGGTCAGAAATTGTGAGGAATGATAGCAAAAATGGATAGAAATATTTCTCAAAGAGAGAGCAGTCAGGGAGAGGTGAAGGAATATAGCGATGCTGATTGGCTGAAGTGTGGGTCTTTCAATGTATAGTGGAGAAAGCAGATGAATTAGAGCCTGGATCAGTGCTTGGGAGTATGATGTTGTGGCCATGGCGGAAATGTGGTTGCGAGAGAAACATGACTGGCTGCTCAATGTTAGAGGCTTTTCTTCATCTTCTTCTTGCACAGCCTAAAGTTGTAGGACAACTTATTCTGTTTGATCTTCTGTTTGTGCACACCAGGTTGATTGCATTAGTCGAAACAGGGTGGACCATGTGAAGGTTGCAATCTCCCACCCCAAAGGGGCTATTGATGTTTCAGGTGTGATCAAGAGGGAGGCAAAAAGAGGTGGAGTTTGGTTACTAACCAGGGAGGATGTTATGGTGGTACTCAGAGAGGACACACTGGAGGGTTCGTCCACTGAGAAGGTATGGGTTGAACTTAATAGTAAGAAAGGTGCAAGCACTCTATTGTAATTGTACCAAACGACCCCAATATCAAGTGGAAGATGGAAAAACAGATATATAGACAGATTATCAAAAGATGCCAAAGCAACAGGGTTGTCTTTGTGAGTGACACTTTTGAGTGGGACTTGCTCAATGCCAAAAATGTATCCAAGAGGGTTTTTTGAAACATTATGTAGATAGTCCAAACTGAGAAGGGAACCTACTGGACCATGTGTTGGGAAATGAGCCTGGCCAGGTGACTGGTGTTACAAAGGAAGAGTATTTTGGGGATAATGATCACAACTCCAGAAGTTTCAAGATAGTTTTGAATAGGGAGGATGGACCTTGAGGGAAGATGCTAAATTGGAGCAAGGCGATCTATAATTAATTATTCTAAGGGGAATAAAACCGTGAGGGGAACAGATAGGGGAATGTCAGATTCAGATTCAGATTCAGATTCAGAAAACTTTATTGTCTGTCGTAACAGAAAATCTTCTTTGACGTGGTTCAACATACAGACAGGACAATGTACTGATAAGCAGTCATACAACACAGATTCCTGCGAGCGCACACAGTGTGTATCGATCTTAAGAGCAAATATAAAGATTAAAAACTGTAAAAATAGACAAGATAAAAGTTGTGGATACGTGTAAAGTGACAACGCGTCAGGGTTAATTTGTCCATTGTTCATTTTTTATTTAAGCTGTCTATGGCAATGGGTATGAATGAGTTTTTGTAGATGTTGTTCTTGGATGTCCAACGTCTTTTACCCAGAGTAGGGGAATCAAGATCCAGAGAATATAGGTTTAAGGTGAGTTTAGAAAGATTTCAATGGATCTTGAGGGACAAATTTCTCTCATAGACACTGGTGGATTTATGGTTTGAGCAGCCAGAGGAGGTAATTGAGGCGGGTACTATAACAGTATTTAAAAGACATTTGACAGGTAAATGTACAGAACATGTTTGGAGGGATATTTGCCAAATGTAGGCAAATGGGACTAGCATAGATGGTCTGGAGAAGGGTTTCAACCAGAAACATCACCCATTCCTTCTCTCCAGAGAAGCTGCCTGTTCCTCCAGCTTTTTTTGTCTATCTTCGGTTTAAACCAGCATCTGCAGTTCCTTCCTACACATAGATGGGGCATCTTGGTCAGCATGGACAAGTTGGGCCGAAGGGCCATATTTCCATGTTGTATGACTCTATGACTCTATCATTCTATAAACCCAGCCTTTTCAATCTCTCACAACTATAACCCTTCATTCCAGGCAACGTCTTGTTGAACCTCTTCTGTACTCGCTCTATTCTACCACATCCCTCCTGCAATGTGGCAACCAGAACCATTCGCAACATTCCCAGTGTGGTCTAATGTCATGCTTTGTCTAACCTCAACATGATGTCCTCCTAACTCTCTATCTTCAATGCCTCAGCCTATAAAGCAAGCTTACCAAATTACTTCTTCACCACCCTGTCCACCTGTGTTGCTACTTTCAGTGAGCTATGGACATGCATCCTAAGGTCCCCCTGTACATATATCAATGCCCCTACGGTCTCTGCCATTTACTCTATGAAATTTGACTTCTCAAAGTGCATTACTTCCCACTGATCTGGATTAAATGTCTATCTGCCACCACTCTGCCCAATAGTCCATTCAACAAACTCTGTCACTACAAAGCCTACTAACCTGTATGTCTTTGGAATGTGGGGGGAAATTTCAGCTGCCTGGTGAAAACCCACGGAGAGAATGCGCAAACTCCGTACAGACAGGACCCGCAGTCATGATCGAACCCGGGTCTCTGGCGCTCTAAGGCAGCAACTCTACCGCTGCACCACTGTGCCGCCCAAAATTATTCATGGCGTCACTAATTTCCATGACACCTACACACGAAATTTCACTAAGAATATTTTTATCCTCCTCTATGAAGGACGATCTGAAGTGTGAATTTAATTGGATTGCCATTTCATTATTTCCCCTTGTAAATTGCCCCTTTTGAGACTTTTAGGGACCCACAATTGGCTAGAATAATTATTTTCTCTTCACACATCTCTATAAGCTTTTATGATCTCTCATTATAAGCCTACTCTCTTAGTCTACTTTTCTCCTTCTTAAGCAACCCCATTGTCCTTGTTGGTTCACTTCTATACTGCTCCCATTTTCTGATTTGCTACTTTTACTGGCCTTTTTATATATTCTCCTACGGTTCTTGCATTAGCAATAATTACTATTTGAAATTCAGCCTCTTCTGTTTGATTTTTTTTTGCACCAGACAGCATTAAATAATTGTTGTAATTCATCAATGTAGTCTTTAAATGCTTTCCGTTGCCTCTCCACTGAAAGCTGCTTGAGTAATAATCCCCAATCTATCACTGCCTCATAACTTTATGGTTTCCTTTAAGTATTCACTGTTTCATTCTTCTTATTGACTACTTCTATTGAAAATGTTCACCTCAACTTCTTCTTTGGTAGTGCTTTGAGCACAAAGATGAATTGCTTCCCTTAAGTACTGTGAATGTGTTTTAAAGTTTTAAATCTCCAGACAAAGCTACAAGTGGGGTGATGCTACTAGATATTGAGATGGAGGGTGGTTTGAACTCTCTCCAGTGCCAACCAACAATCCCCGCACACTATCACTTTCCTTGCACTAACGCTAACACACTAGGAACAGTTTACATTTTTACTAGGCCAATTAGCCTACAAACCTCTTTGGAATGTGGGAGGAAACTTAAGCTTCCTGGTGAAAACACATGGAGAGAATGTGCAAACTCCGTACAGGCAGGATCCGCAGTCAGGATCGAACCCGGGTCTCTGGCGCTCTAAGGCAGCAACTCTGCCGCTGCACCACCATACTGCCCTAAATTATTCATTGTTCAACATTTACTGAAACACTTTACACACCATCTTATTCAATAATGACAATGCTATTTTATTTATTTTTCCATAGACTGTTTCATAAGACCTTGCATGCTTCTGATGCTTGCCAGAGCTGGTTGGTTCAAATTCCACGCCTGAACCTAACATAAGGCACAATTAGTTGTTCGTTCCCCTCATGGCTGAACATTGTGCAAGATTTTAGATTTCTAGACTTCTAGAGAGATGACAGCGCAGAAGCAGCCCTTCGGCCCATCAAGTCCACACTGACCAGTGATCCCGTAGACTAGCACTTTCCTACACATTATGAACAATTTACAATTTTTACCAAAGCCAATTAACGTACAATCTGTATGTCTTTGGAGGGTGGGAGGAAACCAGAGCACCCGGATAAAACCCACGCGGTCACAGGGAGAATGTACAAACTCCATATCGACAGCACCCATAGTCAGGATTGAACCCAGGTCTCTGACGCTGCAAAGCAGCAACTCTATCGAAGCGCCACTGTGCTGCCCTTATGCCAATATTTGAATATCTTTAATCCAGTTATTAGCCATAGTCATACTGCGCAGAAACAGGCCCTTCAGCCCAACTTGCATATGCCAACCAACATGCCCCATCTACATTAGTCCCATCTGCCTGCATTTGGTCCATATCCCTATCAGCGTTTCCTATCCATGTATCTATCAAAATGCTTCTTAAATGTTGCAATAGTATTATTATTGTTATTCTAGATTTTCATTTTTTCAGTTTGCATTTATAGTTTATTAATTAAATATCACATAAAATTGGTTATCTATCCCTTCTCCTGAGGCATTGACAGTGGTTAACGTGTGGTTTGTCCAGATCTCTGACAAGCAGTGAACAAAAACAGTTGTTATTAACAGGGTAATCCTGCAGATTCACAGCTAAACATGATCCTGTCCTCTCATGATATGCACTAGTCAGATGCAGTCACAGGATAGCAATTAGAAGGTGGAACACCAGCTGATTATTCCCCTTTTCAGACATGCTGAGGCCAATTGCAAAATGGCAATTACGATCCTGTTTACAATCAACTCAGACTTGGGAATGTATCCGCCTCTTCTTAAGTGGCAACAGAAAATCTGATGGCAAAGCTTATCACCACCTCAATATGCCAGCTTTAAACTTTAATCTCAGGCAGTAAGTATCTCTGGAGAAAAGGAATAGGTGAGGTTTCAGGTTGGGACCTGTCATCAGACTGATTAGGTTGGGGGGAGGAAGCTCAAAGCCAGGCAAGTGAGGGGGGCGGGGGAGGTTGATAAGCAGATGGTTGGACAAAGGCCAGAGATGTACAGATAATGGGCCTGTCCCACTTAGACGACTTTTTAGGCCACTGCAGGAGACGATGCAGTCGTCACATGTTCGCGGGTGGTTGCCGGGGAGTCACCCTCATGGCCGTGAGGAGTTCCCGCATACTGGGAACTAGTTGCGGCCTCATTATGGTCGCCGTGAAACCCAACTGAAGCTTGAGCTCAGGATTAGATGAAAAATTGTACTTTATAATCTACGAACCTATCTCCAATGACGTATTATGTAATTAATTCCACCTTTTCTCTTTTTTGATATTTGTAATTCTTTTTTCTCTCTTTCTCTCTTTCTATCTATATAAAAAAACACTAGAAGCAGAATTAATCGACAATTGAAAATTTTAATAATGTATGATTGATGTATATGAAAAGTTTTTGTTACTATAATATGTACTATACTTTATAATATGTTTGCTTCTAATAAAAATATTTTTTTAAAAAAAAGAATTTTTCAACAGGTTGAAAAATTAGCGGCGAGTAGGGAGAATTCCTGAGCCGTAGGTGGGTCGGCAGGAGGTCCTAATGGGTTGCCAGGAGGTCGAAGGTTCTCGGGGGTTCTCATAGGTTGCAGCCGGTGCTGACCGGTGAATTTCATTGGCTCATTGGGGAAAAAAAAGTACGTTTTCAGAACCAAGGATAACCAACCGGTAATGTTAAATGTCCGCCGAGCTTCACAACCGTGTATCTCTGGCTTCTTAAAAGTTGTCCCGCGCTTGCCCTGTCCCCCGCCTGCATAACGGGCTGGTGAAGGAAGTGATGTGTGTGTGTGTGTGTTCCACTCTGACAGTCGCCGTTCCAGTTGTCGGTTTTTCAGGCGATTCGCGGCAACATAACAGTCGCCGGCAGTCCGCTGAAAAATCGCCTGTGGGACAGGCCCAGTAGGGTGGAAGAGTTGTGAATTGTGAAGCTAAATGCAGCCTCCCCTCAGCCTGAAGAAGGGTGTTGAAGAAGCACGCAACAAAAGCTTTTCACTGTACCTTGGTACATGGGACAATAAACTAAACTGAAACTAAAATTGTAGTATTCAATGTTCATACTGCATTTTGTTACATTGTGAGCTAGTCAAGTGGAATATGGAGTGCTGTCCCTCCAGTTTACGTGTAGCCTCACTCTGGCAATAGAAGAGGCCCAGGACAGAAAGGTCAGTATGGGAATGGGGAGCGGAATTAAAATGGCTAGCGACCAGGAGATCCAGCAGGTCCTGGTTGACCGAGTTGAAACTACACTTACGCTCACCAATAGAAAACAGTTCTAAGCTTGCTGGTGTAGAGGATGTAAATTTAAGGTTTTACTTCGGAGTCACGTGAGTGATTCCATGAAGAACCCGCTCAGCACGCATGCGCGGCATTACGTTCAGCAGAGCAACAGCGGCGCAGCGGGAGTCAGGCGCTCCCGCTGCGGAGGTGAAAGAACGGGCCGTCAGGTAATCTCTGAGGTCGGGGTTTTCTTTCACAGGGAGCCTTCTGCTTTCAGGCAGAGAAGAAAGGCTCTTAGATAAACCTGTCCCCCGCTCGACTCCACGGAGGAGCGTTCCATCAGGGGGGGGTGGGGGGTCAGCAACAAGGCGGTAGGACCACTTACCCGGCGCTCCGCTATTCCCCGACACCGCGCTGGAAGTAAAAAGCCACGGAAGAGGCGTCCGGCCGGTGGCTTCCAACTTGTCGGACGGGGACGTCTCTCCACCCACACGGGGGGACAGACAGCCGCCTGAACAGACCTGTCCCCCGCTCGACTGCATGGAGGAGCATTCCATCTGGGGGGGGGGGGGGGTGGGGGGGGTAGCAACAAGGCGGACTATTTCCCCGACACCGCGCCGAGCCCAGCCCGCTAGCGCCTGATCAACGGGCTGTAAGTAAAGCCATGGAAGAGGCGTCCGGCCGGTGGCTTCCGGCTTCCGACGTGTCGGACGGGGACGTCTCTCCACCCGCCCGGGGGAGAGACAGCCGCCTGAGCCACTGGAGCGGCTCCTGGAGCAGGAGCTCCAGCGAGACACGCTTCGTGAGGGGCGCTCTCACAGAGGAGAGTTCAGGCACTCCCTCCACAGTGCCTTCTGCACTGTCCATTGCTTCTTCCTTACCCGAGGGTAGCTTTGGTGACCAGGACTGGGCTGGTCAAGAACAGGGGACAATGGCTGAAGATCTCGGGAGTATGCAAGGGGTGCAGGAACAGGAAGAGCTGCTAGGTGTGGTGGACCGCTGCGTGGCAACCCCAAGTGCAGGAGGCCGTTCAAGGCTCTACAGGAGAGGTGGCAGCTCCAGAGAACTGTGAGTCCCTTAAAGTGCCGGCTGTAAACAGCCAAAAGTGGGGGCACGTTGGGGCAAACATTCGGAACCAGGAGCTAAAACTGCAGCGGATCCTCAGGCTCCTGACGTCAGCCATCACATCGTCTGCTCGTTCCGTGGAACAATATGGTGATGACCTTCGTAAACAAATCATAAGACCTGCCATAAAATCCTAAATTTGCGGGGTTGTGCAAAACCTCAGCCACTGAGTCAGACCCACTGCTCTTTGGCAAAAACCTCACAAAGCATATGAAGGATATGGAGAGGCCTTAACAAACTTTTGGTCTCATGAGGGCAGGCCCCGGGACGAGCAAAACCAAAAATAAGCAGCAGCACCCCATCGCGTCCATCAGTCGACGTCTACCATATGGGACTGATGAAAGCTCGGGGTCCGCATTCTATCACCGAAAGTCTTCTTTAGACCAGGGCCCAGAGCGGACCCCATGGAAAATGTGCCACCCCCCAACGTCACCGCAACGTCAGACGACGTGCAACACTCGTTGGACCGGCAGGAAACAGAAGAATACCCAGAACCATGGAGGTAGGTGGGTCTGGTTCCTACCAGTATATCGAGTAATACTAACACACGGGAGTCTATCACAAGTGATCAGTATATACTCAATGGCATTAGTGGATACAAATACAATTCATTCTAGAAAAACTGCCACCAGTTCAACATTCACCCCAGAGGGTATTTTTCCCCTCTCCGTTAAAGAAACGAGAGGGACAAGCTGAACTGGTGAGACTAATTACAAAGGGTATCATGGGAAAACCTGAACCCTTGCTATTTGTATCAAATATATTCACTAAACCCAAAAAAGATGGTGGATATCGCATCAGCATTGACTTAACTTCACTAAATGTGTTTGTTAAGTATATACATTTCAAAATGGAAACAGTTGTTACTGCCAAACAACTAAATTCCAAAGGATACTTGATGGCAAGCATTGATCTTAAAGATGTTTACTATTTAGTACCATTCACAAAGATCATCGCAGATACCTGAAATTTACCTGGATGGGGCAGCTATAGCAGTTTAAAGCGTTACCCAATGGGTTCACATCAGCCCAAGATTGTTCACCAAGACACTAAAACCAGCTCTGGCAATATTCAGAAGACAAAAACATATTGTCATGGCATATCTTGATGATATCTTAAATGGTAGGCAAAACCATGGAATTGACTAAGTTAGCCGTATCAGCTACAAAACAGTTATCCAAAACCCTGGGATTGTCTTACATCCAGATAAATCTAAGTTGAAGCCATCCACAATCATGGACTACTTGGGCTTCACAATTAATTCAGTCTACGTGACTGTAACATTGCCAAGAGACACATAGTTGAATTGGCACAATCATGAAACAAACTACCAACTACTCGACAAGTAAGAGCAATTGGGAAAATGGTAGCAGCATTTCCAGCTACATAATTCGGACCTTTACACCAAAAACGACATACAGGTCATTATGATCATGTCATGAAGTTACCCACTGAAGCAATATCAGAACTACAGTGGTGGGCAAAAAACTTTTAGCATAGTTTATAGCCCTATTATCATCACTAACCCTATGTTAGTTATCCAAACAGATGCCAGTGCTCAAGACTGGGGAGCAACTAACTCTATATCTAGCACAGGTAATAGAAGGACTAACCCGGAGTCATCATTACCACTTACACTGGGCATTAATTATCTAGAGATGGGTGACTTTTATGGTTTAAAGCATATGCACAAATATGCATCACTTGCATGTACGGTTACAAATAGATAAATACTACGGTGGTGGCCTACATTAACCATATGGATGGCATAAAATCGGTATCATGCGACAAGTTGGTCAACACAATTTGGCAATGGTGTGTCAAAAGACATATTTGGCTATCAGCAACTTACCTGCCAGGTAAGCTAAATACAGTGGCAGACACCAGGCCACGTAAATTTAATGACAACATCGAATGGATGTTAAAACCCCCAAATTTTTTTTCGCAAAAGTGATCAAGCAATTGGCACACCAGATATCGATTTATTTGCATCAAGGCTAAATCACCAGGTACCTATGTATGTTCCTTGGGAACCAGACCCTGAGGCAGCAGCAGTAGATGCGTTCGCGTTGGATTGGGGAAATTCTTCTTCTCTGCATTTCCTCCCTTCTGCCTCATCAGTCGGGGACTACGCACAATACGAATGGACTCTGCTTCAGGTATTTTGATAGTACCCGACTGGCCTACGCAGCCATGGTTCCCAATACTCCATGACATGGTTGTTGAAACTCCGATGGTATTCCCCAGTGACCCAGAGTTATTAACATCTAATGTCGGGCACAAGCCACCCGTGCCATGAAAAAATCAAACTCCTGGGTTGCAGATTCTGCACGAACCACTTCTGGGACTGGGATTATCATAACAAACCGTCGACACCATGTCAGCATCCCTCTGAACATCCACTAAAAAACAGCACTTGTCCAGCATCAAAAAATGGGAGAAGTACTGCTTGGATACAGGGACCACCTACTCAACCGCTACAGTTACCAACGTACTGGAATTCCTGGCGAACCTTCACCACGATGAAGGACTCAGCTACAGAGCCATCAACACAGCTAGAAATGCCCTGCCTGTCTATTTAAAGCCAGCTCCAGGACAACAGGCCATGGGGTCCCCCCAGCTGGTGGTCAAACTAATAAAGGGTATTTACAACTCTAACCCCCTAGACCAAGGTACACCCATACATGGGATGTCAGTGTGGTTCTGACATACCTCAGGGGATGGCCACCAGCCAGATCCCTCAACCTGGAACAATCTATGCTCAAAACACTCGTTGATGGCACTTGTATCTGCACAGAGGGTCCAGTCACTACACCTATTGCGACTGGACAGCATGCTCACAGCTCCAGACCAGATCTCTGTCATTATCCAGGGACTGATCAAACAGAGCAGACCAGGAACACCTAATCCAGTCGTGGAATTCCGGGCTTACCCGCCAGAACCACGGTTATGTGCCATGACCCACCTACTATCCTACATAGACACAACCAAAATATTCGAAGGAGATGAAAAAGCCTTGTGGGTCAGTCATAAAAAATTTTATGGTCGGTGACGAGACAAACCATTGCGAGATGGCTCAAGCAGGTGCTAAAAACTGCTGGGACAAACACTAACATGTACAAATTTTATTCCACCAGGGCAGCATCCATGTCGACGGCTAAAAGAATGGACGTGCCTATAGACCACATCCTTGCTACAGCAGGATGGTCGGGGGAAAGACCGTTCAGAAATTGTATAATAAGCCGTTGGCAAAACCTGTTTTATTTGCAGGAAAGATTTTACAGACTGCAAGTATTTAATTTAAGCCCAGGGGAGCAATTTAATTTCTTTGTTGTTATTGTTAAAAAATACCATTGTGTTTTTCTACAAACAGATTAATTGGTTGATTACGATAACACACTTCCTCCCTCAAGGACTTCGGCAATGCGTGAAATAATAACTGTTACACGTTTTGAAATCACAGAGCTTTGAAGTCTTCACGGAATCACTCACGTGACTCCGAAGTAAAATAGTAAGATTAAACGAGAACTTACCAGTTTGAAATTTGATCTGTATTTTACGAGGAGTTACGATGAGGGATTACGTGCCCTCCGCTCCCACCCTCAATAATATGGATCAAACTGATAAACTGATGTCTCCTTGTCTTTGCTATGTTTACTTCAATAACTGTGTCTATCTGTGATTCCATACCGCTGCTTTGAAGTATGCCGTGCATGCGTGTTGACGGGTTCTTCATGTAATCCCTCATCGTAACTCCTCGTAAAATACAGATCAAACTTCAAACTGGTAAGTTCTCATTTAATCTTACTATTTTTTGTTTCTATTCTCACAAGATAAATTAAAAGATCAGTATTAGGGATTTCTTTCCCCATTGTTATTAACAATCTACATCTCTTTAAAGCCTTAGTTGATTCAAGTGATGTTGGGACTTACCACTTTGTTTACATTCTAATCCTGCACCACAATTTGAAGGGTAGTCTTCAAATGGACAGGGTGAGATCGCTCATCTTTCAGCACTTGGTTCCCTGACCTACTGAGTTCCTTTAGCAGTTTATTTTATGCTTAAGATTCCAGCACCTCGAGTCTCTGGTGGACTCCTTGAGAGTTTTAGTAGTGTGGACTAGTGGGTTATGTCAGTATATATTATCAGTATATATTATCCAACCATTGGTTTCTTAGATATATTATCCAACCATTGGTTGCATAGATTTCTAACTAGGAGTGGAGCTCAAGCATTGGAGGCAGGTTTACACTTCAGGAATGGCACCATGGCACATCTGTTAGAATTGCAGCCTCGCAGCTCCAGTGCTCTGGGTTCAATCTGTTGCTCTCCAGTTTGCAGGTTCTCCCTGTGACCACGTGGATTTTGCCTGAATGCTCTTGGCTTCCTCCCACACCCCAAGGACTTGCAGGTTAATTGACACTGTTAAATTGCCTCAATTTTGTTATTACATGGTGGAATCTGGGTGTTGCAATTTGTGATTTATTTGTTTGTTTTTAATTCAGATTTCCAGCATACTCAGCTTAACAATTGTTATTTCATTGCTGATTGTCGAAGGTTACTGTGCACAATTTGTCTGATGCATTTCTCTGGTTACTTTAAACATATTACTTGTTGTCAAGCTTAATGCTTAGTGTTTGAAAAGCTAATGCATCGTGCTTCAAATACTTTTTTAAATGTATTGATTGATTTAAGTTGTGCATTTTGCTATGGTGAAATACAAATTCATAACCTTGAGCCTACCAATTCAGTATTATTACCTTACAACAGAATATTTCTTGCAATTTGCTCAAAAGAATAGATTCTATTTAAATGAAAACTCATGATGCAAGTTTATAGGAATTTGATTAGGCCGCATTTGGAGAATGGCGAGTGATTCAGGTTGCCTTGTTACAAGAGGGATGTGGAGGCTTTGGAAAGGGTGCAGAGGATGTTCACTAGAGTGACGCCTAGATTAGGGGATAAGAGCGAAATGGAGAGACTGGATGGACTCGGATTGTTTTCTCTGGAATGCCAGATATTGTGGTAAAACCTGATGGGAGCGCACAAAATTATGAGAGGCAGAGATAGGGCAGACTTCCAGAATCCTTTTACCAGGATGGAAATGTCAAATATTAGAGGGGCAAAGTTTAAGGGAAATGTGTGGGGCAATTTTGTTTTACATAGGGTGGTGAGTGCTTGGAACGTACTTCCACTGGTGGTGGTTGAGGCAAATACAATCATTGTATCTATGATATATGGATATTCAGACACTGGAAGGATATGGATTATGTGCGGGCAGAAAAGATTTGGTCTTGGCATCATATTCAGCACAGACATAGTGGACCGAAGGGCCTGTTCCCATGCATTACTCTTCAAAGGTTCAAAGGCTATATTTAAGAGGGAGTTAGATGTGGCCCTTGTGGCTAAGGGGATCAGGGGGTATGGAGAGAAGGCAGGTACGGGATACTGAGTTGGATGATCAGCCATGATCATATTGAATTGCGGTGCAGGCTCGAAGGGCCGAATGGCCTACTCCTGCACCTAATTTCTATGTTTCTATGTTTCTAAAGGTCAGTTTATTGTCACATGTACCAATTAAGGTGCAGCAAAACTCAAATTATCATACAGCCATACTAAGAAAAGCAACAAGACACACAACTACATAAAAGTTAACATAAACATCCACCACAGCGGATTTCCCACATTCCTCACTGTGATGGAAGGCAATAAAGTTTAGCCTTCTTCCATTTTATTCTCCCGCGGTCGGGTCGGTCGAACCATCCACAATTGGGGCAATCAAACTCTGTCAACCAGCGATCGAAGCTCCTGTGTTGGGGCGATCGTAGCTATCTCGTCGGGGCAGTCGTAGCTATCTCATCGGGGCAGTCGAAGCTCCTGCAGTTTGGAGCTCCTGGAGTCGGCCTCTAACCAGCGACCGCGAGCTCCATGATGTTAAAGTCCGCAGGCTCCCATGGTTGGAGCTCCAAAGTTGATCCCTGACTGGGGCCGTGAGCTGCACGATGGTAAGTCTTCTAGCTCCCACGGTGGAGCTCCTGAAGTCGGTCTCCAGTTGAGGCCCGCCGGCTCCTCGATGTTAGGCAGCAATGCGGACAGGGATATGATACGGAAAAAAATTGCATTTCCGTCGAGGTAAGAGATTGTAAAAAGTTTCCCCAAGCCCCCCACCCCCCCACATAAGACAAGCTAAAGAACACTAAAACATACATTTAACACATACTATAAAAAAACAACAAAGGAGGAAGCAACGAGACAGACTGTTGGCGAGGCAGCCATCGTTGACGCCACCCGGTGTTGTGGTTCTATGTTCTGTGTAAAATTCTTTCTTTTAAATTACACATTCAACATGTTTTCTCTTGTGATATTGTCTTTCTATGTTCCTTGTAAAAAAAACAGTCAATCCTGGTAGGACAGCTCACTATTACAATGCATTATTTCCCCAGATTACCCCAAAACATCATAATTTGAGGATTTTTCCCACAGTCTGTACTTAATGTCAGTGGTTTACAACCTTTCGTGTCTATAGGCCTTTTCCATACTGTAGCAGACATAATTTTTTATTCTTTTTATGAGTCCCTTGCCTTTCTAAATTGTTTCCAGCCTGGTCATCTGGCTTTTTGCCAGCTCAATGAATCTTTCATTTGCTTGCTACCTTGACCTTTTACTGTGGCGTCGGTTTCAAATGTGCCAAATGGTCACCTTGATTTCCTTTCTCATCTCCATTTCCAACTACTAAGAGTTGAAGTTTTTATTCTTTATTCTGACGTTATTAATACATTTTAACTAGACTATAATTGGTGGGGTTTTTTTATCACACAGTTGATTTTATATTGTTATGTCGTTTAAAATGAAATATTATTGATATAAAAATGAGCATAGTTAAAGAACAGAAATTGAGACTGGTGGTTAATTAATGTTTCTTCGACTGGATAATTGCAAACACTGAGTCCCCTGTGAGGTCTTTAGTTGAAGCATCTCAAAATATATTAGTGAGTTGCTCTTGTAAAAATACAACAATATTTTGGCAACAATATTAAACATTTCAGATGGTAAATACATAAGAAATATGACCAATGGAGAACAATACACAGCTTCAAGACAATATAAATAATTTAATAGCTGGTAGTTGACAGGTGAAACTTAATATGGTCTGAGCAGAAACTGTGTGGAAGGAAGGAGAAGAAACGTGTGGGAGGCAATTTTTACTGAATACTTTAGTAGCAGTAAAATAGAGCTAAGAAGTGGGCTCAAAGTTTAATGAGTCTGAAGAAGGGTTTCGGCCCGAAACGTTGCCTATTTCCTTCGCTCCATAGATGCTGCTGCACCCGCTGAGTTTCTCCAGCAATTTTGTGTACCCTCAAAGTTTAATGACAGTTTAACTATTATAAATAGATGGCCAGAAGTTTGGTAAACAACTGATTTCCACTTAATGCCCCAACACAATAATTCATTAAAGAGTCTATGCCATGTTATGTGATGAGCACTATACGTTGCACCCACCTCGCACCAACCATTTGTTTGGGAGTAAGTATAATGATCTACTTACATGGAATTATTTTCATATAAGCAACCTTGATATCTGATTGAGAGCAAAGCTCATATCCAGTATCATATTAAAAAATCGACATGAACTTAACAGGTGTCAGAGGTTATGAGGAGAAGGTAGAAGAATGGGGTTAGGAGGGAGAGATAGATCAGCCATGATTGAATGGCGGAGTAGACTTGATGGGCTGAATGGCCTAATTCTACTCCTATCACTTATGACCTTAACCTTCATATTCACTTCAATGTTTTTTTGCCTGCCATCACAGTGAGGAATGTGGAGGAGTCACTGTGGTGGATGTTTATGTTAAAATGTATTTTGTGTGTTCCATTGCTTTTTATTTGTATGACTGACTTGGCAAATGAAATTCCTCTTATGTTCCTCAAAACATACTTGGCTAATAAAGTATTATTGTGATTGTGATTGTGATTATGATTGTGAATGTTAGTCACTGTTGTCAATTGAGAACAGAGAAGAATGACACACAAATAACAGTTGGAAAAATAACTTTTCATTTGTTAGTTAATGGATGAATATTTGCCACTATAATTAAAGATTGTTAAATATATAGGAAATCTAAAATAAAAATGCTTAGGAAGGAACTGCAGATCCTGGTTTATATAGAAGATAGACACAAAATGCTGGAGTAACTCAGAGGGACAGACAGCGTCACTGGTGAGAAGGAAGGTGACGTTTAGGGTCGAGACCCTTCTGATGAGTCTGAAATGCTCAGCATGTCAGGCAGCCCCTGTGAAGAATGAATGTTATCGATCTTTAATCAAAAATCCATCCTCCTTCCCTTTGACATTTCTGTCCTTGACTTCCTGGTAGTATTACATCAGAGCTCAGTGTATGCCAGAGGAACTGGGAACTGGCTTATTGGGCTCAGTGGTCTTCAATACTCAACAATGAATCTAGTAATGACAAATAATCAACCTTTGCAGTTCATCTTTGTTTTCAGGTAATTCTGTTTCCATCTTTATAACCAATTATCTATTATTCATTAATAATTCACCATATTTATCATTACATTTCTTCTGCCTTCTACATTTCTATCTTTTGTTTCCCTCCTTCCCTTCCTGCCTTTCTCTGCATCTTATCTTTTAAGTCTTCCTTAGAAAATAGAACGGCACAGCATAAGAACAGGCCCTTCGGTCCACAATGAATGAATGAATGAATGAATGCCAAACCTGACACACATAATGCCCAGACCAACTCTTATCTGTCCGCACATAATCCATTTCCCTCCATTCCCTGCATATCCATATGCTTTTCCAAATTGTCTCGTCAATTATAAATGCCACTATTATATATGCCTCAACCACTACTGCTGACAATGTCTTAAACCCTCTCACCACCCTCTTGCCCTGCACATCTCCTTTAAACTTTGCCCCTCTCATCTTATAGCTATGCCCTCTTGTATTTGATTTTTCCATCCTGGGAAAAAGATTCCGACTGTCTACCCTGTCTGGGCCTCTCATAATTTTATGTACTTCTATTAGTTCTCCCCGCAACCTCCGGCATTCCAGAGAAAACAATCCATGCTGTCCAACCTCTCCCTGTTGCTCATACTTCCCTTGCCAAAGCCTCCACATCCTTTCTGTCATGGGAAAACCAGAGATGCATGCAATGCTTCAAATAATTCTGATCAACCTTTAATACAAACTCTGTTATTCTCCCCACAGATACTACCTGACCTGCTATGTATTTTCAGTGTTTTCCATATTTTATTTCAGTGATCTGCTCCTTTATGAATAGCATGTTAGAACCTTGTCCATTCACCCGTAAAGGCAAACCAACCTTGTTATCGTCTATTAGAAGAGACAGTATGTCCATCATTGCAGCACCTCATCAACGTTGCACAGAAATGTCAAACTAAATAATGTGTGTAAGGTCAGAGTAGGGCTTGAACTAGCAACTTTCTGACAAAAAAAGAGAACTGTTACCAATAATCCAAACTGAAAATTAAACTCATTGTATTACATAAATCCTACACTTGTCATCACCTTTCATTTTTATTTTGGCGGAAATGGTAGGAAATGTAGTCAGTGCTCAGATCATCAAATCCATCAGTTTTTGGTTCCCAGTTTTGTGGCTACTTAAATCTGAGGTAACTGAAGGCAACATAAAATGAATTAATATTGAACTTTCAATACAAAGGGGCAACATTTGGGTGGGATAGTGGTGCAGTGAGTAAAACAGCTGCCTCACAACTCCTGCAACCTGGCTTTGATCCTGACTGCCAGCACTGTCTGAGTGGTTTTGTACATCCTCCCTTTGACTATATATTTTTTCTGCCAGATGCTCCGGTTTCTTCCCACATCCCAAAGATGCCTGGGTTAAAATTCTAATTTATGTAACACTTGCATTCCCTCTCTCCCCGCTTCTCCCCCCACCCTGGTTGGCCTACTAGTTTCACTGTCATCCTGCTTCATTTCACTGGTCATACACCTTCATAATCACCATTTCATCAGCCAACGATGAACCATTGTGGGCTCCACCTTTCCTCGATCATTCTTGCTCTCCTTGATTTGATCTTTTCATATCTTCCATTCTTCTGATCTTTGTATCTTTTCATACATCTACTTTCCCTTCCCCCTGACTCTTAGTCTGAAGAAGGGTCCCAACCCGGAACATCACCTATTCCTTTTCTCCAGAGATGCTGTTTCACCCATTGAATTACTCTAGGATTTTGTGACTGAAATAGACAATAGACAATAGACAATTGGTGCAGGAGTAGGCCATTCGGCCCTTCGAGCCAGCACCGCCATTCAATGTGATCATGGCTGATCATCCCCAATCATTACCCCGTTCCTGCCTTCACCCCATATCCCCTAACTATGCTATTTTTATGAGCTCTATCTAGCTCTCTCTTGAAAACATCCAGCCAACCTGCCTCCAAAGAATTCCACAGACTCACCACTCTCTGTGAGAAAAAGTGTTTCCTCGTCTCTGTTCTAAATGGCTTATTCATTATTATTAAACTGTGGTTCTGGATTCCCCCAACATCGGGAAAATGTTTCCTGCCTCCAGCATGTCCAAACCCTTAACAATCTTATATGTTTCAATGAGATTCCCTCTCATCCTTCTAAACTCCAGAGTGTACAAGCCCAGCTGCTCCATTCTCTCAGCATATGACAGTCCCGCCATCCCGGCAATTATTATTATTTTTTTAATATATTTTATTAGAAGCGATTGTACAAGGATAAGGCGATCAATATAACAATTATACAATTATTGTACAGCTTCATTTTTAACGTAAGAACCTAAATTTAAAAAAAAGAAAATAGAGAAAAAAATGAAAAAAAGGGACAAAAGAAGTGAACGAATTAAAATAAATAAAAGAGAAAAGAAATAAGAAACAAAAGATGGAGATATACCTTTCTCCCTTCATTCAGTAACTCAGTAAAAGGGAACCATGTCTTAAGAAATTGATCTGCTTTTTCCGCCGAGACAAGCCTAATATTTTCATTCCAGGAATTCACCTTGTAAACCTAAGCTGCACTCCCTCAATAGCAAGAATGTCCTTCCTCAAATTAGGGGTCCAAAATTGCACACAATATTCCAGGTGTGGTCTCACTAGGGCTCTGTACAACTGCATAAGGACCTCTTTGCTCCTATATTCGATTCCTCGTGTTATAAAGGCCAACATGCAATTCGCTTTCTTCACTGCCTGCTGTACCTGCATGCTTACTTTCATAGGCTGATGAACAAGGACCCCCAGATCCCGTTGTACTTCCCCTTTTCCCAACCACGCCATTTAGATAGTAATCTGCCTTCCTGTTTTTGCTACCAAAGTGGATAACTTCACATTTATCCGCATTAAACTTAATCTGCCATGCATCTGCCCACTCCCCCAACCTGTCCAAGTCACCCTGCATTCTCGTAGCATCCTCTCACAATTCACACTGCCACTCAGCTTTGTGCCACCTGCAAATTTGCTAATGTTACTTTGAATGGGTTGATAGTTTAATTTTTTTTGTTTAGTTTAGAGATACTGCACGGAAAAAGGCCCTTCAGTTCACCGAGTCCACACTGACCAGTGATCCCCGCAGACTAACACTATCCTACATACAGTAGGGACAAATTACATTTAAGCCAAGCCAATTAATCTACAAACCAGTACGTCTTTGGAGTGTGGGAGGAAACCAAAGATCTCGGAGAAAACCCACGCGGTCACGGGGAGAACGTACAAACTCCGTACAGGCAGCATCTGTAGTCGAGATCAAACTCAGGTTTCTGGCGCTGTAAGGCAGTAACGCTACCTATGTGCCACTGTTCTGCCCACTTCTTGGCATCAGTATATTGTTCTTTGTGTATAGGGAGGTGGTAAAATCTGTGGGAATGTGGGAGAATAAAATTGGAATAAGGTAGAATTAGACCACTCCCTCTGTGACTCCCTGTTCGACAAATCCTTCCCCATCCACCCTTCCCTAATTCCTAGATATAAAGCGGGATAGGCAGCATCTCTGGAGAGAAGGAATGGGTGACGTTTCGGGTTAAGACCCTTTTTCAGACTCATTCCCTAATTCGTGCCACTTATCCCTGCAATTGCAGGAAGTGCACTTGTTTACACATTTGGGATTAATGTAGGAACGGGTAAAATGCATTGTAGGTGCCGCACGGTCAGCATTGTCATGTTGGGCCGAAGGGCCCGTTTTGTATGGTCACTCTTTCACTAACATTCGCAATATGAGCAAACCCAAAGATCTGTTACAACAATGGGGAAAGACATCATAAATTAGCATGTTTTAGTTTGCAGTTAAGCTCAAATTTTTATTTAAATATGTGCAAAGGCCTCTGAGTTCTGCTGGTATTGATAGCTCTTAAAGAATTTCTTTGGATTGATGTGTACACATTGCTAAAGTTTTAAAAGCCCATGGGAGCAATCAGGAAGGAATAGATTGCATTTTGCTCTCAGGAGAAATGTATTAATCAACTTGTGGCCTTATATGCAATTACAGAGCATTGCAAGGCCAATGGAAAATCCACTTACAAAGCTTATATCTTTGATCTATTGCCCACTGCATCCTAGAGAAGTTGGTCGTGAAACCCAAGGACTTGAATTTTACCTATCTCAGTATCACATTTATTTCAGCATCCAGCTGAATGATACCCGCATTCTGAAGAGTAGAATGAGATAGTGAACTGTCAGTCAGCTTATTGGATGGTTCCAAAAGCATTTTATTACCTGAGCTTTTCTGAAATGTGTTCTTCATTACAAGTGATATTGCTGTGATGATAGGCTTACAGGGGGATCTGATGCAGTTTGCTCACCCTCATTTCAGGCTTCAGGAACGGCATGCTGGAAAGCGCACCAAATAATGTCACAAATATTAAAAATATTGCTCCAGAGTGCATGTTCACCAGACCACGGAGGATATAAATATTAGGCCACTAATAGATGTAAAGGTTCATAAGTTATAGGAGCAGAATTAGGCCATTCGGCCCATCATGTCCATACTGCCATTCAATCATGGCTGATCTATCTTCCCCTCTCAATGTTTGTGTAAATTGTGTTGTGTCTTGGTTCTTCTTCTTGTTTGTATGACTGCAGAAACTCTTGCCTTCTCCCAATAACCCATACTAATCAAGAATTTGTCAACCTTAAAAATATCCATTGATTTGTCCTCCACTGCCTTCTGTGGCAATGTATTCCACTGATTCACCACCCTCTAACTAAAGAAATTCCTCCTCATCTCCTTTCTAAAGGCACACCATATTATTCTGAGGCTATGAGCTTTCTAAAGGCCCGGTGCTTTCAAACGCTCATCATATGTTAACTCAATCACTCCAGGATCATTCCCGTAAACCTCTTCTGGACCCTCTCCAATGGCAGCACATCCTTCCTCATTTAAGAGGCTCAAAGGGTCTGGGCTGCGCGAGCCACGTCGCAGCGGCCTCTGCAGTCCATCTGTCTTTTTTTATTTTCTTGTCTGGTTTGAGTGTAGTTTACAGTGTTTTTTTTTTAACTGGGTATGTGAACCTTTTAAAATATTTTCCATGTACGGTGGAGTTGACCTTTTCTCTGTCGGGTCTCCATTGTCGTTGGGGCCTAGCACCGTGGAGCGGCCTCCAACCGGAACGACCTGGGGCTCCCGTCACGGAGCCTGCGGACCTACTACCATCGCGGAGCTGGCCGAGTCCGGAGCGGGAGGAGCTGTGGTGGCGCGCTGCTGCGGCCCGACCCCGGAGATTCGGAGGCTCCAGCCGCAGGCCCGGTGGACAGTGACACCGGAAGCCCGCGGGCCCCCTGCTGGGAGACCGCTTTTCGGAGCTTCAGCAATGGCGACTTCTCCCGCCCGAGTTGCGGAGTTTTTGAGGATGACCTGGTGCGGGGCCTTACATCGCCCGGCGCAGCTTTAATGGCCGCAGGACTTGCTAGCACCCGCCGGGGGCTCCAACATCAAGACCCGGAGCATGGCCTTGCATTGCCCGGCGCGGCTTTAATGGCCGCGAGACTTACTTACCATCGCCCGCCGGGGGCTTTGACTTTGACATCGGGAGATGAATGGGGAGTGCAGGGGAGAGATAAGACTTTGCCTTCCATCACAGTGAGGAGGAGATTCGCTGTGATGGATGTTTGTGTAAATTGTGTTGTGTCTTGGTTCTTCTTCTTGTTTGTATGACTGCAGAAACTAAATTTTGTTTGAACTTCTGGGTTCAAATGACCACAAATAAAATCTAATCTAATCTAAAACTGATGTCAATGCTCCAAATGTGGTCTGACAAGTGCCTTATCAAGCCTCTGCATTGAATCCCTGTTTTTATATTCTAGTTATTTAATATTTCTTTAGAGTCATAGAGACTCATAGAGTCATACAGTGTGGAAAGAGGTCCATCGGCCCAACTTGCCCACAGCTACACTAGTCCCACCTGCCTGCGTTTGGCCCATATCCCTCTAAACTTGTCCTATCTATGCATCTGTCTAATTGTTTCTTAAACATTTTGATAGTCCCTGCCTCAACTATCCCCTCTGGCAGGTCGTTCCAGACACCCACCATCCTTTGTGTGAAAAAGTTACCCTTCAGATTCCTACTCAATCCTTTTCCCTTCACCTTAAACCTACGTCCTCTGGTCCTCGATTCACATACTCTGGGAAACAGTCCCTGTTCATCCACCCTCTCTATATATTTAATATTTCTATATTTAATATTCATTCATGCTCATACCAACAAAAACATTTATATTCATCAGAGAACATAATCCTTCTCTGAAACATTAAGATTTAATACAGCTGGTGTAATATTGGGTGCAGCTGCAGAGTGCCTCAGACACTACTCCCCTCCCATTGCAGCCACTTTTCTATTTTGCCATAGGTGAGGTCATTAGGTCTTCGTTTTCAAAGTGTGCAAACTGAATTGTGGCATGTGTTCCCAAATTGGTATTCAAAATCCACTGAGGTAAAGAGCTGCTTGATTTATTCAAATGCCTCGAAGAAGTGACTTTGTCACAGGTCTTAATTCAGTTATAAATTGTTTATCAAGCCGCTAACTTTGGGGAGTTGCATTTGCTATTTTTCTAATTATTTTTTTGTACTTTGCAGCTTTTGGACGTTTCTGGATTCTGTGTATGTTTTCAGCCCTCTTTTCAGTGTCAACATTCGGTCATAGAGGGGTTGAATATTGTAGAAACCAACTAAATGATTGTAAATAAAATTTCAGGAAGTTCTAGCACAGATGAATATTCCAAAAGGCTGATTTTACACCCGTATTGCCGATTAATAAACACCCCCGGTACCCTTTCTCTACAATCTAAGCCTTGTTTTTATTTCTAATGTTTTTCCCATGCAGATCAAAATTCATCATTAGAAGCATTAACTCTCTTTCTATCTGCATATTGTTTTCTGATTTGCTTTATTTATACAGGTATTTCAGATTTTTAACCTGCCATATTTTGCTTTGCTTTTGCTTTAAATTCTTGATCTCACTTAAATGGTTAATTATAGTCTTGCATTCCCTACATTCACAGCCTTGCACTGGTATGCATTCTCATAGATGGAGTTATAGATTCCAACAACACTATGGGCCATTCGACCCGCGGAGGCTGTGCTGACCATGAAGCACCTATTTAAATCAATTTTACCCTGAGAAGACGATGCAAGAGAGTGTAAATGCTGGAAGATATCTAAGTGGCATATGAGGTGCAGCTTGCGTGTGGCTTCATTCTGACAATGGTGGATGCCCAGGACAGAAAGATTAGTACAGGAATGGGAAGTGAGTTAAAATGGTTAGCAACCAGAAGATCCAGCTGGTCTTGGTGAACTTGAGTGGATCAAGCTGCATCAGATGGGGGAATGGAATTGTTGATGTTTTGCATCAAAATCCTGCAAGTGTAAAAGTGTAGAGGAAAGTTGAGTTATGCAAGGATCCATGCAAATAACCATATAACCATATAACAATTACAGCACGGAAACAGGCCATCTCGGCCCTTCTAGTCCATGCCGAACACTTATTCTCCCCTAGTCCCATCTACCTGCACTCAGACCATAACCCTCCATTCCTTTCCCATCCATAAAACTATCCAATTTACCTCCACCACTTCCACTGGAAGCTCATTCCACACAGCTACCACTCTCTGAGTAAAGACGTTCCACCTCATGTTACCCCTAAACTTCTGTCCCTTAATTCTCAAGTCATGTCCTCTTGTTTGAATCTTCCCTATTCTCAATGGGAAAAGCTTATCCACGTCAACTCTATCTATCCCTCTCATCATTTTAAATACCTCTATCAAATACCCCCCTTAACCTTCTGCGCTCCAAAGATTAAAGACCTAACTTGTTCAACATTTCTCTGTAACTTAGTTGCTGAAACCCAGGCAACATTCTAGTAAATCTCCTCTGTACTCTCTCTATTTTGTTGACATCCTTCCTATAATTAAGCGACCAAAATTGTACACCATACTCCAGAATTGGCCTCACCAATGCCTTGTATAATTTTAACATTACATCCCAACTTCTATACTCAATGCTCTGATTTATAAAGGCCAGCATCTGAGATCTTGCTCTTTGGGAGGTCAAATGTACAATTAATGGCATGACCCTTAACAGCATTGATGTACAGAGGAATCTTACGATCCAATGTGACTTTCTTGTCGTATCTCCCGTCTCCGTCTCCGTCTGCGCTGAGGCCTAATGGCGGAGCTGGCGGCCTCCAACTGCGACCGACCTCAAGGCTCCGGAGGCAGAGCCAGCCAGGACTTACCAGCGCGAGGCAGGCTGACTGGGGGCTGAGGCGGCGTTCCGGCTGCCCGACTCAGGGTTGTGGCGGCGTTCCAGTGGCAGCGACCCGACTTCGGAGGTTCGGCCGCGGGCCCAGCAGAAGACATCGTCGGTAGCTCGCTGGTCACAGGTTGGTGACTTGTTTTTCTGGAGTTCCCGCGGCACCAGCTTCGTCAGCTGGACTGGAGGGCGGCAGCTTCGGCATCTTCGACCACCCCTGGCCGCAGAGATTGAACCGGCCCGATCGCTGAGCACGGTTGAGCCGCGGGACTTACTTACCATCACCCGGTGGGGGTCACAACATCGGAGGCTTGGATCGCCTCAGTGCAGAGGGAGAACAAGGAGGGAAGAGACAAAGACTTAAGAATTTTGCCTTCCATCACAGTGAGGAGGTGTCTGGTGAACTCACTGTGGTGGATGTTAAATTTGTGTTTATTGTGTGTTTTGTTATTTTATTATATGTTTGACTGCAAGGCAACAACATTTTGTTCAGACCGAAAGGTCTGGATGACAATAAAGTTTCCAAGATCCAAGATCCAAGATTCAAGTCCATAACTCCCTGTAAGTGGCAACATAAGTAGATAGTGTTAAAAATATATAAGTTATGCTTGCTTTCTTAGGTCAGGGATATTGAATCAGGAAGTCTTGGTGCAGCTTTATAGGACTTGATTAGGCTACATTTGGAGTATTGTGTGTAGTTCTGGTCACCCCATTACGGGAAGGATGTGAGAGTTCTGTAGAGGATGCAGAAGAGGTTTACCAGAATGGTACCTGCATTAGTGGGTATTAGTTACAGGGAAATGTTGGACAAACTTTCATTGGTTTCCCTGGAATGTGGGAGACCTGATTTTAAAAAAAGTACATAAACTTATGAGAGGCATAGTTAGGTTAGACAGTCCGAACCTTTTTCGAAGGATGGCAAAATCAAATATTATTTGGCACAATTTTAAGATGAGAGGGGCAAAGTTTAAATGAAATATGCAGGGTAAGTCTTTTACACAGAGGGTCACGAGTGCCTGGAGTCTGCTGCCGGGGGTGGTGGTTGAGACACATGCAATAGCGCCATTTAGGAGACTTTTGGATCAGCATATGGATATGCAGGGAATGGAGGGATATAGATTACATCCAGGCAGATAAGTGTTGGTCCTGAACTCATGTTCGGCTCTGACATGGTGGGCCTTAAGGACTCATTCTTGTGCTGTACTTTATACTGTAATACATATATTTTTAAGATAGCCAGTATAAAGATGGGAAGTGGTGTGTTCATGGCTAGTAGGTTATTGGTGGGTCAAGGTGGGGTGATGTATGATGTACAGATGGAACCCAGTAGGAGAAGGTGAGGCATGGAGTTGAGAGGTGGAATCAGGTAGATGATAGATGGGCACAAAGTGCTGGAGTAAATCAGCGGGTCAGGCTTAGGGGTTCTGACCCAAAATGTCACCAATCCTTTTTCTCCAGAGATGCTGCCTGACCCGCTGAGTTACTCCAGCAGTTTGTGTCTACTTTTGGCATAATCCAGTATCTGCAATTCCTTTCTACAGATGCTAGGTGGAAGCAGATGATAAAGGCAGATGGAGCCAGGTGGGGGAGGATTGAGGGAAGGTGGCTGATAAGTGGAAACACAATGATGGTACCCGTTAGCTACAGAAGCTGATAATGGAAACCATTAGGGATGAGGTTGAAGGGAAGAAGGAACCAAATGGTGAAAGGGATCCAAAGGATGAAATGTGTGGATAGTAATTGGATGGAAATGGGGGGAGAGGGGTTGAGAATAAGTGGTGCAGGACTGGAGGGAAAATGAGTTAAAAACAGATGGACCAGAAGTCCGGTGATAGGAACCGTTTAGAGAGATAATTGCCAAATACAGGCAGGCTGTGACATCTTGGTCAGCATGGGCAAGTTGGGCCGAAGGGCCTGTTTCCATGATGTATGATCCCATGACTCTGGATTACTGAGCCAAATATAGTTGCCCTGGCAGTGGAGAAGGACAAAGAAAGGCAGACCAATGTATGGATGGGAACGAGGATTAAAATGGTTGACAACAGAGAGTTTGGGATAGCCATTGCAGACCGAATGTAGATGGCCTACAAATCACTCAGTTGGTCTCTGCTTCGTCTCGCAGATGTAGAGAATGCTACATTTGAATCATCAAATGCAGTAGACAAATTTGGAGGAAATGCACTTCAAATTGCCTCATCTGAAAGGGCTGTGTAGATCTTTGGATAATGATGATGGAAGAGGTGCAAGAGCAAGTGTTGCATTTATATAACCATATAACAATTACAGCACGGAAACAGGCCATCTCGGCCCTACAAGTCCGTGCCGAACAATTATTTTTCCCTAGTCCCATCTACCTGCACTCAGACCATAACCCTCCATTCCTTTCCCATCCATATACCTATCCAATTTATTTTTAAATGATAAAATTGAACCTGCCTCCACCACTTCCACTGGAAGCTCATTCCACACAGCTACCACTCTCTGAGTAAAGAAGTTCCCCCTCATGTTACCCCTAAACTTCTGTCCCTTTATTCTGGTCATGTCCTCTTGTTTGAATCTTCCCTACTCTCAATGGGAAAAGCTTGTCCACGTCAACTCTGTCTATCCCTCTCATTATTTTAAAGACCTCTATCAAGATAACCTTCTGCGCTCCAGAGAATAAAGACCTAACTTATTCAATCTTTCTCTGTAACTTAGTTGGTGAAACCCAGGCAACATTCTAGTAAATCTCCTCTGTACTCTCTCTATTTTGTTGACATACTTCCTTTAGGCAACCAAAATTGCACACCATACTCCAGAATTGGCCTCACAAATGCCTTGTACAATTTTAACATTACATCCCAACTTCTGTACTCAATGCTCTGATTTATAAAGGCTAGCATACCAAAAGCTTTCTTTACCACCCTATCTACATGAGATTCCACCTTCAGGGAACTATGCACAGTTATTCCTAGATCCCTCTGTTCAACTGCATTCCTCAATTCGCTACCGTTTACCATGTACGTCCTATTTTGATTTGTACTGCCAAGATGTAGCACCTCACACTTAGCAGCATTAAACTCCATCTGCCATCTTTCAGCCCATTCTTCCAAATGGCCTAAATCTCTCTGTAGACTTTGGAAATCTACTTCATTATCCACAACACCACCTATCTTAGTATCATCTGCATACTTACTAATCCAATTTACCACACCTTCATCCAGATCATTGATGTACATGACAAACAACAGTGGACCCAACACAGATCCCTGAGGCACCCCACTAGTCACCTGCCTCCAACCTGACAAACAGGCATCCACCATTACTCTCTGGTGTCTCCCACTAAGCCACTGTTGAATCCATCTTGCTACTCCTGCATTTATACCCAACAATTGAACCTTCTTAACCAACCTTCCATGAGGAACCTTGTCAAAGGCCTTACTAAAGTCCATATAGACAAAATCCACTGCTTTAACCTCATCAATTTCCCTAGTGACCTCTTCAAAAAATTCAAGAAGATTAGTCAAACATGACCTTCCAGGCACAAATCCATGTTGACTGTTCCTAATCAGACCCTGTTTATCCAGATGCTTATATATATTATCTCCGAGTATCTTTTCCATTAATTTTCCCACCACTGAAGTCAAACTAACAGGTCTATAATTGTTACGTTTATCTTAGAACCCTTTTTAAACAATGGAACAACATGCGCAGTACGCCAATCCTTGGGCACTATTCCCGTTTCTAATGACATTTGAAATATTTCTGTCATAGCCCCTGCTATTTCTACACTAACTTCCCTCAATGTCCTAGGGAATATCCTGTCAGGACCTGGAGGCTTATCCACTTTTATATTTTTCAAAAGTGTCAGTACTTCTTTTTCTTTGAATCTCATAGTATCCATAGCTACTCTACTTGTTTCCCTTACCTCACATAATTCAATATCCTTCTCCTTGGTGAATACCAAAGAAAATAAATTGTTCAATATCTCCCCATCTCTTTTGGCTCTGCAGATAGCAGTCCACTCTGTCTCTCTAATGGACTAATTGTATCCCTCGTTATCCTTTTGCTATTAATATAGCTGTAGAAACCCTTTGGATTTACTTTCACCTTAGCAACCTCATATCTTCTTTTAGCTTTTCTAATTTATTTC
This sequence comes from Leucoraja erinaceus, assembly GCF_028641065.1. NCBI lineage: Eukaryota > Metazoa > Chordata > Chondrichthyes > Rajiformes > Rajidae > Leucoraja > Leucoraja erinaceus. Next base: position 28,543,473 of record NC_073377.1, read on the forward strand.
TTAAGATTCTTTTTACATTCTTTATACTCCTCAAGCACCTAATTCATTCCATGCTGTCTATAATTATTGTAGATCTCTCTCTTTTTCCAAACCAAGTGTCCAACTTCCCTTGAAAATCATGGCTCTTTCCAATTTTTACTATTTCCTTTCAACCGAACAGGGACATAAAGATTCTGTACTCTTAAAATTTCCCCTTTAAATGTCCACCATTTCTCTTCTACATCCTTCCCATAAAACAAATTGTCCCAATTCACTCCTTTTAAATCCTTTCGCATCTCATCAAAGTTAGCCTTTCTCCAATCAAAAATCTCAACCCTAGGTCCAGTTCTGACCCTCTCCATAATTATATTGAAACTAATGGTATTGTGATCACTGGACCCAATGCATACCTCCGCCACCTGACCTGTCGCATTTCCTAACAGGAGGTCCAGCATTTCCCCTTCTCATGAGGTACCTCTATGTATTGCTGCAAAAAAACTATCCTGCACACATTTTACAAACTCCAAACCATCCAACCCATTTACAGAATGTGTTTCCCAGTCTATGTGTGGACAATTGAAATCTCCCACAATCACTACCTTGTGCTTACTACTAATATCTGCTATCTTCTTACATATTTGCTCTTCCAATTCTCGCTCCCCATTTTCCAGTCTTCCTGAGGTTGCAGGGGAAAGTATCACGGGTCAGGGAGACTTTGATGGGGAGAGTTGCGTGGACCAAAGTCATGGAGGGTGTTGTCCAATTGTACCCTCGTCCAATTTTAGTCTTGCACATTTCTGAATCGCTCGAGATCCAACTCTCACTTGCTCACCAGGGCCAATTGACCATGGCCAATTAACCAACAAATCAGCACATACTGTATTTCATAAGTTCATAAGTTCTAAGTGCAGAATTAGGCCATTTGGCCTATCAAGTCTACTCTGCCATTCAATCATGGCTGATCTATCTTTCCCTCTCAACCCTAGCTATGTATTTGCACTTCTATCGAATCAGTAGTGCAGAAACTTTTAGTGTTTTCAACCATATCACTTAAAACTTGTCTAATTGATTCCTCTATAGATCTCAAAAACATTTACCTTGAACCGTAACGTTTGAGTCTGACCTTCAATCCCCTCCACTGGCCCCTTTTCCAAAATTCAGCAAACTTCTGCATTATTTTGCAAGACCTATTAAAATATAAAAGTACTATTCAAAAAGTTATAAAAAACACTCAGGCAGTACTGAGGGGTGGTCTTATAGAGGTGTATAGAATCATAAGAAGATAGGGTGAATGCACACTTTTACCCATGGTTGGAGAATAAAAAAACAAGAGGACATATGTTTATGGCGAGAGGGGCAAGATTTAATGCAAATCTGAGAGGCAATATTTTCACTCGGAGAGTGGTGGGTATTTGGAACAAAGCACCAGAGGAGGTAATTGAGGCAGATACTAAAGCAGAGACACATGGGCAGGTACATGGATAGGAAAGGTTTCAAGAGAAACATAGAAAATACATAGAAACATAGAAAATAGGTGCGGGAGGAGTCCATTCCGCCTTCAAGCCAGCACCGCCATTCATTGTGATCATGGCTGATCGTCCCCTATCAATAACCCGTGCCGGCCTTGTCCCCATATCCCTTGACTCCACTAGCCCCTAGTGCTCTATCTAACTCTTAAATCCATCCAGTGATTTGGCCTCCACTGCCCTCTGTGGCAGGGAATTCCATAAATTCACAACTCTCTGGGTGAAAAAGTTTTTTCTCACCTCAGTTTTAATTGACCTCCACTTTATTCTAAGACTGTGGCCCCTGGTTCTGGACTCGCCCAACATTGGGAAAATTTTTCCTGCATCTAGCTTGTCCAGTCCTTTTATAATTTTATATGTTTCTATAAGATATCCTCTCATCCTTCTAAACTCCAGTGAATACAAGTCTAGTATTTTCAATCTTTCCTCATATGACAGTCCCGCCATCAAAAGGGCCAAATACAAGCAAATTGGACTAGCTTAGATGGGGCATCACAGTCATACTGGATGAGTTGGGCCAGAGGGCCTATCTCTGTGCTGTATGACTATATGACTATACTGAGTCACAGAATCAGACAGCACAGACACAGCCCATCAATGTCAGCAGCCTGAAGATGTTTGTCAAGATGCATTTTGATCTGAAGAAGGGTCCAGACCCAACACATCACCTATCCATGCTCTCCAGAGATGTTGCCTGACCCATTGAGTTACTCCAGCACTTTGTCTTATTTTTTGCTTTCTTATATTGATCCACAAACACTCTGACCTAACAATGACACAGAAATTATGAAGAATAATCTTAACAAGATGGAAATTCCCTCACCAGGTAAATCTGGCACAATTTATTGCAGCAACAAACTAATATTTAATGAACCAGACTGTTCTGTCCCTATCTCTTGATCTCTGTTTTGTTTAGTTTATTGTCACATGTACCGAGGTACTGTGAAAAGCTTTGTTGCGGGCTATCCTGTCAGCGGAAATACAATCAATGCATGATAATGCACAAAAATAATTTTGGATTTTTTTTAGTAATCATTCATTGTATTTTAACTTATTAAGTATTGAAGCTATCTGAGGAAATGTGTGGTGTTATGTCTGTCTTGAAGCTGTTGTGGCACTGTAATTTCCTGTAAAGGATTATTAAAGGTTATTCAATTCAATTCAATTCAATTCAATTACAATCGAGCCATTTAAAGTGTATAGATACATGATAAGGGAATAACGTTTAGTGCAAGGTAAATCCAGTAAGGTCTGATCAAAGATAGTCTGAGGGTCACCAATGAGGTTTATGCTCCCCTCATGCCTATAGTCATCTGAGGCTGTTTCAAGAACCAATGTCACTCTGCATGCTGGAGTCAGGCAGCAAAAGTCTCAGCAGCAAATAGGTTAAGTAGCACGATGCTGAAATCCTGACCCTGGGAAACCCCTTGACATCTACGAGTGGAGATTTACCTTTTGATCAAGCTACCTGCGATAGAAGTTTATAAACTTGTGAAAGGCATGGATAGGGTCAAGAACAAAATCAAAAAAATGTTCCTTGGGTGAAATTGTCAAAGCCAGAGGGCATAGCTTTAAAGGTGTAGCAAAGTGTATAGGAAATGTGGGGGGAAATATTTTTACACAAGAGGTAAGAGCTTGGAACATGCTGGCAGGCCGGTGGTGGAGGCAAACGTGATCAAAGTTTTTTAAGTTGTTTAAGAAGTTTTTGAACAGGCACATAGATATGCGGGAATGGTGGGATATGGATCATGAGCTGGCAGAGTGGATTACTTGGCAACATGGACATTGTGGTCCAAAGGGCATGTTCCCATGCTGCACTATTCTATGTTCTATCTTCTGTCATGGTTCCAGTAGTTTTTGAACATCACTAACATTTGAGAGACATGCAAAAAAACATTACTCTGAAAAATGATTAAAATAATAGACATTATTAAAAGTCTGTTTTAAAATAAAGAGTAAAGGAAAGTAATATTGCATCAAATAATTTGAAATATTTAGAAACCTTGAGCCTAACCTTGAGCTAAATAAATTTGTAAAATTAGTCTCCAGTGTATTTCCTAAACTGCAGGCACGGAATTCTCAGATGAATCAAGGGTTCCTTGGGTCTGACGTGAGGTTTGATCTGTTGTTGGATCTATATGGCAATTCCGTGGTATGGGGCTTCACATGGACTCAATTATTTGATTATCATAAAAGATATAGGGCCATCTATCATTCTTCAAGCCTTGGACTTTTGCATTTTAAAGTGCACGCACACAAGTCTTAGATCTATTGACAATTCACCAATGAATGGAGAAACAACAGCTATTCATATTGGAACCATGAACTCTGATTGGAAGCATTGGCTCCAGTCAACAAGGTTCGTCCATAATGATGTTGTTGGCACACCATGCAAACATTTTCACCATATTTGCAGCAAGGTAATGTAGGCATTAAACCAGTTCAGCTTCAGTTACTAAATATCAGTAATGGTCCTAATTTCAGATTGCTCTTTTCCCATACCAGTTGGCAGTCATTCAAGTAAATAGAAATTCAGTACTGACATGGTATATGAATGAAAATAAATAACCATATAACCATATAACCATATAACAATTACAGCACGGAAACAGGCCATCTCGACCCTTCTATTCCGTGCCGAACACATAATCTCCCCTAGTCCCATATACCTGTGCTCAGACCATAACCCTCCATTCCCTTCCCATCCATATAACTATCCAATTTATTTTTAAATGATAAAAACGAAACTGCCTCCACCACCTTCACTGGAAGCTCATTCCACACAGCTACCACTCTCTGAGTAAAGAAGTTCCCCCTCATGTTACCCCTAAAATTCAGTCCCTGAATTCTCAAGTCATGTCCCCTTGTTTGAATCTTCCCTACTCTCAGTGGGAAAAGCTTTTCCACGTCAACTCTGTCTATCCCTCTCATCATTTAAAAAACCTCTATCAAGTCCCCCCTTAACCTTCTGCGCTCCAAAGAATAAAGCCCTAACTTGTTCAACCTTTCTCTGTAACTGTAACCAAGCAAGTTTAATCTGTCTCCCTGCATATGTTGGTTTATCTTTATGGACTATGCGTCTATGCTTCTTGCAGTTTATTCTTCTGAACAGTTCACTTTATTTTTCAACCGAAACTATTCACTTTAAGCCAGCACGTTTAAAGGCAGCCTTCTCTGGCAGCAATTTAGCAGGTAGATCTATATCACAAGGCCGACCTCATGTTGGCAGCTTCACCTCTGAGGCTTGGAATGATTTAGAATGGAAAAAGCATTTTTTGACACATAGGGTTTTTTCTGAGGTTGAGGCAAAACATCTCCACATTGTTTGCCAGAAAATTAAATCTTTCCATTACTTCACACCACTTTGATACCAAAGTTAGAATGAAACTTTCTCTGCTCCTTTCACTTTTGTCACAAGTGCTTCGAATGCTGCACACTATAACATTAATGATTTTGTTTATTTAATATCTACTGGTCCTGTTTTTTTTTTTGTTCATCTTGGATCTAAATGGCCAAACTAGGTTCAAATCTCCCAAAATATTTTGTCAATTTTCCAATTTATCGTTCCTGAAAAGTAAAAGAATTTAACACTTCAAACAAAGCATGCACAATTAAAACCATGTGTTGTTATCACAGGTTTTGTGACCTACATTATCCAGCCCCCTCAGGGTTAGAAAGTGATTACAGATTTGTTCTGTAATCTTGCTCTACTTTCCGCAGTTCTCAAAATGTAGTTTAAGGAATAAGGTACAAGCAAATCAGTATAATGTTGCAGTGGCTGGGATGGTAATCTGATTAACTAAAAATGTGTTTAGGCTATAAGGTGAAGTGTGTGTGTCTCAGCCACATGTAACCGCTTCTCTACAATGACTATTCTATCTGGTAGGTAAAAGCGAAGCTAAACCCGCACAAGGCCAAAGTAGAACTATAAAACAATTTATACATGCCTGCAAGGTAGTGTATTTTTAAAACCTGTAAAACTGCATGGCTCCGATAGCATCTGCACCGCAGATTTGCATCAAACTATTTTGATTTGATTTAGTTTAAGTCTTATATAGTCTGTTACACGTCTGGATTTTACAGCCATTTACCGCTTACCCTCCCCCTAATGTTATTGCTCTATTTGCTTTCCTTCACTTGCTGGTCACGCTGTTCCATGCTGGGAGAAGGTGTACTCCATGTCTCAATCTAACAGCTGATATCTTCATCAGGAGTGAATGACACTGCAGACCAAAAACAAAAAACCCATCAAGATTTGGTCTCTGTGTGCCAAATCTCTGTTCAGATTCAAATTCAATGTAAAGAGCTAGAATTCAAGTGCCTATCTATGGAAGGTGATACTGTTTGCTTTTTGTAAAGTCGGGGGTCCATTTGGGTGAGTGCAGTAGGAATTAGCAACCCTTCTCAGAACATTTCTCAGGATGCAATCCCATGGGTTATTAAGTGTTGTGCTGACTGCCCTGCATCATTAAACTTCCCAGAGTTTGTGGATCAATAGCTTAGTATAGCTAAGACAGACACAAAAAGTTGGAGTAACTCAGCGGGTCAGGCAGCATCTCCAGAGAGAAGGAATGAGTGACGTTTTGGGTCAAGACCCTTCTTCAGACAGACAAATATTAGCTAGTCATCTTATTACTGACTAGAGGAAGGCACGTAGGGCCAAGTACACTTCAAATGTCGGCCAATGTGGTTAATAAACTCATGAGTCAAGAGTGTTTTATTATCACACTGAAGAAGGGTCTCGACCCAAAACGGCACCCATTCCTTCTCTCCATAGATGTTGCGTGTCCCGCTGAGTTACTCCAGCATTTTGTGTCTATCTTGTGTTTATTTATCATATGTCCCAAACCGAACAATGTAATTCTTATTTGCAGCAGCACAACAGATATGTAAACATAGTACTCTGTAAACAATATAGTAAATTAAAAAAGTTAAGTACATATACGTGTGTACATATACATACACATGCACAAACATGCATACACACACCTCAAACAAACAAACAATTATAGTGCAAAAAGACAAAACCAGTACCCCCAAGTATATGTAGTTCAAGCTTATTTATAACGTATCTATAATACATCTGTAACATACATTGATTCCACAAGAGGACCAGAAATGTCATTTGGGGCCAGATGGAGCATAAATGCTTTGCAAAAATTCTCTCGCCACCCACTGTCCTCACTCACCCTCCACCTTTGGGATCACTGCCCTGCTCTGTTTCTGCCTCAGGATGCGCCACTCTCCTGCATCTGACAACCTGTAGCAGCACTCCACTTTGGCAAGTTAAGCAAAGTAATTGACTCCAGAGATGATCAGACATTCCATATGTACATCAACCGTATGTTGTCTGCAGGGTGCTCTGCGAGTTACAAAGTAATCCTGCAATCTTGTGGGGAGCCACAATCAGGGGGATGGCATGTGGAAGAATCAGGGTACAATGTCGAGCTTGATCTCAGTACCACATTTTCAGGATACGGGTGGCTTGATGTTTAATGTTACCAGACCTCCCCTCCCCCACCCACTAATAACCTATTATATTTAAAACCTGTTCCATGATGTGTGGAGTATGGGTATCTATCACATTCATAGTAACACACAACTACTGATAATCAACTTCTGCTTGCTTCCAATTTAATCCAAATAAGTCAACAAAAGGATATCATTGTATAAAATGATAATCCATTATTCGCAATACACAAGTGCATAAACATGGTAATTGAAAGACTTTAATTAAAGTCTTAAAGTTCATTTCACAAAATACATGTTGCAAATTAAGTTCAGTGATTAAAGAGGGATCGGTTTGTTCTTTTTGTGGTGATTTGAGAGGATAATTGGTCAAATCTACCACTGGCATCAGTGGCAGCACTTTAAGTCGATATTTCTCTTCCCCATGATACAAGAGTTACACAGGAGTCTCAATCTGTTACTGGCACACGAAACTTGTGTTGTCCGTACGCCCAACTGGATCACCCAGAAAGAAAATGAAAATCATGAAGTTTAAGATGTATTATAAGCAGCAATTTGGGTGGTTTACACGCAGAAGCACGTGCTGCAAAGAACATGTATGGTTCCTATGATGACCAGGCTCCTTGAACACAGTTTGGGATAGTTTACTGCATATCTATCTGAGAAGAGTATCAGCTCTTAAAGCCAAACACCCCTGATTAGTATATTCAGTCTCTAAAGTTCAGTTTCACGGCAGTAAGTAGAATGAATTTCATAAGCATGCCGAAGCTGCTATATCTCACTTGTGCTACCAACTATGTTAAATAGTTGAAACTGCGGATGCAGGAATCCTGAACAAAATACAAAGTACTGGAGGAACTCAGTAGGTCAGGAGGCATCTGTGGAGGGAATGTTTCAGGTTGGGACCCATCATCAGACTTCTCAATTCTTAAATTCTGCTTATAAAGTCTGTTTTGTTGATGTGAATGGTAAGAGTCAAGAGTCGAGATTGTTCCATTTCAGGCATATGATAATAAATCAATGAAATTCTTATTTGCAGCAGCACATCAGATATGTAAACATGGTACTTAATGGACACCGTAGGAAACATAGTATGCTCTCTACACCCATAGAGGTTGAAGAGACAGTATTGTGCTCTTGTTTGACACCCAATTATAAAATGATATACAGCGAGTTTGATTATTCAATTGTGCCTGGGCCAACTCATTGACAGAATTTATCTCATTAACTAACTCTTTCCCCTATTATCCTTCTCAAGTATGCTCCCATGCTTTAGTTCTTTTGCATATCAGCTGAAATTCCCACAGCACATCACTGCAACATCATTCCGGCCAGACATGATCATCACCTCCGAAGTGACAAAACAGCTGATCATTCTGGAGCTGACAGTGCCCTGGGAAGAGCGTATTGAAGAGGCTAATGAGAGGAAACGTACAAAGTACCAGGAACTGGTGGAGATGTGCCAGGGCAGCGGCTGGAAGACATGCTATGAGCCCATAGAGGTGGGCTGTAGAGGCTTTGCAGGACGCTCACTCTGCAAAGTCCTCAACCAGTTGGGGATTACGGGGCTGGCAAAGATGAGGGCCATTCAATCCGCAAGCGAAGCCACAGAGAAAGCCACTAGATGGCTTTGGATTAAGAGGACTGATCCGTGGGCGGTTGCTGCTGGGACGGAAGTCGGGGCATGATCAACCCCGGCTGGGTCGCCTGGGCGAAGGTGTCTGATGTTGTGAGACCCGAAACACCCGATGACCCCAGGTCACATCACTGAGGATGCATCCCTGCGCATCTAGAAGATGTATCTTTCACACAAGCTTGTGTTCAAGGTTACCGACTATTGCCAGTGGATGCATTTTATCCCATTTTATTCCGTCCAAACCATTCGTGAATAGGTTTACCTCCATCGAAACTCCCTTTAATTTACTCTGTAAAGAAAACAACATCTCTCCACATAATTTTTAATTCCTGGCACTATTTTAATATATTTCTTCCATATCATCACTTAGGCCTTGACTTTCTTCTTTAACTGTAGGACCCAGAATTCAGCACAATATTCCTTCTAAAGCTGAACCAGTTTTTCATAATGTGGTCAGCATGATAGCATAGCTGTAGAGGAACTGCCTTACAGCGCCAGAGACTCGGATTCGATCCTGACTACGGATGCTTGTCCGTACAGAGCTTGTACGTCCTCCCTGGGACCTGCTTGGGTTCTTTCTCCGAGATTTTTGGTTTCCTCCCACGCTCCAAAGACGTACAGGTTTCTAGTTAAAATGGCTTCGTATAATGTAAAATTGTCTCTAGTGTATATAGGGTAGTGTTAATGTGCGGCGGTCGGCACGGACTTGGCGGGCCGAAGGACCTGTTTCCACTCTGTATCTCTAAACTAAACTAAAAATGTCCAACAAAACATCATTGCTTCCATATAAAATGTCCCTATTAACAAAGCCAAAATTCCCATTCTCTTCTTGCCCATTTCTTTCTGTTTTGGCACCAACTTTAAAATTATGTAATTCAATTTATATTTAATTGATACATTATTCCTCATGCAGATATTGATTCATCAATGGTATTCCCTACGTGAGTGGCCTCATCTAAGTGGGACATTGACTGTAAAGAGACTGTAAAGCATCACAAGAGGATTTAAGACCGAGTTTGACAAATTCTTGATTAGTAAGGGTGTCCGAGATAATGGGGCGAAGACAGGAGAATGTGGTTGTGGAGGAATGATAGATCAGGCATGATTGAATGGCAGAGTTGACTTTATGGGCCGATTTGCCTAATTCTGCTCCTATAAACTTTGAGCTTATTAAAACACGAGCCTGTATGCCAGTCGTTGACTGATTTCAGTTTCACTTCGGCTTGGGAAGGAATGGCAGCGGCTTTAGACTGCAAGTTCATGTTTGTTCCTGTTTAGTATAATTATACAGCGTGGAAACAGGCCCTTTGGTCCACCATGCCGACCATCGATCGCCCTGACACTAGTTCTATGTTATCCGACTGTGATTCATTAACTTGCATATAGGGTTGACTGGAAGTTGGATTAGGTCAAGATACATCTAACTGTCAGGACATCCTTAGTCAAATTGTCCAGTATCGCTCAATATGTAGACTTACAGATTATGAACGACCACCTACGCATGTCATCTCATTAAAGGGCTGTCAGTGATACCCGGTGAGTGATGGTTTCCTGGGCTAAAGGAATAAATTATGAAAAAAAACATAACCATTGGCACGGCGGCACAGTGGCACATTGGTTGTCGCTGCCTTACAGTGCCAGAGATCTAGGTTCAATCCTGACCACGGATGTTATCTGTGTGGAGTTTGTATGTTCTCCCCGTGACCTGCGTGGGTTTTCTCTGAGATGTTCAGTTTATTCCCACACTCCAAAGATGTATAGGTTTATAGGTTTAAGAAAGAACTGCAGATGCTGGAAAAATCGAAGGTAGACAAAGAATTCTGGAGAAACTCAGCGGGTGAGCAGCATTTATGTAGAGAAGGAATAGGCGACATTTCGGGTCACGACCCTTCTTCAGACTGATGTCGGGGAGTCAGTAGGCTTTGTGGGAGATCTGGGAAGGGGAGAGGAAGGAGGGAGAAAGCAAGGACTATCTAAAATTAGAGAAGTCAATGTTCATACTGCTGGGGTGTAAACTACCTAAGTGAAACACGAGGTGCTCAAATTTGCGCTGGGCCTCACTCTGGCAATGGAGGAGGCCCAGGACAGAAAGGTCAGATTGGGAATGGGAGGGTGAGTTGAAGTGCAGAGCAACCAGGAGATCAGGTTGGTTAATACGAACCGAGCGGAGGTGTTGGGCGAAGTGATAGCCGAGCCTGCGCTTGGTCTCGCCGATGTAGAGAAGTTGGCACCTGGAACAGCGGATGCAGTTGAGGTTGGAGGAGAGGCTGGGGGGCAGGGGAGGCGGCTTGGTATAAATGCAAAAGATTAATTGGCTTGGTATAAATACAAAATTGTCCCTAGTGTGGGATAGTGCTAAGGTATGGGGATTACTGGTTGGCGCAAACTTTATGGGCCGAAGGGTCTGTTTCTGTGCTGTATCTCTAAACGAAACTCAAACTAAACATTGCCTATTCATTTAACGGATAGAATCTGCACTTAGCTGACCTGGAGAAATCAAACAATCTGTTGTAATAAGTGATTGAGTAAAGCACCTATAATCTCTGATTATAGGTACGGTAATGTATAATGTCTCTGATTATAGGTACGGTAATGATATCACTACTGATGTGTGGCATTTTGTGGTCTGAAGTAGAGAAAGACATGGTTATTTCCCTACTATTTATATAAGTACATTTTAGCCAAGTCATCCCTGGGAGCTGCCAGGCACATTCTGCTCTTCTCCATAGGGAGCAATGAAAACCACATGGTGGAGTTGCTTCAAGCTATATTTGTACACCTCCTTGTGATCATTCACAGAGCTGCTTTGTATGTGTCTCTTTGCAACGTTCTCACAGTGGAAATTCATAAATGAAAATGAAGGGAAAGCATAAAAGTATAAGAAAATATAAAATGCAAGCAAATATGATTGGGGAAAATGTTGCTTCAACATAAATTTAAGAGTGGCACCTAAGCCCAGGAATTAATTTACAATGGGTGTGTTTGGATTGTGGGTAAGGGTTATTTACTCATCCATGTGATTTGGATGTCAGTGACAATGCTGGGATTTATTGTATGCTCCACATTGCCCATGACTATGCATGGCACAGGGGTGCAGCGGTAGAGTTGCTGCCTTACAGCATCACAGACCGGGTTCAATCCTGACCACGGGTGATGACTGTATGGTGTTTGTACGTTCTCACTGTGACAATGTGAGGTTTCACTGGGTGCTCTGGTTTCCTCCCACACTACAAAGAAGTACAGGTTTGTAGGCAATTGACTTCCGTATGTTGTAAATTGTCCCTAGTGTGTCGGGGAGTGCTAGTGTTCAGGGTGATCGCTGGTCGGCACAGAGTTGGTGGGCCAAAGTATCTGTTTCCACACTGTGTCTCTAAAGTATAAAAATGTTTACAGTTCGAAATATATTCTCATTATCCAAGAAAACAGAGATTATAACCATATAACCATATAACAATTACAGCACGGAAACAGGCCATCTCGACCCTTCTAATCCGTGCCGAACACGTATTCCCCCCTAGTCCCATATACCTGCGCTCAGACCATAACCCTCCATTCCTTTCCCATCCATATAACTATCCAATTTATTTTTAAATGATAAAAACAAACCTGCCTCCACCACCTTCACTGGAAGCTCATTCCACACAGCCACCACCCTCTGAGTAAAAAAGTTCCCCCTCATGTTACCCCTAAACTTCTGTCCCTTAATTCTCAAGTCATGTCTCCTTGTTTGAATCTTCCCTACTCTCAGTGGGAAAAGCTTAACCACGTCAACTCTGTCTATCCCTCTCATCATTTTAAAGACCTCTATCAAGTCCCCCCTTAACCTTCTGCGCTCCAAAGAATAAAGCCCTAACTTGTTCAAACTTTCTCTGTAACTTAGTTGCTGAAACCCAGGCAACATCTAGTAAATCTCCTCTGTACTCTCTCTATTTTGTTGACATCCTTCCTATAATTAGGCGACCAAAATTGTACACCATACTCCAGTATTGGCCTCACCAATGCCTTGTACAATTTGAACATTACATCCCAACTTCTATACTCAATGCTCTGATTTATAAAGGCCAGCACACCAAAAGCTTTCTTTACCACCCTATCTACATGAGATTCCACTTTCAGGGAACTGTGCACAGTTATTCCCAGATCCCTCTGTTCACCTGCATTCTTCAATTCCCTACCATTTACCATGTACGTCCTATTTTGATTTGTCCTGCCAAGATGTAGCACCTCACACTTATCAGCATTAAACTCCATCTGCCATCTTTCAGACCCCTCCTCAAACTGGCATAAATCTCTCTGTAGACTTTGAAAATCTACTTCATTATCCACAGCCCCACCTATCTTAGTATCATCTGCATACTTACTAATCCAATTTACCACACCATCATCCAGATCATTGATGTACATGACAAACAACAGTGGACCCAACACAGATCCCTGTGGCACCCCACTAGTCACTGGCCTCCAACCTGACATACAACCATCCACCAGTACTCTCTGGCATCTCCCATTCAGCCACTGTTGAATCCATCTTGCTACCACCATTAATACCCAACCATTGAACCTTCTTAACCAACCTTCCATGAGGAACCTTGTCAAAGGCCTTACTGAAGTCCATATATACAACATCCACTGCTTTGTTTTATGGGAAAGATGTGGAAGAGAAATGGATTCAGCTTCCTGATGAGTAGGATCCTTCACCAGGATGAGAAAAACATTTTTCACACAGAGAGTGGTGAATCTCTGGAACTCTGTGCCACTGAAGGTAGTTGAGGCTAGTTCATTGGCTATATTTAAGAGGGAGTTAGATGTGGCCCTTGTGGCTAAAGGGATCAGGGGGTATGGAGAGAAGGCAGGTACAGGATACTGAGTTGGATGATCAGCCATGATCATATTGAATGGCGGTGCAGGCTCGAAGGGCCGAATGGCCTACTCCTGCACCTATTTTCTATGTTTTTATGTTTCGTTGACTATTTATTTAGTAAGAAATATTTTTGTCATCAACTATCAACTGGGCAGCAGGCAAAGTCCTGTATCATTTTATATGGAGGCCATCAATTAAACAAACTGCACTTAATGCCTTTTTTCTTAAGGGCCACTTGAGCTGTCACTTACGCGAGAGGCCGGTAATGACGGTCGCGCGGCGGTCCCGCGATAATCCCGCACGTCATCATGCGCCCGCACAGCCGTCTGGAGCGCGTAACGTCATTTGAAGATAGACACAAAATGCAGGAGTAACTCAGCGGGACCGGCAGCATCTCTGGAGAGAAAGGTCTGAAGAAGGGTTTCAACCCAAAACGTCAGCCATTACTTCTCTTCAGAGATGCTGCCGGTCCCGCTGATTTACTCCAGCATTTTTTGTCTATCTCCAATTGTCTTGGCCCTGCTCTGGGAGTAGGAGTGGGGGCGGATCAGGATCCGCAATGGCCAGGAGCCCCAGACTGAGCTAGGCGCTCGTTTGCCTGCTTCTGCTGCTGTTGGAGGTGAGACATTGCGTCGCACCAGGGTCTTGGGCCTGTTCCACTTTGGCCGTCAGTTACGCGACAGGCCGGTAGCGCACGAAGATTTTGTTCAGGACGGTCCACTCACCTCCACGCCACTCAATGCACCCATCCCCTTGTTACCCACACGTTACCCACGCGCTACCCACGCGCTACCCACGCGCTAGCAGGTCGCGTAAATGGCGCGCGAAAGACAGCCAAGTGGGACAGGCCCTTTATCCAAATGTATGTTAATTAAGCTGCCAGTAAATTAAGTATAATTAAACAGCATGAGTTGTACTTTATCCATTTCTTTCTTCACTCAGTCTCCAACACCATTGTAATCCATTGCCCGATTCCCTCCAACTCCACACAACATTCCCTTTATACTCTCAACCCATTCACCTTCTCTGCAATTTATATCAGGGTGCAGGGAACATTTACGAGGATATTGCCAGGACCCGAGGGTGTGAGTTATAGGAAGAGGTTGAGCAGGCTAGGTCTCTATGGAGAGGCAAGAGACACCTCTATAAGGTCACACAAGGTACACCTCTATAAGGTCACTCCTCATGCCCCTGCGCTCCAAGGAATAGAGTCCTAGCCTGTGCAACCTCTCCCTATAGCTCAGGCCTTCGAGTTGTGGCAACATTCTCGCAAATCTTCTCTGCACCCACTCAAGCTTGACAACATCTTTCCTATAACATGATGCCCAAAACGGAACACAGTATTCTAATTGCGGCCTCACCAACATCAAATACAACAGAAACATGACCTCCCAACTTCTATACATAATGCTCTGACTGATGAAGGCCAATATGCCAAAAGCACTTTGACCATCCTATCTATCTTTGATGCCACTTTTAACGAACTATGTACCTGCACACCTAGATCCCTCTACTCCACAACACTCCCAGAGCCCGACCATTCACTGTGTAGGTCCTACCCATGTTAGACTTCCAAAATGCAACACCTCATATTTCTCTGCATTAAGTTCCATCAGCCATTCTTCAGCCCACCTGGCCAACCGATCAAGATCCTGCTGCAAAAATTGACAGCCATCTTCACTATCGTCAATACCAGCCACTTTTGCGTCATCTGCTAACTTGCTAACAATGCCATGTACATTCTCGTTGTTTTTCTTTGTGAAACCTTCCTACATTGCAAAATAAATCTTTCTAAATGACAGTAAAGCTTTCTCGAAGGGTATTTGAGTTTGAAAGGAATGATTAAAATGATCTTTCGTCTACTTGCTGAACGTGTTTGGCAATTGCACATGGATCTTGGCAATTAGAAAAATGTATCCAAATATTTCCCCATAGACCAACTGGATTTAAAGTTCTTGACCCTGGAAGAGAATGAGCAGCACATAACGGCCAAAGAACACTTAAAATGATGTGGTAATTCAACATCTCTCTGTAACTCAATCCAACAATAGGATGGAGCCAGACTCATAAAGAACATTTCAGGAATTGTTGAAGCCCCATTAAAAGCTAATTCTGAGAAAATGAAAAAAAAGAAATATGCTTAAAAAGAAACGAAAATCAGGTTTAATGTCAAGGTTTTTTGCAAAAATAAATTACATTTAAAGAGGACAGAGTGCTGGAGTAGCTCAGGTGGTCAGGCAGCATCTCAGGAGAACATGAATAGGTGATGTTTCGGATTGGGGCCCTTCTTCAGACTGATTGGAAAGGGAGGGGGGAGAGGCCGAGGGGGAGAGGGGAGGGGGAGGGCGAGGGGGGGAGGGGGAGGGGGGGTAAGGGGGGGAGGGAAAGGAGAAAGAAAGCTGGAAAAGCTGAAGGGCAGGCCAAAGCCTGAAGAGTAAAAGGTTGATGATCTGCCAGGCTATGTCCTGCCCCTCTTCTCTTCCAGCTTTATTTCCCACCCTCCCCGACAATCAGTTTGAAGAAGGGTCGCATCCCGAAACAGCACCATTCCATGTCCTCCTGAGATTCTGCATGACCCTTTGAGATACGCTGACCCTGTGTCTTCTTTTGTAAATCAGCATCTACAGTTCTTTGTTTCTAAGTTAAATTAAAAAATAATGTTTTCTTTGCATTCAAGATAAAATGGAAATGAGTGAAATCAAAATTTAAAAGCAAGGACGTTTAATATGCAGGTTGTAGGTTTTACAGATTTGCCTTAATAAGTGATGGTAATTAATGGATTTTGTCACTACTAACTGCAACCCAGAGAAACATAGCAATCAGCAGTATGCTCATTGCACTCAACAGCAGAAGTGACTGATTAATGTTCTTTGTGAGTTTCTCGAGCATAGAGCCATAGAGACATACAGCGTGGAAAGAGGCCCTTCAGCCCAACTCACCCACACAAATGCATCTTATACATTTATTACTGGTGGTGCAGCGGTAGAGTTGCTGCCTTAAAGCCCTGTCCCACGGTACAAGTTCATTCCCAGAGCTCTCTCGAGTTTAAAAAAAATCAAACTCGTGGTAAGCACGGGGAATGAACGTAGCGGGTACGTCGGAGCTCGGGGACGTCTCTTAGCGGCTCGTAACGCTAACGGCAGGTACTCAGGAAGACTCGCTAATGGCAGGTAAGCACGGGAAGATTCGTGAAGACTTTTCAACTTGATGAAAAAATGTCCACGAGAGCCCCGAGTATCGACGAGTGGCCATTAACGTAAATCTCCGAGTTCGAATCAGGGCAATCTCGGGAGAGCTCTGGGAATGAACTTGTACCGTGGGACAGGAGTTTTACAGCACTTGCAGTGCCAGAGACCCGAGTTTGATCCTAATTAAAGGTGCTGTCATGGCTGATCATCTACAATCAGTACCACGTTCCTGCCTTCCCCGCATATCCCTTGACTCCGCTATCTTTGAGCTCCATCTAACTCTCTCTTGAAAGCATCCAGAGAATTAACCTCCACTGCATTCCGAGGCAGAGAATTCCACAGATTCACAACTCTCTCGATGAAAAAGTTTTTCCCCCATCTCCATTCTAAATGGTCTACCCCTTATTCTTAAACTGTGACCCCTGGTTCTGGACTCCCCCAACATCGGGAACATGTTTCCTGCCTCTAGCGTATCCAATCCCTTAATAATCTTATATGTTTCAACAAGATCCCCTCTCATCCTTCTAAATTCCAGTGTATACAAGCCCAGTCACACCATTCTTTCAATATATGACAGTCCCGCCATCCTGGAAGTTAACCTTGTGAACTACGCTGCACTCCCTCTATAGCAAGAAAGACCTTCCTCAAATTTGGAGACCAAAACTGCACACAATACTCCAGGTGTGGTCTCACTAGGGCCCTGTACAACTGTAGAAGGTCCTCTTTGCTCCTATACTCAACTCCTCTTGTTATGAAGGCCAACATGCCATTAGCTTTCTCCACTGCCTGCTGTACCCGCATGCATACTTTCAATGACTGATGAACAAGGACCCCCTGATCTTTTGTTGTGCTTCCCCTTGTCCTAACTTGATACCATTCAGATAATAATCTACCTTCCTGTTCTTGCCACCAAAGTGGATAACCTCACATTTATACACATTAAACTGCATCTGCCATGCATCTGCGCACTCTCCCCACCTGTCCAAGTCACCCTGCATTCTCATAGCATTCCCCTCACACTTCACACTGCCACCCAGCTTTGTGAAATCTGCAAATTTGCTAATGTTACTCTTAATCCCTTCATCTAAATCATTAATGTATATTGTAAATATCTGCAGTCCCAGCACCGAGCCTTGCGGTACCCCATTAGTCACTGCCTGCCATTCTGAAGGGACCCGTTAATCCTTACTCTTTGTTTCCTGTCTGCCAACCAATTTTCTATCCATTTTCATACCTTACCCTCAATACCATGTGCTCTAATTTTGCCCACTAATCTCCTATGTGGGACCTTATCAAAGGCTTTCTGACTTACATCCACTGGCTCTCCCTTGGCCATTTTCCTAGTTACATCCTCAAAAAATTCCAGAAGATTAGTCAAGCATGATTTCCCCTTCGTAAATCCATGCTGACTCGAACCAATCCTGTTACTGCTATTCAAATGTACCGCTATTTCACTTTTATAATTGACTCCAGCATCTTCCCCACCACCGATGTCAAGCTAACTGGTCTATAATTCCCTATTTTCTCTCTCCCGCCTTTCTTAAAAAGTGGGATAACATTAACTACCCTCCAATCCACAGGAACTGATCCTGTATCTATAGAACATTGGAAAAGTTTTGGGTTTGTTGCAGTATTAGATGTTGATGAGACTGCATGGTGAGGCTGAATTGTGTTCAGTTCTGGGCACCATGCGAAAGGAAAGATGTTGTTGTCAAGCTGGAAAGGGTACAGAGAAGATGTTGCCAGGACTCGAGGGTCTGAGCTATGGGGAGAGGTTGAGCAAGATAGGACTCTATTCTTTGGAGTGCAGGAGGATGAGGAGTGATCTTAAAGAGGTGGACAAAATGATGAGAGGAATGGATCGGGTAGACGCACAGAGTCTCTTGCCCAGAGTAGGGGAATCGAGAATCGCAGGACATAGGTTTAAGGTGAGGAGGGAAAGATTGAATAAGAATCTGAGGGGTACCTTTTTCACACAAAGGGTGGTAGCAGTATGGAACGAGCTGTCAGAGGAGGTAGTTGAGGCAGGTACTATCACAACATTTAAGAAACATTTAGGCAGGTACATGGATAGGACAGATTTAAGAGGGATATGGGCCAAACGCAGGTAGGTGGCACGTGTATTTGGGACATGTTGGCCGGTGTGGGCAAGTTGGGCCAGAGGGCCTGTTTCCATGCAGTTGTACAGGGTCTTGGTGAGACCACACCTGGAGTATTGCGTACAGTTTTGGTCTCCTAATCTGAGAAAAGACATTCTTGCCATAGAGGGAGTACAGAGAAGGTTCACCAGACTGATTCCTGGGATGTCAGGACTTTCATATGAAGAAAGACTGGATAGACTCGGCTTGCACTCGCTAGAATTTAGAAGATTGAGGGGGGATCTTATAGAAATCTACAAAATTCTTAAGGGGTTGGACAGGCTAGATGCAGGAAGATTGTTCCCGATGTTGGGGAAGTCCAGAACAAGTGGTCACAGTTTAAGGATAAGAGGGAAATCTTTTAGGACCGAGATGAGAAAAACATTTTTCACACAGTGGTGAATCTCTGGAATTCTCTGCCACAGAAGGTAGTTGAGGCCAGTTCATTGGCTATATTTAAGAGGGAGTTAGATGTGGCCCTTGTGGCTAAAGGGATCAGGGGGTATGGAGAGAAGGCAGGTATAGGATACTGAGTTGGATGATCAGCCATGATCATATTGAATGGCGGTGCAGGCTCGAAGGGCCGAATGGCCTACTCCTGCACCTATTTTCTATGTTTCTATGTTTCTATGTTTCCACGCTGGAAGAATATGACTATGACTTCTCTGCTATTCCTAATGATTATTGCTGATCCTTAAACTCTGACCAAACAGCCACCCTTTTATTTCATGTTGGCTGGTGTCAGATGTTGTCTAACGGTGCTCTTGTGAGTCTGATTGAAATGTACATTATACCAAAGTTGCTATGTAAAGTCAAGTTGTCATCGCATTACCCATGATTATCACCTAAAACTTTCAAGTATATTTCACCTTCATTCGGCTCTCAATGTTGCCCATGCATGGAAAGAATACGCAGACAGAGCTATGTTGTTCATTCATCTCAAACACCATATGGTAAAGATTAAAAGCAGTCCACTCCTTCAGCTTTTATTGATTAACATTTAGCTGTTTCCAATAAGGATAAGGATTTGGAAATATCAGCAGAGTAATTATAGAAATGAAGAGGTGACTGAAAATTATGTTAAAACGACGGGGTTTGCAATTTTTTTAAATGTAGAAACAAAATTGCTGACTTAGTGACGTGCGGAATGGAAATTAGTATTCTGGAACAGTGCAGCTGCAAATTTGGCATGAAAAAATAGTACAATGAACTCAAAATGTTGGAGTAACTCAGCAGGTCATGCAACATCTCTGGAGAAAATGAATAGGTGACATTTTGGATCAAGACCCTTTTTCAGACTGAGATGGGGTCGACCAGAAATGTCACCTATTCCTTTTGCTGCCTGACCTGCTGAGTTACGCCAGCATTTTGAGTCCATCTTTGGTGTAAACCAGCAGCTGCAGTTCCTTCCTACACAAGCTAAATGAAGTTGATACATCTTACTTCATGAGAACTGTGTCATGTCATTTGACTTACTTTATTGTAGTGGCATGCTACTGAAAGTTTATTACCTTTCCAATAACCCAGGAATGTGAATTCAAATCTTACTACGACTATTTGAAAATTTACATTTGATTTTAAGTATCTGGAATTAAAAAAGATTGTGAAATTCTGCACAAATGGGTATTCATTAAAAAGTTATGGCTAAATCTCCAAGATCATTTGAGCTCATTTACATTCCTACTCGTCCAATGTGATTCCAGTCATAAAGCTGGACCCCTTCCTGAGTTACAGACATTAGCAGCCAAGAATTGATCTTCGTGGGGCCCTTCCTCAAAATATAAACACATTTTTAGTCCCAAACATTAATAGCAGGCTTTAATCAGATGCTGTCGGAAAAGAAGATAGACCTTTATCTGTGCAAGGTTCGTAAAGGTGTAGCCAGGGCCTTGGGTTAACCTATGATGAGCATATGTTGGCACTGGGCCTATACTCACTGTAGTTTAGAAGAATGAGGGGGGACCTCATTGAAACATACAGAATAGTGAAAGGCTTGGATACAGTGGATGTGGAGAGGATGTTTCCATTAGTGGGAGAGTCTAGGACCAAAGGTCATAGCCTCAGAATTAAAGGATGTTCTTTTAGGAAGGAGATGAGGAGAAATGTCTTTAGTCAGAGGGTGGTGAATCTGTGGAATTATTTGCCACAGAAGGCTGTGGAGGCCAAGTCAGTGGATATTTTTAAGGCAGAGAGTTTGTTTTTAATTAGTACAGGTGTCAGAGGTTATGGGGAGAAGGCGGGAGATTGGGGTTAGGAGGGAGAGATAGATCAGCTATGATTGAATGGTGGAGTAGGCGATGGGCCGAATGGCCAGATTCTACTCATATCACTTAGGACCTTATGACCTTCTGAATCAGTCATGTGAATGGGGCAGTGTTCTGAGGGGTTGTAGAATTCATTATAAAGTTGTACATAGAGGAGGCATATGCCAACACTGGAACAATGGCACAAGGAGTGAAACATAGAAACATAGAAACATAGAAATTAGGTGCAGGAGTAGGCCATTTGGCCCTTCGAGCCTGCACCGCCATTCAATATGATCATGGCTGATCATCCAACTCAGTATCCCGTACCTGCCTTTTCTCCATACCCCCTGATCCCCCTAGCCACAAGGGCCACATCTAACTCCCTCTTAAATATAGCCAATGAACTGGCCTCAACTACCCTCTGTGGCAGAGAGTTCCAGAGATTCACCACTCTCTGTGTGAAAAAAGTTCTTCTCATCTCGGTTTTAAAGGATTTCCCCCTTATCCTGAAGTACTGGCATTCCAAGATATAGCTGATCTGTAATGCTGGATTCATGAAAGCATTGCGTTGAATGAAGCATAAGGTTTCACCCTTTCAAGCCATTCAAGATTGCGAATCAAAAGGTTAAATACATCTTCAATTAAGTTAAAAAGTTTTTTTATTATTTTTATGCTTTAGACTTTAGAGAGACTTTAGAAATACCGCGTGGAAACAGGCCCTTCGGCCCACCGAGACCGCGCCAACCAGCGATCACCCCGTACACTAGCACTGTCCTACACACAATGAACAATTTACAATTTTACCAAACCAACTAACCTACAAACCTGTATGTCTTTGGAATATGAGAGAAAATCAGAGCACCCTGATAAAACCACGCAGTCACAGAAAGAATGTACAAACTCTGTACAGACAGCACCCTTAGTCAGGATTGAACCTGGTCTCTGGCACTGTAAGGCAGCAACTTTACCGCTGTGCTACTGTGCCACCCTATTTTTTAAAAATATAAATTTTTATCATAGCTGATCATTTTTTAGAAAATGAAATATTAGTTTAAATAAATCCCAAGAAGTCTGTTTTAACTTGCAATACATTTATTTCAATTACTTTGTACAAAGAAGGAAATTTCAAAGAACGGTAACAATTCTGTGTTACATTGGCCAACCTGAATAAGCTTAATATTGTAACTTTAGAAAGCTTTGAAGTGTTTAAATAAATATCTAACTTCTTGAAACAATGAGTTTTTGATTAACAAGAATAACATCGGTAGATCCAGGCAGCTTCCTCTTTTATGCCACTGGCGGAGCAAAGGAAGTAGCAAATTCCACCCCATTCTCTGCACCCACCAATCCCTCAAGACTCATACTTGAACTAAGACTTAGCTCCTTTGTTTGCGTTCTTGAAACGTAGAAAATGGGTGCATGAGTAGGCTATTCGATACTTCAAGCCAGCACCGCCATTCAATATCATCATGGCTGATCATACAAAATCAATATCCCGCTCCTGCTTTCTCCCCATATCCCTTGATTCTGTTATCCCTAAGAGCTATATCTAACTCTCTCTTGAAAACATCCAGTGAATTGGCATCCACTGTCTTCTGTGGCAGAGAATTCCACAGATTTACAACTCTCTGGGTGAAAACGTTTTTTCCCATCTCAGTCCTAAATGTCCTACCCCTTATCTGTTTTTCTCTCACTAGACTATTCTTCACTTTTCACAACCTATTTTTCCTCTCTCTTTTCTCACTTCTCTCTTTTTAAAAAAAAAAAGGAAGTTGTACAGAGAATATAATATGTTAACATAATTTTGTACCAATGCATTGTACTTACTTCTAATAAATAAAATAAAAAAAATAAAATAAAAAAAGAAAGAAATGTAAATGATTAATAAGAATGATTTAAAATCTCATCACAATGATCGCCATCAGTCCACGATCGTGTCAATATTAACAGCGAAATGGAGAAAAATATCCTTTAAGGAAATCCACATTGAAAGAGAAATGATTTAAAATGTTTTAATCTCCGCCAGCTGCCTTGTTATCTAAACAATAATTTGTCATGGATAACTTGACTTTCTATTTCTAAATGCCACAAACATGCCCTCCGATATAGGGAAAAAAATTCAGCTACACCCTTAGGACATTTTGGTTATGGTACAGTACAAATAATTTAAATGCAGTACAGATCTGTTTTGGCAAAAGCATAGAGGGATACAAAGGAGAGTGAATTGGAGAAAATCAATACAAATATCTACTACAACAGGTGAGTGGGAATTAAACTACAGAACAGACTGAAATACAGTATAAACATATTATGTATTACATGTTGCTTGGAGGAAAACAGAAGCAGCGTTATATCAAATTGAGCATTTAATGCAACATAATCTGGATCACTTACGGGGAACAATAAAAAGGTCTCTGCTATTGAAAAATGACTTGTAATTCATTAAAGAACATTTTCAAGGTGACTCTTCTTAAAGCAGCTCTATAATCAGGCATTTCCTGAGTGAACTAAATGGGTAATTATATGAAAACTGATACAAAGAGAAAATCTATTCTTAACCATCTGATTTGAGTTAACCAGCATTTGCATAAAATCTTTTTAATAAAGGCAATAGATCAGATTGCATGGGCCTATCTGGGCACATCACACAGTATAATGAATGGGTCGCCAGAGAGGAAGTATATTTTGTTTTTCATTCGGGGAGTGCCACGTCTGGAAGCAAATAGTGGAGGTCACCCATCAAATTGTTTCCTGTTTGTGACCTGTAAAGATTAACATTTGTAACGGTTTCATTCTCACACCTCTTTGGCTCCGAGTTTTACTTCCTTCTAAGCCCAGGACTTGAATGCACCCATGTGTACAATAATTCTGTCAGTTGACTGGAGGCAATCATTGGTGTAATAACTTTGTCAGTTTCCAGGTGCTGGGTAATAGAGTTGTTTGTTGCATCATGAAAGTGACCCACTGCACTTTAGTTTGAAATACTGCTAATGTGCTGCAGAGGTGGTGTTAAAAAAAAAAGGATAAGAAAGACATAATGGACCTAAACTTCCTTTCGGCATGTTCTGCCAACAGATGTGTGGCGGATGTGTGTTGGAATGAAGGCAGGTGACTGCTACTCTTGACCCTGACTAACTACCCTGGCTCCAAGGAAGGCTACTCAATTTATACAGCGGTGACAACGTACACATTATCATGGGGGCATCGCAGCGCCTTCCCCGAAGAGGGGGGTGGGTGGAAATACTCTGCAAATTGCATCTCCCAATTTGATTGCAATCACTAGCATCCTTTCTTAGCCCACTGATACATAACAGGCATTAGTAAACGTGTTAATCATACTTTTAAATTGCAAGCTTATTAAAAAGCACCAGGTTTAGGTATGTTACAAAACCTACCTGAATCGTGGCTGAGCATCTGCCCTACCCCGTGTGCGCGATTTTGGCGCTGTTTAGAGGGGGCAGGTTTAAAACGCGATTTTTACTAGGCTGTTCCAATCGAAAATGTTCAGCCTAGTAAATCATTAACGGAAAATCGCTGAAAGACCCCGTCGCAAAAGGTATTATTAGTTTTTATGGCCTTGTATAATATTTATAGTAGTTTAAAAATCACTCTCTCAACCCGCAACCTCTCGCAGCCCCAGGGTTTTATAAAGCAAACAATTAAAGGTATGTACCTTATTTTTACATTAAATGGGGCTCGTTTATAACCCTGTACATAAAGTTTTCTATAGCGAGTAGTTCATTTTGGGCTTTTTATATCCCGCAGTATTTTTCTGGGCATTTGAGGGCACAAATCCAGCGCAATGTGAACGTTCTTAACCAGCGTGTTCACAGGAACCCACTAGAAAGCCGATTTAAATTGACTTTAATTTACAACAATTGAACACTAAATTCCTTCCATTTGGCCTATAAATTGATGTAAATGAGATTTAAAAATCATGTTTTATTGTGAATTATTTGTGAATATTATTTGGACACTTGGGCTATTTAAAAATGTTAATCATTTATTAAGAAATGGATAGATGTTTAGATCTAGTAATTGAAGTTTGAAATTTGCTACAATTGGGTAACTAACTAATTTTACTTCGGAGTCACGTGAGTGACTTCGTGAAGAAGCCCGCTTCCACGCATGCGTGCCATATCGCTACACGCATTGCAACGAGTCACACAGGGGGAACGGCGTTCCCCAGCGGGAGAATTTGAAAGTCGGGAACAGCAGGTAAGAGACTCTAACTAATTATATGCTTTAATTGCAGGTCATCCAAGTAAGATTATTTTATATTTGTTTCAGAATGCTTCATTCTATGATAACTGAAAATTTCATTCAGTTCTCTTAATTTTTAAGAAGGTTATGGCCTTTTGACTGTCCACGATCACAGCTTTTTTGTTATGTCCATAGAAAATCAATAGGGAACAAGATGCTAATTTCCGAGTATGAAAATGGCCATAACTTTTTTATTACTTGAGATATGAAAGTGAATTAGGGGTCAAATTAAACTTATTGTTATGCTTTATCTGATGGGATAAATTGCAGACTTGATTTTTTTTAAATCTCAAAATGTTGTAACATTGCTACCAGGTTAGCATTGGTTATGTTAAAATGTCCTGCCACCTTTCTAAACTCCAAGTGGGCCATGGGTTGTGTGTGGCCCAAGCTGTACCAGGTTCCTCCCCCCCACCCCCACCCCCTCCATCTAACCACCTCTCCTTTCAGTCTGAAAAGGGTTCTGACCTGAAACGTCACCTATTTGTTTTCTCCGGAGATGATGCCTGACCCGCTGAGTTATACCAGCATTTTGTGTTGGTCTTCTGAACACCACAGCCTGTGTTCTGGTGTCCACAGCAGAAGGCCATCAATAAGCAGGAGGCCTCAATCGCCAAGACTGTTCACACATAATTGCAGACACGTGTGATTATTCACATATTTATGCATTGAAAGTAACCTGTAATTCAAGTATATAAGTAGGACATTCGAAGGAGTAACTGTTGCAAAACGCCAAATCTAGGGATAATATTTCCCACCAGCAGATCAGATAGGGAATTTTGTTCACAAGCAACCATCAAGAATTCAGCATCGCCTCGCCCTTGGGGACTGATGGGATAATAGGCCATTGTAAATTGCTCTATGTATGTGGTGGGTATGAGAATTAATAGTGAATGCAAGAGGAAAAGTAGGATTAGTATAGGTGGGTGCTTTATGGATTTCACATGCTCTAGTGGGCCAAAGAGCCTATTTTCATGCCATATGAGTCTGATGACTGGGCATAGGGTGATGGTTGGGTTAGAGGGTGCAAGAAAGTGCCAAGTGTGTTGGCCTGCCTCTGCTTTCAGATTGGCACAAATTAGCAACTCTGAAAATGATACCATACATATCCCAGAGTTTTCACAGGTTTTCACATTTTCACATAACCTGCTGTGGAATGAATATTGAAAATCTTTTTTTTACATAAAACATAGAACAATACAGCACAGTAATAGGCCCCATGGGCCACAATGTCTGTGCTAAACATGATGCTCAGATAAAGTAATCCCATCTGCCAGCACATGATCCATATCAGTTCAGTTCAGTTCAGTTAGGTTTATTGTCACGTGTACCGAGGTACTCCATTCCTTACATATCCATGTGCCTATCCAAAAGCCTCTTAAAGACTACTATTGTATTTGCCTGCACCACCATTGGCAGCGTGTTCCAGGCACCCACCACCAAAATCTTGCCCTACACACCTCCATTAATCTTTGCCCTTCCCACCTTAAATGTGTACCCTCTAGTCTTTGATATCTCCACACTGGAAAAGAAGATTCTGACTGCCTCGCCTATTTACAAGTTAACATGTTCACAAGTTATAGAAATATAATTAGACCATTCGGCCCATCGAGTCCACTCCATCATTCAATCATGGCTGATCTCTGCTCCTAATCCCATTTCCCTGCATTTCTCCCCATAACCCTTGACACCCATTCTAATCAAGAATTTGTCTATCTCTGTCTTAAAAATATCCACTGACTTGGCCAGCACAGCCCTCTGTGGCATTGAGTTCCACAGATTAACTACCCTCTTGACTAAAGAAGTTCCTCCTCACCTCCTTTCTAAAAGCGCGCCCTTTAATTCTGAGTCTGAATGGGTGGGACTGAATATATGGACTGAATTTATGTCTCTAAGAACTTTATATACTTCTATCAGGAATACCCTCAACCTCCGATGTTCCAGAGAATACAATCCAAGTCTGTCCAACCTCCCCACTTAGCTAATACCCTCTAACCAAGGCAGCATTCTAGTAAACCTCTACTGCCCCTTCTCCACTTCCTTCCTGTAATGGGCGACTAGAAGTGCACACAATACTCCAAATGCGGCCTAACCAAGGCCTTTGGATACATGGAGTCTTTCACAATGCTTTCTCAGAAGAGAAAGATAAAATCAGAGAGCAGTTGACCAGAGCTACATTCATACTGTAGTCCCATTGACCATTCATATTGCCTGTAGACTTTGACCCATTTATTTATTTTTACAATCAACGTTTTTCTCCCACCCTTGATCTTTCAACCAAGAGTATAAACAACAACTTAAGCCCTCCGTTATAGTCCATGACTAATGACGTGTCTTATTCATAATTTCAGAAGGGGATGCAGGGAAACGGACTAAGCCATGATCTGATTGAATAGATGGACAGGATTAGGGACCAGCATGGACCACTTAACATCCCATGTCAGCCAGAAAGTGAAACATGACCGTGTCCAAGTCCCTTTCACTCCACCACCTGGGTTTGTTTGGCACACTTTTCAGCCGGCTGAATTGGAGAAAAATAAACCACAATTACTCTTAATGTTTACGATGAAATGTAATGCAGGTAGGTTAGTTGCGGGCAATATGAGGCCCAATGATGAAAGGAGTAAATCTTTTGTGTAATGAATTCATTATTAAATTACGATACATGCAACTGAATGCATTTATTTTTATTTGGTTTGGGCACTTTATTGCTCTTTACAAAGACCAAGTTCCCTGCCATTCATTTTAAATACTGAATTATCTGCGAATGAGTGAAAGGAGTGAACAAATGAGTAAATGAGCAAAGGAGTGAACAGGAGTGAGTGAATGAGTGAGGGAATGAATGAGGGTGAAGAAAGGCAATAAATGAAGGATGAAGTGGGTGAATGTGTGAGTAGATTGATTATGTGGGTAAACGAGTGGTTCATAGAGTATGTGAGTGGACTGTGTGAGTGGAGTGGAGTGAGTGAGTGTGTGAGTGAGTGTGTGAGTGAGTGTGTGAGTGAGTGAGTGTGGAAGACAGGGTGAATGTGTGCGGTGAATGAGTAAACAAGTGAGCGGAGTGAGTGGGAGAATGAGTAAGTGGAGCGAGAAGATGAGTGAGAGGTCTCTTTCTCCTATGTTTCTCAGTTATAAAAACACAAAAAGTATTGCTTTATTTTTCATTTGTTTTGAGTAGTTGACTGAGGCTCACAAAACACCAATTTTGTCCAGTCCTGGTATTGAGTTTTTTTGACTATCTCGACTAACTGAGGAACCCTCTCATGTTTCATTTGGTCTTTTTATTCACCAAACAAAATGGTAATACATGCCCAAAACATGTTGGCAGATGACTCATAAGGAAACAAGGAGCTAATGGAATTCTCAGAATGTTGCTACATTTGCCCCTCATGGTGAAAACAAGTAGGAAAAGTCCTCCACATAAACTCGTTAATCTTCTGCAAGTGTGTTTTATAGCACACTCGCCTGCTGTGAATCTACTCATTGCTTGAGAAAATGTATAAGTCCTTCCTTTAGTCCGGATGTTTGCATGAAAGTATTTAGTTAATTCAGAATGTATTTTTACAATATGACATGAAGTCATCGGAAGCAAATGTTATTGACAGTCTACAATGCTTATTAGTGACAAAAAGTGATTATAGTTAGCTTTCTTTTTTTTTAAAAACTTCAGTCACAGCCTGTGAGCATCATTAACACCAACAAAATGTTCTACTGATTCCTAATTACTCTGGTTTAATGTTGAATGGAGAGGTAATATCCAAGGTTATTTAGGGTTTTCCCTGGAGCAAAGGAGGCTGAGGTGTTACCGTATATAAAATCATGAGGGGCATAGATAAGGTGATAGTCACAGTCATTTTTACCCATGGTAGGGAAGTCTATAATTACAGAGCATAGGTTTAAGCTGAGAAGGAAAAATAATTAAGAACCCAAGAGGCATGTTTTTCAGACAGACGGACATGGATATATGGAATGAGCTGCCAGAGGAAGTGGCAAAGTAAAATTAAAGCATTTAAAAGACATTTGGATAGGTACATGGGTAGGAAAAATTTAGGAGGACATGACTCATATGCAGGCAAATGGGAGCAGCTCAGGAAGGAATCTTGATCGGCATTGACGTGTGGGGCTGAAAGGCCTGTTTCATATGATGTATAACTCTATGACTCCATGACTCTAGGCATGTTGAACCAGAGGAATTTTGCAATGGTCCAGTGGATCGGCACTGTTCCTGTTGCATAAGCCAGGTTTATTTTCCGAATGTAAAATCCCCATCTGACATAATGGGATATGAGTTTCCCAACTTACCGCGCACAGAGGTTCCTAGACAGCAGAGGGCCCGTGGTTCCCGTGCCAGCAGAGAGCACGGCGCCAAACCGGCCACTGCTCAGTGGACCAGGCGGACCACTGCCTGCAGGGAGGAAGCCGGCCAGCTCTCAGGGTATAGAGAAACCAACTAAAACATAGACTATAGGTGCAGGAGTAGGCCATTCGGCCTTTTGAGCCAGCACCGCCATTCAAAATGACCATGGCTGATCATCCAAAATCGTTCCTGCTCATTACCCATATTCCTTGATTCTGTTAGCCCTAAGAGCTAAATCTAACTCTCTCTTGAAAACATCCAGTGAATTGGCCTCCACTGCCTTCTGTGGCAGAGAATTCCACAGATTCACAAAACTGAGGGAGAAAATGTTTTTCCTCATCTCAGTTCTAAATGGCCTACCCTTTATAGGTATGTTACAATACTTACCTTCAGCGGCGCTGCAATTCTGCAACTGGCCGTGTGCGCGATTTTGGTGCGTTTGAGGGGGGGGAGGCGGGGTTAAAATGCAGTTTTTTTCTGACCTGGTCCTGGATTATATTTTGTTGGAGTGCAAGATTTTGCTAAAGAATCGTTCCGACGGCCGTTCTTTGTGTTTTTTTTTAAAATTTGCCCGACAAGTTAATCGCTGGAGTGATTTTAAAATCAGCTTCTGAAGCCGTCAATGTCGATAACGGATTTTATATAGGGGATTGGTAAAATAAAGTAGTTTATTTTTATGTATAAAAGTGTTTCTTAAGATGCATTTAATTCACATTTTAAGTTGCGAACTGGTGATTTTTTCCCCCGAAGAACCGGCAGTGTATTTGCTGCCGATATGGGGGACTAAAATCATTGCAACCTCAACGTTCCAAATGGTTGCGTTCCAGAAAAACACACTTGATTTAAATGGCCATTAATTTACAGGTATTAAACATTAAATTCCTTCCATTTGGCCTATAAACCCATGACAATGAGATTTAAAAATTATGTTATATTGTGAATTCTTGTGTGAATGTTATTTGGACACTTGGGCTTTTTAAAAATGTTAATCTATTCTTAAGAAATCGATAGATGTTCAGATCTAGTAATTGAATTTTGTAATTAGCTACAATTAGGTGACTAACTAATTATATGCCTTAATTTCAAGTCATCTAAGTAAGATTATTTCATATTTGTTTCAGAATGCTTCAATCTATAATAACTGAAAATTTCTTTCAGTTCCCTTAAATTTTAAGGAAGTTATCGGCTTTTAAATGTTCTCGATCACAGCTTTTGTGTAAAGTCAATGAAAAAGCAATAGGGAACAAGATGCCAATTTCCGAATATGAAAATGGCCATAACTGTTTTAATACTGAAGATATGAAAGTGAATTAGGTGTCAAATTAAACTTCATTTTATGCTTTGTCTGATGGGATAAATTACAGACTTAATTTTTTTAATCCGAAATTTTGTAACATTGCTACCCTTTATTCTTACACTAGCAGGCCAAGAGCTGCCGAGCCGGCCCATGCTCGTCCCCCGTGGCTGAACGCGGGACCCAGCGGACCGCAGACTGCAGGGAGGTAGCCACCGAACCGGTGCCAGCTCATCCCACAAAGACCAGAGACCCGGAGGATGGAGCCAGTGACGACGATGATGAAGGATGCGATGGGCAAGGAGCTAGGCCAGTAGAAGATGGACCTTGAAGATGGATCCCCGCTGATTTTCTCCAGCTTTTTTGTGTAACCAACAGAAGATGGACCTTGATTGCTGGTGATGATCCTGGGGGATGGGTGAAGAGAGGGATGTCACATCCGAGGAAGACGATGACTAGAGGCCCGCAGCAGCCAGGAGCTTGCCTGGATCAGGCAATGCTCATAAGAACAAGACTGCAGACTAGACTTCAAAAAAGGCATCATAACTTGGCGCCTCTTGCATGCAGGCTCAGTTGACTATTTCTGTACACTTGCTAATTGAGGATGTGCTAAGGTATGGCAATAAGAGTTCCACTGTGCGTTTGCACTGGTGACAATAAATATACCATTGTACCATCGATTTATGGTATCAACGAGCTATACAGCATAGAAACAGGCCCTTTAGCCCAACTTGTCTAAAGGGCCTGTCCCACTTGGCGATTTTTTTGGCGACCGCCGGTATAATTGACAGACGTATCAGGGTCGCCGGAAGATTTTGAACATTTCAAAATCCAGCGGCGACAAAAAAAATGTTGCGACACTTGAGGAAACACCGCGTGTCAATATGTCATCACGCCGCACCACACCGCATCACCGCCGTGTCACGCCGCGACTTTTTCAGTGAGTTGATACGCAAGTCAATTATGCCGACAGTCGCCGAAAAAATCGGCAAGTGAGATAGGCCCTTTAGGCGAGCAAGCTTCCAAGCCAAACCAGTCCCTCTTCCTGCATTTAGCCCATATCCTTCCAAAACCTTTCAGCCACATACATGCCAAGTGTCACATAAATGTTGCAATGCCACCTGCCTCTTCCACCTGCCTCTACCACTATCGTATCTGCTTCCATCACCACCCCTGACTGTGTATTCTAAACCCCTACCATTCTGTGGAAAAAAAAATTGTCCCACACATCTCCATTAAACTTTCCTCCTCTCACTTTATAGCTATGCTCTCTCGTGTTGGACATTTCCACCTGGGAAAAATGTTGTGACTGTCTACTCTATCTATGCCTCTCATAATTTTATACAGTATACTTCTATCGTCTCCCCTCAACCTCCGATATTCCAGTTAAAACAATCCAAATGTATTCATCCCCTCTCTGTAGCTGAAACCTTCTAATCCAGGCAGCATTCTGGTCAACATCCTCTGCACCCTCCTCAAAGCCACCACATTCCTGCAATGGGGTGACCAGAGCTGCACACAATACTCTAAATCCACCAATTTAGATTTGAATTGAATGTGTTTATATATAATACAAGACTAAGTGGGACCCGTTGGGTCCCAGCATCACACGGGAGGGCTGGTCACCAACGCAATATTCCATCTCCCCACCAATTCCAATATTGCTCGCCAGTGCGGGTGGGGGGGGGGCTTTCAGTTGCGCTAGTATGGGTGTTGCGGGCCGAAGGTATTGGTTTCTAGAGGGCTAGTATAAACATTGTGCGCCGAAAGGATTCTTGGGCTGGCAGCCAACTGTTGCAACAATTTTAAAAGCCAAGCCTAGGTAAACAATTTGGCTGCAGCCACCCGACAACCAAAATTCATTTTGTGAACACAAACTTTTTTAAAAAGGCGAGGCAAACAATTGGGCAACAGCCACCTGACAACCAAAATTCATTTTGTGAACAACAACTTTTTAAAAAGGCGAGGCAAACAATTGGGCAGCAGCCACCTTACAGCCACATTGAGGGGACTCACCATGGAGTAGAAGTGTGTTCAGTGTTATTTGCAGCTCAGAGAGCCATGACCCTCTCGTTTCCTGGGTCTGGCAGAGACTGAGTGAGTGATTACTGTTACGCGCTCCCCCCCCCGGTGAATGCTATGTACTTACCTTTCTCTGTTTCTCTTCCGAGTGCAGGCCTTGTGGCTGTGAGTCTGGAATCACGGGGCTCCTGTACCCGATTGGCCAAGCTGCGTCAGGTGACGGGTGACTCATCTGAAGCTTAAATACCAGAGTCTCCCAGGATTCTAGCCAAAGATCTTATAGCGAAGCAAGATGGGTTACTCTCACGCAAAAGTGAGGTACGCTCATGGGCGGATTCATGGGTGATTATAGGACACATTTTAGCAACCTGACTCCGCCATCTTGTTCCGCCATCTTGCTCCGCTTTCTTGCTCCCGCCTTCTTGCTTCCGGCCAAAGATTGGATCCGCAGCGAGGAGAAGGAGTGCAAGGGGGGCCCGGGGCAGCGGGGAGATAGAGTGCGGGGTCCGGTGCAGCGGGGAGAAGGAGTGCGGGGTCCGGGGCAGCGAGGAGAGAGAGTGCGGGGCCCGGGGCAGCGGGGAGAGAGAGTGCGGGGCCCAGGGCAGCGGGGAGAGAGAGTGCGGGGCAGCGGGGAGAAGCGGGGGGTCCGGGGCAGCGGGGAGAGAGAGTGCGGGGCCCGGGGCAGCGGGGAGAGAGTGCGGGGCCCGGGGAAGCGGGGAGAGAGAGTGCGGGGCAGCGGGGAGAGAGGAGTGCGGGGTCCGGGGGCAGCAGGGAGAGAGAGAGCGTGCGGGGGCCGGGGCAGCGGGGCAGCGGGGAGAGAGAGTGCGGGGCCCGGGGCAGCGGGGAGAGAGAGTGCGGGGCAGCGGGGAGAGAGAGTGCGGGGCCCGGGGCAGCGGGGAGAGAGAGTGAGGGGCCCGGGGCAGCGGGGAGAAGGAGTGCGGGGCAGCGGGGAGAGAGAGTGCGGGGTCCGGGGCAGCGGGGAGAGAGAGTGCGGGGCCCGGGGCAGCGAGGAGAGAGAGTGCGGGGCCCGGGGCAGTGGGGAGAGAGAGTGTGGGGCAGCGGGGAGAGGGAGTGCGGGGAGAGAGAGTGCGGGGTCCGGGGCAGCGGGGAGAAGGAGTGCGGGGTCCGGGGCAGTGAGGAGAGAGAGTGCCCCAAGACAATTTTTCTTATTTACAATGGTTCTTATTTAATGTCCCTTGTCTAGTCTGAAATAAAGTTCATTATTGGATTAGAAGAAATATAATTGTGTGTGTTATATACATTTATATAATTTTCATGTATGTGTGTTTATAAACATTTTATTCCTTAACAAGAATCAACAGAATTATGAACTAACAGAATTATGAATCTAACCCTATATCACGCACAAAAAGTCCCCCCCTGTCAATCACCCTGCGAGTCGGGTCGGTTCCGGTTGCTACAAAATCAACTCAAACACTGCTTGTGAGCCATTTAAAAAGAAATGATAAAAAAACATTAAAAAAGACAATTACCAGAGTCAAATTTTATTCTTGACAAGAAGTTTGAACTGACAGATTTATGAATCTGACCCACACAAACTGTTGCCCCGCAACATTGATTACAGTGCGAGTCGGGTCGGGTTAGGTAGGCTCAGGTTGCTAAAATGGGTGTGGAAAATGCCCATGATCCCCTCCATAGTGTACTACACGTCAGTCCATTGCATTTAGCAGGAGTAACCTATCTTGCTTTGCTATAAGATCTTTGATTCTAGCTCTTCTTCGTCGACCCTGACTCAGGTTCGCACTCTCAAGGAAAAGGTGGGGCATATTGTCGCATTTCCTGCCCCCCCCCCGGTGAATGCTATGTACTTACTTTTCTCTGTGTCTCTCCCGAGTGCAGGCCTCGTGGCTGCGAGTCTGGAATCAAGGGGTTAAAGGCACCTGTACCCGATTGGCCAAGCTGCGTCAGGTGACGGGTGACTCATCTGAAGCTTAAATACCAGAGTTTCCCAGGATTCTAACTCTTCTTCGTAGACCCTGACTTGTGAGCAGTCTGCTGGTGTGAGCTGAGGAAGGCCTGGCCACATGGCGTAGAACGTCGTGTACTTTCACCATTACTTGTTAACAAATATTGAATTGGGACGGATAAGGGCTGACCTTAGTGTTTTTGTGTATTTTGTTTCAGGGTTATATCTCTTTAGGCAGGTTTTAGAGTCTCTGGTTCGACGGTCCATCACGTGGCTGGCTGGAGCACTGTTTAATTGTTTGTTAGTCCATCCATATCCCTGACTGGGTTGTTTGAATCAGGTTTGGGTTTTGTGTTCCATTGAATAATTAAAACTATTTTTGAACTTGAACCTGGTTTTTGAATTATGTTACACGGCTCTGAAGTAACTGCATTCAGGAGTCATAACAAAATGGGGGCTCGTCTTAAGCTTTGAGGTTTTTGGGGGGTTTTTTGGTAGGCTTCTGGTGACTGAGGCAGTCTGTGTTGTGAGGGAATTTTTTCTTCCCTGTTTGTGGTAGCATTGGTGCCCAGGGTTTAGCTGGTGGTTTGGTGCTACTTTTGATATGGAGTTTAAAGGGAAGGACTTTATTGAGGCTCCTAGTCAGGAGTTGTTTGATAAATGTACGAAGAAGCATTTGATTTTGCTGGCAGAGAACTATGACGTGCCTATTGACAAGCATTCAAAGAAACAGTCCATTAAATCGGTGTTGTGGGCTGCGTTGGTGGAGGGTGGGGCTTTGCCTGGCTGTGCAGACAGTTCCCCACCTTCTGTTCAGCCTGGTCAGGACATGGAGGCAGTAATTAGGTTGAAGGAGTTAGAGCTGGCAATGAGAGAGGAGGAGACCAAAAGAGCAGAGTTTCAGCTGCGTGGGGCTGAGGAGGAAACCAAGAGGGCAGAGATTAGGCTGCGGGAGAAGGAATTGGATGCCTCCCGGGTTTCTTCTAGGGAACGGGAGTTTGATATGAGCAAGAACATCCGCCTGGTTCCCCCGTTTAGTGAGAAGGATGTGGACAAGTTTTTCACAGTGTTTGAACGGGTGGCTTTGTCCTTGAAGTGGCCTAGGGACGTGTGGACCTTGCTATTGCAGTGTGTCCTTGTGGGTAAAGCACGGGAGGTGTACTCGTCTTTGTCTGTTGAAAGCAGTCTGGACTATGAGTGTGTGAAGTCTACAGTATTAAGGGCTTATGAATTAGTTCCAGAGGCGTACTGGCAGAAATTCCGGCGCTTTAGGAAGTTTGATAGTCAGACTTATGTGGAGTTTGCTAGGGAGAAGGAGGCACTTTTTGACAGGTGGTGCGCTTCTCAAGGAGTGAAGGATATTGGGCAACTGCGGGCCTTGATGATTATGGAAGACTTTAAGAACTGTCTCCCTGAGAGGGTTACTACTTACCTTAATGAGCAGAAGGTGAATGAGGTGTCTAAGGCCGCGGTGTTGGCAGATGAGTATGTATTGACTCATAAAACTGATTTTGTTAGGCGATCCTATAGTTTTGGTGCATGGCCGGTTAATCATGGTGGTGTCGCCGGTGGCAGTGTCAAAGGTGTTTCTGTGCCTGCAAGTGGCAGCACGTTGATACAGGGGGAGGTCCGAGCTGATAAGGTTGACAGAAATTTGAGGATTAAAGAAGGTCCTGTGTGCTACTATTGTAGAGGGAGAGGGCACATGTTGAAGTCGTGTCCCGTTCTGAAGCAGAAAAATGCAAAGCCTGTGGCTTTGGTGGGTACACAGAAGGCACCTGTGGTACCTGAGTTGCCCGAGTCTGATGAGTGTAGGAATTATTCTGCGTTCATCATGAATGGTTTTGTTCCTCTAGAGGATGGGGGTGATAGAGTTCCAGTATCCATCTTGCGTGATACTGGTGCTACTCAGTCCTTTATATTGGATAGTGTACTGCCGTTTTCTGGGGAATCATCGGTTGGGTCAAGTGTCCCAGTGGTAGGATTCGGGATGGATGACATGGTAGTGCCTTTGCATACCGTGAGTCTCGAGTCCGAGTTGGTTTCAGGCCGGGTAACTATTGGTTACGGCCGTGTGTTCCCGTTGGGGGAGTTTCTGTGATTTTGGGGAATGACTTGGCAGGAGGTAGCGTTTTAGTTACTCCTGAGGTGACGGCTGTTCCGATGGTGCAGAGCCCTGATAGATTGGCTATGCAGCATCCGAGGGTCTTCGCAGCTTGTGCTGTCACGAGGGCTATGGCTAAGAGCCAGGTGAAGTTTGAGGATGTAGTGGACCTGAGTGAGAGCATTTTTGGGGATCAGGATGATAGATCCTGTGTTGTGAAGGGTGTTTCTACATCTCAAGATGGGGTAGTGTCTGGAAATGTGCCGGTGTCGCTGTCACGTGACCGGCTGGTTGAGGAGCAAAAGAGTAATCCAGGTTTATCTGATCTGTTCGACTGCGCGGTGCCTGAGGGGGATATGGATTCCACAGCAAAGGGGTATTTTCTAAGGGAGCGCTTATTGATGTGAAAGTGGTCTCCCTTGGATATATCTGGGCATGATGATTGGAGCGTGGTTGATCAGATTGTGATGCCTCGTCGGTATAGGGACAAGATACTCTGTTTGGCTCATGATGGTCCTCTGGGTGGACATTTGGGGGTCAATAAGACGTATGGCCGTATCTTACGGAATATTTTTTGGCCAGGGTTGAAAAAGGACGTGAAACAGCAGTGCAGGTGTTGTCACATTTGCCAGGTGGGAGGAAAACCGAACCAATCGATTATTCCTGCGCCTTTATATCCAATCCCTGTGGTCGGTGAGCCGTTTGAGCGGATTCTAATTGATTGTGTGGGTCCTCTACCTCGGACAAGGGTGGGCAACAAGTTTTTATTGACAATTATGTGTGCGTCTATCCGCTTTCCGGAGGTGGTCCCTTTGTGTAGAATTACTGCCCCTACCATTGTGAAGTCTCTCGCTAAGTTTTTTTCGTTGTTCGGTTTGACCAAGGTTCCAACTTCATGCCGAAGGTTTTTGGTCAGGTAATGAAGTTGTTAGATATTGAGCATTGTTACTCCAGTGCGTATCATCCTGAGAGGCAGGGAGCTCACGAGAGGTTTCACCAGACTTTGAAATCTATGTTGAGGACTTACTGCCTGGAGTTTGAAAAGTACTGGGATGTGGGGGTTCATCTAGTTATGTTTGCGGTGCGTGAGGTCGTGCAGGAGTCTTTAGGGTTCATTCCTGCTGACCTGGTGTTCGCGCATACTGTACGTGGTCCGTTGAGGGTCCTGAAGGAGAAATGGTTGCAGGAGGATACAAAATGCAGTATTTTAGACCACGTCTGTACTTTTCGGTTTAGACTGAGGAGGGCATGCGAACTGGCAATGGGTAATCTTGCTTCTGCTCAGTCTAGGATGAAGAACTGGTTCGACAGGAAGGCTTCCAGTAGGAATTTTTCTCCAGGTGACAAGGTCCTGGTGTTGTTGCCTATTCCTGGTTCCAGTCTGCAGGCTCGGTATAGCGGTCCCTAGCAGGTGGTTAAGAAGGTTGGTGAGAGAGATTACGTTATTGGTACCCCTGATCGGAGGCGCAAGACTCAGCTCTGTCATGTCAACATGATGAAGCAGTACCATGAGCAGGAGCCTGTGGAGGTTGATGGGGAGGAGCTGTGTCCTTCGGTTTCGTCTAAGCCTGTTTTGGCTGCAGTGGGGCTGCCCCCTGACATGGATGGTGATGTGGGTGAGCCACGGTTGTCTGTGGCAGTGACGCAGGGAAAGCTGAGTAACTTTGAGGCTTTGGAGTCGCTTCCCTTGCGGTTGTCTCATTTGACTGAAAGTCAGTGGGGTGATCTGCTTGCTTTGGTAGAGTCAAATGGGTCACTGTTCTCGGATGTGCCTTCTCAGACGTCTGTGCTGCAGCATGACATTGACGTGGCCGGTGCTGCACCAATTAAACAGCGTCCGTATCGGGTCAACCCTGACAAGCGTCATCGTCTAAGGAGTCGGGTTGACTATATGCTGCGGCATTGCCGAACCTAGTTGTAGTCCGTGGAGTTCTCCGTGTCTACTGGCTACGAAGGCTAATGGGGAGGACAGGTTTTGCACAGACTTTCGGAAAGTAAATGGTGTAACTAAGCCGGATTGCTATCCTCTTCCACGGATGGAGGATTGCGTGGATCGTGTGGGAAGTGCATCTTTTGTGTCTAAGTTGGACTTGTTAAAAGGGTATTGGCAAGTCCCTTTGACTAGGCGGGCAAGGGAGATCTCTGCGTTTGTTACGCCTGGTTACTTTCTTCAGTACACGGTTGTGGATCGAACACATCGGTCATCTGAAGGAGGTATTTAATCATCTAGCAGAGGCAAACCTAACTATCAATCTGGAGAAGTGTGAGTTTGGCCAGGCCACGGTAACGTATCTGGGTAAGGTGGTGGGCCGGGGTCAGGTTTGCACTCTCAAGGAAAAGGTGGGGCATATTGTTGCATTTCCTGCTCCAACCTCTAGGACTGAACTCCGTAGGTATCTGGCTATGGTTGGGTACTATAGAGGATTCTGTCCAAACTTCTCTGCGGTGGCTGCCCCTTTGACGGATTTGCTAAGTCCAAAGGTAGCTTTTGTGTAGTCCGCAGAGTGTCAACAAGCCTTTGATCATACTCAAAGTCTTCTGGTGCACGCACCTGTGCTTGCGGCACCTGATTATGAGCGTCCATTTAAGCTGGCAGTGGATGCTAGTGATCGTGGGGTTGGTGGAGTTCTTCTACAGGATGATTCAGATGGAGTGGAGCATCCAGTTTCGTACTTCTCTAAGAAGTTTAATCATCATCAGAAGTGGTACTCCACCATTGAGAAAGAAGCCCTTGCTATTTTAATGTCTCTGAATCATTTCGAGGTTTATGTTGGCTCCTCGAATGTCCCTGTCATCGTACTCACGGATCATAATCCTTTGGTATTTTTGCAGAGTATGAAGAATAAGAACCGGCGGTTAATGAGGTGGAGTTTGCAACTACAACCTGGAGGTCAGGCATATCCGTGGCAAGGATAATGTCTTGGCTGACGCCTTGTCGCGCCAGTAGTGTTTTTGCTGCTGAATAGTTTCAGGGATTTGGCAGTGTGTTTTCTCTCTTCTTCCGAGACTTATTCAGTATCTTTGGGTGGGGGTGTTAGGCGCTTCCCCCCCCCTGGTGAATGCTATGTACTTACCTTTCTCTGTTTCTCTCCCGAGTGCAGGCCTCGTGGCTGTGAGTCTGGAATCAAGGGGTTAAAGGCTCTTGTAAACATAGAAACATAGAAACATAGAAATTAGGTGCAGGAGTAGGCCATTCGGCCCTTCGAGCCTGCACCGCCATTCAATATGATCATGGCTGATCATCCAACTCAGTAACCTGTACCTGCCTTCTCTCCATACCCCCTGATCCCCTTAGCCACAAGGGCCACATCTAACACCCTCTTAAATATAGCCAATGAACTGGCCTCAACTACCCTCTGTGGCAGAGAGTTCCAGAGATTCACCACTCTGTGTGAAAAAAGTTCTTCTCATCTCGGTTTTAAAGGATTTCCCCCTTATCCTTAAGCTGTGACCCCTTGTCCTGGACTTCCCTAACATCGGGAACAATCTTCCTGCATCTAGCCTGTCCAACCCCTTAAGAATTTTGTAAGTTTCTATAAGATCCCCTCTCAATCTCCTAAATTCTAGAGAGTATAAACCAAGTCTATCCAGTCTTTCTTCATAAGATAGTCCTGACATCCCAGGAATCAGTCTGGTGAACCGTCTCTGCACTCCCTCTATGGCAATAATGTCCTTCCTCAGATTTGGAGACCAAAACTGTACGCAATACTCCAGGTGTGGTCTCACCAAGACCCTGTACAACTGCAGTAGAACCTCGCTGCTCCTATACTCAAATCCTTTTGCAATGAAAGCTAACATACCATTCGCTTTCTTTACTGCCTGCTGCACCTGCATGCCTACCTTCAATGACTGGTGTACCATGAAACCCAGGTCTCGCTGCACCTCCCCCTTTCCCAATCGGCCACCATTTAGATAATAGTCTGCTTTCCCGTTTTTGCCACCAAAATGGATAACCTCACATTTATCCACATTTATCCACATTATACTTGTACCCGATTGGCCAAGCTGCGTCAGGTGATGGGTGACTCATCTGAAGCTTAAATACCAGAGTCTCCCAGGATTCTAGCACTTCTTCGTCGACCCTGACTTGTGAGCAGTCTGCTGGTGAGAGCTGAGGAAGGCCTGGCCACATAGCATAGAACTTTGTGTACTTTCACCATTACTTGTTAACAAATATTAAATTGGGATGGATAAGGGCTGACCTTAGTGTTTTCGTGTATTTTGTTTCAGGGTTATATCTCTTTAGGCAGGTTTTTAGAGTCTCCGGTTCGACGGTCCAT
This sequence comes from Leucoraja erinaceus, assembly GCF_028641065.1. Classification (NCBI taxonomy): domain Eukaryota; kingdom Metazoa; phylum Chordata; class Chondrichthyes; order Rajiformes; family Rajidae; genus Leucoraja; species Leucoraja erinaceus. Next base: position 28,584,763 of record NC_073377.1, read on the forward strand.
CACGTGGCTGGCTGGAACACTGTTAAATTGTTTGTCAGTCCATCCATATCCCTGACTGGGTTGTTTGAATCAGGTTTGGGTTTTGTGTTCCATTGAATAATTAAAACTATTTTTGAACTTGAACCTGGTTTTTGAATTATGTTACACGGCTCTGAAGTACCTGCATTCGGGAGTCGTAACAACTACACTTCCAGGTTTTATACTCCCTCCCCACTGCCACCAGCAGGGGCAGCAGAGAGAATGGCGATTTAAAAAAAAACATTAATATCTCTCTGATTTTTTACCGATGGGAAAAATCCTTTGGTCACGGAAGGCGGAGGGTGGCTCTGAGTGAGGTGGCCAAAAGTGACGGCCATAGGTTGCGGCGTTCTCTCGGAAATCGCAGCACAGTGGGCCAAATGCGGTCAAGATCAGACTTTTAGTAATATATAGATATCTGTTTGGATAGCATGCAAAACAGTTTTTCATTGTACCTTTGTACACATCACAAGAATAAAACTAAACCTAAAAAAAAACTGCAGATGTTGAAAAACTAATATAAAAGTGTCACAGTCTGCCCTCTCCTCATTCTCATCCACTTCACCTCCCAGTACTTTTCCACCGGTCCCTCCTTCTCCTCACCTGCCTGCCTGCCACTCCCCTCTCATCAGCCTAACTCTCCTCACCTGTTGCACTCAGTTGCCTCTGATCACCTATTAATCCGGTATATAGACTCTCCTCACCGTTCACACAGTGCCAGATTGTTCTCAGCATTCATGCAAGACTCCAGCGATTTCCCGACTGCCTACACGGATTCGAACCTGCCTGCCCCTGACCATTCCATCCTGTCATCTTCCCGGATATCACCTCGGCCTTCTGTCCTGTACCTCCTGGTTTCTGTCTGCCTCTCTCCTGGGCTGTTTGGTGTATCCCTGCAACGGCTCCTCGACTACCTGCCTGGCTTTGACTCTCCTTTCGTCTGTCCCTCGCTGGTTTGTTTGCATCGTGTGTTGGATCTCCTGGTTACCGGACCTTCCGCCACCCTGACTACGTTTCCTGCCTGCCCCTCTTCGGAACCCTCGCTCAATCCTGAGCCTCTGTGTGAGTATGGTGTACCCATTCCTGTGTTACTACTCTGTGTTACAGTATCGTAATAAGGTTCATTACCAATTATACCTGCCTGATTCTGTGCTGCTATTGGGTCCAAGCTATACCCGTTACAAAAAGTAGAAATTTCTGAAAATACTCAGCATGCCAGGCTGCATCTGTGGAAAAGAAAGTGTAACAGTGTTGAAAATTCAAGTCGGACAAAGAATCTTCAACATGAAGGTTTAACTCTGTTTCTCTTCCCACACATCTGTCTGGGCTGTTGAGTATTCCCAATAGTTTCTGTATTCCATTAACACTATTACTACTGCACACCCCATGGACTCTCCCACTGAGCACAGATGTTGTTCTGTATGAGCCAACTTTTCCTTCTCACCTGCATTGGGCTGTAATGTAACCCATCCTAATCTGGTGCCGTTATTTACCTGTTCAGAGATGATTCACCAACACCGAAGTATCATAAATTTGATGAGGCAGTTTAGATCAAACCCAATTTGCCGCAGTTCACCATCTCAATCATTAGCTGTGAGCCAATGCTAAAGAGCATTAACTTTAGTGGGATGTTGAAGGGTTGCCAGCACATATGGAAACAGAACTCAGTCAGAGTCAGTGTCCTCGGGACAAGAGGTGAAAAATAATGGAGATAAGAAAGACCCATACCTCATTGCCGTCAACACCTTCCACCAGATGTCTTTAACTGAGGTATGCCCAGGAAACCCACAACTTACATGCTATGACATGAAGCCTACTGACTTTACATGTTCATATTTTACCAATTAAAACATTAATGCAATCTCGGAAATGAGTGTGACTCCAGAGGGAGTACAATCACACAGAGCAGATGGTAAAGGTTAACATCAAGGATATTGAAATATGTCATGTTGCTGTCATTTCCGGAAAAAGTTTTACACTAATAATGGCAGTGTTCGCCTAAAGTTGCCACATCTGTTACTTTTGCTGCAGTTCAATCACTTTTAGTGCATTACTGATACTCACTGTGCACCGCTTCCCCAGAGCAGCCAGCGTTCACAAATTCACAAATAGAAAAATACATCCATTCATCTGTTTTCCTGTAATGTATCAAAAGGCCTTTCGCAGAAGAATTGTCAAACACAATTCGATGTCCAAATAAACAAATTGATGCCAATGACTAAAAGTTTGGTCGAAGAAGTTTTTAAGAAGTGTCTCTAAAAAGTAGAGAACCAGGTGATTTAGCAAGTGAGTTCTAGATATCAGGGCCTTGATGACTGAAGGTGATTCAAGGAAATTTGGGAGAAGCAAGATGCTAACATTGGAGAAGCACAAATATCTCAGAGTTTTGAGGAGTTCACAATGATGGGCAAAAATTGGATTAAAGAAGACATTTGAAAAGAAGAATGATAATCTTAAAATATAGATGTTGGAAATTTGGAAAACAATGTGAGAGTGTGAACATAGGAAGGCGTGAATTATGACAGGCAACAGAGTTGTGGTTAGTCTCAAAACTAAGCTGATGAAGGTAGCAAATAACTCAAGACACATATGTGAAGGAACTGCAAATGCTGGTTTAAATCGCAGATAGACACAAAAAGCTGGAGTAGCTCAGTTGGACAGGCAGCATAACTGGAGAGAAGGAAGGGTTTAGACCCTTCTTCAGACTGGATATGGGAAACCAGAGATATAGGCAATGATGTGGAGAGATAAAGAACAATGGATGAAAGATAGGCAAAAAAGTAATGATAATAAAGGAAATAGGCCATTGTTAGTTATTTGTTTGGTGAAAACGAGAAGCTAGTGTTACTTGAGTGGGGAGGGATAGAGAGAGTGGGAATGCCGGGGCTACCTGAAGTTAGAGAAATTAATATTCATAATTAATTATATTGGGCTGGAAATTAAAATTAGGCTGTAAGCTGCCCAAGCAAAATATGAGATGCTGTTCCTCCAATTTACGTTTAGCCTCAATCAAACAATGGAGAAGACCGAGGACAGAAAGGTTTGTTTAAGATCTTCAACATATCCCATTAGAGAATAAATTGGGTTTGTGGAGAAACTGACAAAGCTGGAAATGTTTTCTGAGGGAATGTTAAAGATTTTTTGATAATTACAAAAAATACAGAGGCAACTGAAGAGAAATGTTGATGCAACAAACAGTTAGAAACAATAAAGTGAAACAAAATGCAAGGGATACATGTCAAATTGATTATAAAGAAAGGTCAGCAGTAATTTGTTAAAGGTAAATTCTGTTGGACTAACCAATCAATGTTTTAATGAGCTAACACGACAGGTCGATGATGGGAGAATGTGATGGTTGATTCTGTCACTGTGGTTTCTTTGAAGGTATTTGATAAACTCACATAAAAACTGATTAGCAATATTAAGTCCTCTGGAACTAAATCAGTACATGAATGAGAAATAGTTTAAAATCAGAAAGCAAAGGGTAGTGTGGCTGTATCACAGACTGGAGGAAGGTATCCAAGAGATAAGGTTGTTTGGCACTGAAGATGATCTCCAGCAGGCTGACCTCTGTTCACATTGGTTACTAATATCAATGATTATTAAAGTTGTGTATGATTGTCCTCCTGATGGGTCCTCTCTATGTAGTCTTCAAATGGTTGAAGATGCAGAGCCACAGACCTGGTATGCCCCTCCAAATCAACACCTGCTCAAAACATCTTATAACGTCGGGAGACTGGTGCACAGACAGCCACCACATGGTCCTTGACGGAGACAGACCCGGGTCCAACGGCATGGGATCCACGATTCTCTTCCTATTGCAGTCTCCTCTCACCTTCTCAGCCATTGTGGTGCTCCACATACTGGCCAGCCACCATCCTCCGCCTGCTTCACCGTTGAAGTCTTGAATGAAGGAATGAATGATACTTCATTGTCAAATGTGGAAAGTCACAGTGATATTCTTTGTTTTGCCTACCCAAGGGTAGGCAAAACACTTAAAGGGCACCAACACTTAAAGGGCACCAACTAAGTTACAAAGCATCCTATGCCAGGTCTTCCTCTGTTTTCCCACCTAAGCTCTCAGGATCATAGACATACGCAAGCTTCTCCACCACTGCATGGTGGCATCTCTTAAATAAGACTGATTAATATTAATGTAATGGACATGCAGTGCAAGGGAAAAAAAAGGGAAAATGACACAAAACTCAATGAGGTGCGATAAACTGTAAGGGTTTGAAAGGGGCTATCCTATCTAAATCTATGTAGCAGAAGCCATGTACAAGTATTCACTGTGCTCTTTTGTACCAGCACCAAGTAATTTGGGCCCTGCATCTTGCCCCCTGCAGAATCTGCCATTGTTCAGCATCTAGTGTTCAGCTGAGCTGATTTCTGTGACTGTGAGATCAAGCTCCTCCATCATCTTCTATATCTCTTGCATAACCTGGGAAGTGTATGTCCCTTGGAGACAGAGGTAAAAATGAAGCTGCCGTGTACCACACAGTACACCAACAGGGAAGTGGTAACCTCAACTCTATAATGGACAATAGACAATATGTGCAGGAGTTGGCCATTTGCCCTTCGAGCCAATACCGCCATTCACAGTGATCATGGCTGATCATCCACAATCAGTACCCCATTCCTGACTTCTACCCATATCCCATGACTGTTATCTTTAAGATGTATTTCTAATGCCCCTGCCCCACTTAGGAAACCTGAACGGAAACCTCTGGAGACTTAGTGCCCCACCCAAGGTTTCCGTGCGGTTCCTGGAGGTTCCCAGAGGTTTTTGTCAGTCTCCCTAATGGTCAAAAGTGGGTTCCGCTTCTTCTATGTTCCGGCGACTATTTCAAATAATTCAAAACCGGCTACGACTAAAAATAGGTTGCCGTTTTAAAAATCTTTTTTTAACCTTTGAACTGGGGGACCTTTTTTTTGAAGGCAGTTGCCACCAGGGAGGTCTTACCTTCCACTACCTGCAACCTCCAGCAACCACCTTCAACTAGCATCGCAACCGGCTTCGACTAAAAAATTACCGATTTTTAAAACGGCAACCTATTTTAGTCGCGGCCGGTTTTGAATTTTTTGAAATAATCGCCAGAACATAGAAGAAGCGGAAACCTCTTTCGACCATTAGGGAGACTGACAAAAATCTCCGGGAACCTCCATGAACCGCACGGATACCTTGGATGGGGCGCAAAGTCTCCAGAGGTTTCCGTTCAGGTTTCCGAAGTGGGACAGGGGCATAACTCGCTCTTGAAGCATCCAGTGAATTGGCCTCCACTGCCTTCTGAGGCAGAGATTTCCACAGATTCACAGCTCTCTGGGTGAAAATGGTTAGAACCAATACAAATTGGTTAGATCGGAAATCTCATAGAATTATATAGTCATTGAGTCATACAGCATGGAAACATACCTTATGGCCCAACTTGCCCATCATACCAACCAAGCTGCCCCATCTATATTAGCCCCACTTGCGAGCGTTTGGCCCATATCCCTCTAAACCCTTCTGATCCATGTACCTGTCCAAATGTCTTTTTAATGGTGTTCATAGTACCTGCCTCATTAACATCCTCTGACAACTTGTTCCTTATACCCCTCACTCTATATGTGGAAAAAGTCACCTTTCAAGTTCCCTTTAAATCTTTCCCCTCCTACCTTCAACATATGTCCTCTGGTTCTTCATTTCCCTACTCTGGGGGAAAAAGATCCTGCATTCATCAAATCTATTCCCCTCGTAATTTTATACACCTTTATAAGATCACCCCTCAGCCTCCTGCCGCCAAGGAATAAAGTCTTAGCCCTAACCTCTCCCTATAGCTCAGGCCCTTCTTCTTCTTGCGTATGGCGTGCACAGCCTAAAGTTGTAGATCAAGGGTAGACATCCAGGCCTGGACAGCATCAGTTACTGGGTGGATGGCTTTGATGCTTCCAGGGAAAAGCCTCAGTGAGCAGTCATTCACGATGTGTGGGGTGGTCTGGTCTGGATATCCGCAGTCACAAGCTGGGCTGTCTGTCATCCCCCACTTATGCAGGTGATGGGCTGTTCTTGCATGAAGGGTGTGGATTCTGTTCAGGGTTAGCCATTGCTTGCGATGGAGGTCAAAACCTGGTGGTTTCACTGTGGGTCTGTGATGATCTCTCTGTTGTTGGTGTTGGCATCTTTCCAGGCTACGCAAGAAGAGGCCAAACAACATGCAGGATGACCAAAACTGAACACAATACTCCAAATGCAGTAATATGATAAGTGATATGTTTTATGTCTCATTGGATTGGATTCAATTTATTGTTATTCTCATAAGAGACAACGAAATGGATTTTCCTTACAGTCAAGTAACATTAAAATAAATAATAAATAAAACATTTTTTTTAAAGCACAAACACAGAAGTCCACGACACAACATAACCCCACAGTGGCACCAAAGTTGAGGAAGGTAAGCGAATAATAGTCGCATCCTCTCCAGGAAGCGACTGAAGGACAGTATCCCCCTTACCGTACCCTCTTCCCCCACATAAAGACATTAAAAAACCCACTGAAAATGCTCTTCAACATAACAAACAAAACAAAAAGATACCGGACTGAAGGCGGAGGCAGCTAGCAACAGCGCCACCGGATGTCCATGCCATTAAGAAATTTAAGTCCCTTTCAGTCCTGCTTTGGTATGGACTAAAATAAATGAACAATGGACAATGTATTCCTGGGATGTCAGGACTTTCATATGAAGAAAGACTGGATAGATTCGGCTTGTACACGCTAGAATTTAGAAGATTGAGGGGGGATCTTATAGAAACTTACAAAATTCTTAAGGGGTTGGACAGGCTAGATGCAGGAAGATTATTCCCGATGTTGGGGAAGTCCAGAACTAGGGGTCACAGTTTAAGGATAAGGGACGAGTCTTTTAGGACCGAGATGAGAAAACATTTTTTACACTGAGAGTGGTGAATCTGTGGAATTCTCTGCCATAGAAGGTAGTTGAGGCCAGTTCATTGGCTATATTTAAGAGGGAGTTAGATGTGGCCCTTGTGGCTAAAGGGATCAGGTGGTATGGAGAGAAGGCAGGGATGGGATACTGAGTTGGATGATCAGCCATGATCATATCGAATAGCGGTGCAGACTCGAAGGGCCGAATGGCCTACTCCTGCACCTATTTTCTATGTTTCTAAGTGCAGGAGTAGGCCCTTCAAGCCAGCACAGCAGTATCTTCTCCCAATTATGGCTTGTGCCAGAAACACACCATGCCTGAAATGTGTACCATCTACAAAAAGCACCAGAGAATCATCTAGACAAGCAATATGTCCCAAACCAGCAAACTCTGCTTCAAAGAAGGAAAATGGCAGCAAGCTCAATGGACACCACCTTCTTTACCACTCTATCTACCTGCGTTGCCACTTTCATGGAGCTATGTACTTGGACCCCAATATCCCTCTGCACATCTGTTTCAGTCACAGTGCATCTCTTCCGCCACCTCCAACGGGATCCCGCCACTAGCCACATTTTCCAATCTCCACCCCTTTCTGACTTCCGCAGAGACCGTTCCCATTGTAACTCACTGGTTAACTCATCCCTTCCCACCCAAACCACCCCCTCCCCAGGTACATTCCCCTGAAAACGCAGAGGATGCAACATCTGTTCCCATACCTCCTCCCTCGATTGTCCAGGGAGCCCGATAGTCCTTTCAGGTTAGGCAGAGGTTCACTTGCACCTCCTCTAATCTCATCTACTGTATCCATTGTTCAAGAAGTGGGCTCTTGTACATCGGCGAGAACCAAATACAGACTGGGCGATCGTTTTGTGTAACACCTTCGCTCAGCCCACCTGAACCAACCTGATCTCCCGGTTGCTGGACACTTTAATTCTCCTTCCCATTCCTACACAGACCTTTCTGTCCTGGGTCTCCTCCATTTTCAGATTGAGGCTGATCACAAATTGGAGGAACAGCATCTCATATTTCGCTTGGGCAGCTTACAGCCCAGTGAATATTGATTTCTGTCACTTCAGGTAGCCCCGGCATTCCCTCTCTTTCTATCCCTGCCCCACCCAAAAGCACAAGCTTCTCATTTTCACCCTACAAACAGCTTATAATGGCCTGTTTCCTTTATCATTATTCCTTTTTTGCATATCTTTCATTTCTTTGTTTTTTATCTCTCAACATCACTGTCTATATCTCTCATTTCCCATATCCCTAACCAGTGTGAAGAATGGTCTCAACCCGAAACGTCGCCCATTCCTTCTCTCCAGAGATGCTGCCTGTCCCGCAAAGTTGCTCCAGCTTTTTGTTACCATCTTCGGTTTAAACCAGCATCTGCAGTTCCTTCTTACAGACAGTGCATCTCTTCGTTAAGACAGAGGAGACACAGGAACTGCAGACGCTGATTTACAAAAAAAGACACAAAGTGCTGGAAACAAGCAGCATGTAAAGCAGTCTGGAAGGCATGGATAGGTAAAGTTCTGAAAAGTCAGGCTAATGCTAAGCATTTCAGTCTAGCTATCACGGGTGTTAACAAATTGTGATTTTGAGCCTCCTACAGATGCACACCCAAACAGGAGCAAGATTAGTGTTGTTGCAGACAAAAAATCATTCCGATGAACAGGCAAAATGAAGATGGTGTGTTGCCAGAAATGCAATCACCAGTAATACCAGAAATGCAATCAACAGTAATCAACAGGCGGTCACGGTGGCGCAGCAGTAGAGTTGCTGCCTTAAGGGCCTGTCCCTCTTTCCCAAGTTATTCACGAATTCTCCTGTTTTCCCCTTGATTCAAACTCGGAGAATTTCCGTAACGAGTCCGTAGGAGGCCGTATGAGTCTGTAGATATATCATAGCGGCTTGTTATGCCAGCCGTTGGTACTCGGGGCATCTGGTAAGTTGGGACGTTTTTTAGGCCTGATGAAAAATGTCCACAAGTAAATAAATAGCCCCGATTACCTATGGCTGGCATAACGAGCCGCTATGATATATCTACATACTCAAAGGGACTCGTTACGGACATTCTCCGAGTTTGAATCAAGGGGAAAACTCGGGAGAATTCGTGAGTAACTCGGGAAAGTGGGACTGGCCCTTCACAGCGAATGCAGCACCGGAGACCCGGGTTCGATCCTGACTGATGTTGGTGTTGTCTGTACGGAGTCTGTACATTCTCCCCGTGATCTGTGTGGGTTTTCTCCAAGATCTTCGGTTTCCTCCCACACTCTAAGGACGTACAGGTTTGTAGATTCATTGGCTTGGTATCAATTTTAATTGTCCCTAGTGGGTGTAGGATAGTGTTAGTCTGCAGGACTCGCCAGTCAGCGCGGACCCGGTGGGCCAAAGGGCCTGTTTCCGCATTGTATCTCTAAAAAAAAAATAGTTGTTTGCTCCTGGTAGCAGGTGCTATTCAATTTAGTCACCTTAACATATTGCCACTGTCTGTTCTGAAGAATCACAGGCTAACCTCGGGGCAGTTCTGAAGAAGTGTGATAACAGCTGGAAGACGAACAGTGCGTACATTTGTTTTTTATTGGAAAATGCATAAAACAGCAGGTTTTATATGAGTGATGACCTTTCTGCGGAAAACTGTGAACTTCTAGTTTTCAGTTATTATGCGGTTGGAGGTTATGTTCCTTGTGAAATGAGAGCTGTCTGATCCAGACAGGAGAGACTTAGCTAGGTGATTGTAAATCTACCTGATTTGCAGCACATGGATCCAATTCACATGTGCTTGATGCAAATTGAAATAGTCACATTCATGTAAACAGAATATCTGACTCACTCAGTTTTGGAAACTCATAAATCAATATGTTCCTACGTGTAACACATTTAAAGCAAACTTTAAAAAATGTATCCATAGTTGTATCCCAGCATACTTGAATTTGCCAATCACAGCTTTCTGACTAAGTGGTTAATATAGCTGGCAAGGCCTGGAGGCGATTTCTGCTCCCACTTTTATATTTCATCTACAGTGGCTAAACCCTGCATCCCAACACTAGCAAGAACAGATAACAGGAAGATGTTTGAAGATTAAAAATTAAACATTACCTTTAGAAAGGAGATGAGGAGGAGTTTTTTTAGCCAGAAGGTGGTGAATCTGTGGATTGCTTTCCCACAGATGGCTGTGGAGGCCTAGTCTGTGGATATTTTTAAGGCAAAGATTGACAGATCGTTGAATTAGTATGGGTGTCAGAGGTTATGGAGAGAAGGCAGGAAATGGGATCAAGAGGGAAGGATAGATCAGCCATGATTGAATGACAGAGTGGACGATGAGCCGAATGACCTAATTCTGCTCCTATAACTTATGAACTAATGGACTCAAGAAGTGATATCATCTAAAAATGCCCACAACCCTTGTATGATTAGTGGCAACTGCAGCTAATCCTATTTGCAGCTAAATGAAAGTATGATCATCTCCAACATAAAGAGCAAAGGTTGTTGAGACATGCAAAAAATTTGCTGAAAATCTGAAATAAATTCTTGGAAAACCTGAACATCTGAAGTGATGCAGTTTTGTTCAATGAACTGTCATTAGTTTTAATATGCCAAAAATGTTAACACAGTCTTCCATGCCTGGTCTGTTGAGTATTTTCAGTGTTCACTATTTTTATTAAAGATAGTTTCAAAGCTCATATCTATAAATATTTGGTTGCTTGTGGTTATGCGAATCATAAATAAATTGCAATTTCTGCAAATCTGAAATAAAAACAGAAAAGGCTAGTAAATTCAGTGATCAGGCAACATCTGTGGAAAGTGAATTAAGTAGTTCAGAACTATTTACCAGAACTGAGAAAGTATTTTTAGGTTTACGTTTGTCACATCTACCGAGGTGAAGGGAAAAGCTTTGTTTTGCATGCTTTCCAAACAGATCAAATTTACCAACATAATTACAATCAAGTTAAGCATGATAGAGCAAAGGGGAAGGTACAGAGGACAGAAAATAGTTATTAGTATTGCAGCGCATTAGTTCTCGGGAAAGAAGCTGTTCCTCTCTCTGGTGGTGCGTGCATTTAAGCTTCTGTACCTTCTGGTGGGTGGGAGCAGGGAGTAGAAGGATTAAGCAGGGTGGGACAAAGCTTTGACTATATTCGCTGCCTTTCGGAGGCAGCATGAAATGTAGATGGAGTCAATGGTGGGAAGTTTGTTCTCTGTGATGGACTGGGCTAAATCTACTACTCTCTGCAATTTATATGTGGTCCTGGTAATGCTGTTCCCAAACCAAGCTGTGATGTAACCCAACAGCATACTTTCTATGGTGCATTTGTTGAAGTCTGTAACAGCCATTGGAGATATGCCAAATTTCCTTAGTCTCCTCAAGAAGTTGGGGCATGAGTGTGTCTTCTTGGCTGTCGAATCAATGTGATTAGTCCAAGCCAGGTTATTGATAATATTAACACTAAGGGACTTGAATCACTCAACCATTTCCACTTCAACACCATTGATGCTGATTGGGGCATAGGAATCTGATGTCTGTGTCCTTGTTATCTAGGTGTTCCAGAGATGAGTTTAGAGCCATGGAAATGACATCTGCTGTGTACATGTTGTGACGGTAGGCTGACTTCAATGGAGCTTTCAAGAGAGATTTAGATTTAGCTCTTAGGGCTAAGGGAATCAAGTGATATGGGGTAAAGCCGGAACGGGGTACTGATTTTGGACGATCAGCCATGATCATATTGATTGGCGATGATGGCTCAAAGGGCTGAATGTCCTACTCCTGCACCTATTTTCTATGTTTCTAATATGAGCCATCTCAAAGTACATTATAATGGTGGATGTAAGGCATGCTACCGGAGCTTCATTTGGCACTGGGATGACAGCGGTTTTCTTAAAGTAGGTGGAGTCCTCAAAATAGAGTTCATAAGGTCATATGGTCAGATGGTCATAAGGGAGAGGAGTAGAATTAGGCCATTCGGCACATCGTCTACTCCGCCATTCAATCATGGCTGATCTATCTCTCCCTCCTAACCCCCTTCTACACATAACTTCTGACACCTGTACTAATCAAGAATATCTATCTCTGCCTTAAAAAATACCCACTGACGGGTTACTAAACATCCCGCGGTCTAGGCATAAGCTCAGGGGTGACCGCGCCTTTGCGGTTGCAACTCTAAGACTGTGGAACAGCATCCCTCTTCCCATTAGAACTGCCCCCTCCATCGACTCCTTTAAGTCGAGACTTAAAAATCATCTTTACTCTCAAGCCTTTCTTGACGTCCTCTGAGGGAAGGCTATATGTATGTATTTATGTATGTACTTAATCTATGAACCACTGTTGTATAACGTTAGTACCTCCACCAATGTAAAGCACTTTGGCCAACGAGAGTTATTCTTTGTTGTGCTATATAAATAAAAGTGACTTGACCTGACTACACAGCATTCTGTGGCATCGAATCCAGTGAGAGGTCGGATGCTTCTTCATTAACGTCCAATGCGCTCCACAAATCTGCACTGCCTGGTGGTCAGAGATACTAGTGTGTCGGGGTTTTGAGCTGTAGGCAGCTTTGGTGGTGGTGTAGCATCTTTGAAGATGTTTGGACCCCTGGTTGAACAGGAGACGTGCTGATTGATTTTGGCATCACGTTCATGTGTTTGGTCTGATTGAAGTCCTCGGCTATTAATAACCGCGATACTATTAATAACTCGGGGAGTTCATTTCAAGGTTCTTGGTGCCAGTGTGTAGTTTCTCAAGAACCCTGTCAGGATAACCAAAGTGAAATCCCAGGGATTACACCACCATTAGACATTCCAGTTCTGAAAACAGGAGCATGCCAGGACCACCAAGTCCAAATACCATGCAGAATTAAATAGGATCAGACCCCTCTATCCTACCCCTCTATAGACCCCGGTCTGATGAAGGATCTCGACCCGAAACGTCACCTATTCCTTTTCTCCAGAAATGCTGCCTGACCAGCTGTGTTACTACAGCACTTTGTGTCTATCCACTATTGTTTACCTTGTCCGTTCAGTGTAGCAATAAGCCCTCTAGTTGTACAGCACAGTCGATTGAAGCAGGGTTGATCCATTTCACCGTACAACAGAGCACACAGCAATCCCTCAGTTCTCTAAGGTAGGTACGGCCAACTTTAGTTCATCGAGTTTGTTCTCAATAGCTTGTACAATTGCCAACAGTTCGCTGGGAGGGGGGGGCAGGAGTTGAAACCTTGTGGTTTCAGTCTCACCTAAAGTCCAGCTCGTTTCCCACGTTTCCTCACAGGATGGTTGCTCCTGGTTCGGGCCCAGGAGCTGGAGCATGGAGTCAGCCACTCCTTCGGCTAGATGGATGTATTCGGGGAGTCAGGTAGCAATGTTAGGTGCTCTGGGTGATGATAGCAGAATAGATGGAGGAAGGGCAATGGGCAGAAGAACAGGAACGAGTAATTAATTTGGCAAGCAATCACGACGTATGAATCTGTGAGCCGTGTCAATAGTGACTACCCCATTAGGTTTTTTAATATTTTACATGTTATGAGGGATTCAGTCAGATCATCCCTCAACTGTCATGGTCTTCTGTTGCATTTCAATACAAATCCTCCTTTTCTATTCCATCAACTTTAAGTGCAATTAGTGCTCAATATTTTGGAGGTATCTGACCTAATTATTGCTGAATCGTTATGTTATGCCACCTGCTATTAATGAAACATTATGATTTAGCTCTCCACAGGTTAAATATAGTTTTCTATTTGGATTTGGTTACGTACCACCATCTGGTTTTCATTGAGAGGAATTCATGCATAGTAGAACATATATAATGATTGTGAGATAGGTATAAGTACATTTAGTTTATAGCTACTTATTTTTATCAGCCTAAAGAATTAAGAAAATTGTGAAGGATAAAGGATCAAGATTAGACCCTTTAGACCCTCTTTGCTCCAATAATCAATTTTCTGAACCATAAATAAGCAAACTGCATAACATCTTGAGACAGAGTTCTTGAAAAAAAAATCAACACCATTACATTAGGCAGCAACACACCGAGAACTGGAATGTAGGAGTAAAATAAATAGCTCCGTCTATGGCCAGCATGGACTTGATGCATCTAATGTCCTTGGTATTGATATTGACATTGATATTGAATTATTATTGTCTTGCGTGCTGAGATATAGTGAAAATTGTTGCCTTGTATGCTATCAAGGCAAATCATACCATATGTGAGTACCACAGGTAGTGCAGAAGCGGAGTGGCAAATATAGTGCCACAGCTACTGTCACTTAGGTTACCTAGAATGTAGAACAATGCAGCACAGGAACAGGTCCTTCAACCCACAATATCAGTGCAAAACATGATGCACAAATCAGGGACACATCACTCCCTGGGTAAACAATTTGCCCACACATGGTTTTAAGAGAGAGTTAGATCGAGCTCTAGGGGCTAGTGGAGTCAAGGGATATGGAGAGAAGGCAGGCACGGGTTATTGATAGGGGACGATCAGCCATGCTCACAATGCAAAAGTAGGATAACACAGGACGGTTATCGATGGTCAGGCTGGACTCAGTGGGCAGAAGGGTCAGTTTCCTTGCTGTATCTTTCAACTCCACTGATCTTCCATGAGGGTGGTAATCAAAATTGTAAGTTTTGTAAACTAGGTAGGGAGAAATTATTATATCTGGCAAAAGGATCAAAAAGCAGACCAGTGAATAGTTAGCAGACATTTGGATGTTTAAAAATCTTCCAATAATCTGGTATCACATAGACTGGTCTTTTTCAGTTCTGAAGGTTTTCATTGATCTAGCCTCAATAGCTATAGGGTAAAATATGTCAGAAGAGCTTTTTAATGATGCAAAAAATGCCACAAAGTGCTGGCACAACTCAGCAGGTTGGGTAGCATCTCTGGAGAACATGGATGTGACATTTTGGATTGGGACCCTTCTTCAGACAGATGTAGTAGAGGGGAGACAGCTAATAGAGTGGTGGGGTGGGGGAAAGTCTGGCAAATGATTCTATTGGAGGCAGCCATTGTACAGGCTTGTATTCAAGTACAAGTCACGCTGGCTTGTGAAAGCTCTGGTGGAATTTGTTTCAAGTACTGTGTTCCAGATTTTTACAGCTCAATGTACTAAAGCATTTTTTCCACAATTCCACTCTAGTTTGTTTGCCAATTATTTTTAATTTATGATGACAGTTCACTGACCCATTTGCCAAATAAAATACTTTTTCCCAACTTACGTTATCAAAACCTCAACCAATTTTGATCACTTCCAGTGGAGTTCTCTCTACTTTTAAGAAGAGAAGTCTTAAATCCTCGAAGTGAGGTCTCTCAGACCTGGTGGCATTGCGGCAAGTTCTTCTATACCTAACAAGAGTGCAAACATCCATCATAAAGTATGATACCCGGAATTGTGCAAGTTTTCATTCAGAATCGTTTATGTGCCATTGAGTCAGAGTCATGCAGCACGGAAACTGACCATTCTGCCCAAATCGGCTTTGCTGCCCAAGATGCCTATCTAAACGTCCCATTTGCCTATGCTTGACCCATATCTCTTTAACCCCTTCCTATCCAATAAAGCATCATTTAGTCATTGAACCATCCACGTATCTGTCAAGTGTCTTCTATCCATTGTAGATGTGCCTGTCTCACAAGTTTGTTACATATATGCACTGGTTTCTGTATGAGAAACATGCCACTCAAATCCCTTTAAATCTATCCCCTCTTACTTTAAACCTATCCTTTCTAGTCAAAATCCCCAACCATGTGAGAAAAGCTCTGACTGCCTACCCATTCTATAGAAACAAAGAAACATAGAAAATAGGTGCAGGAGTAGGCCATTCGGCCCTTCGAGCCTGCACCGCCATTCGATATGATCATGGCTGATCATCCAACTCAGTATCACATCCCTGCCTTCTCTCCATATCCCCTGATCCCTTTAGCCACAAGGGCCACATCTAACTCCCTCATAAATATAGCCAATGAACTGGCCTCAACCACCTTCTATAGCAGAGAATTCCACAGATTCACCACTCTCTGCGTAAAAAATAACTTTCTCATCTCGGTCCTAAAAGACTTCCCTCTTATCCTTAAACTGTGACCTCTAGTTCTGGACTTCCCCAACATCGGGAATATGTACCATCATGATTTTATAATCTCTACTAGGTCACCCCTCAGCCACCTTTGCTTGAGAGAAAACAGTCCCAGTCTATATACTCTCTCCTTATAACTCAAGCCCATCAATCCAGATAACCCAAACCCTGTAACCAAAATACCTAAACGTACTATTAATTGTTTTTTCCTTGAGATGTTACTCAGAAGCATAATAAATTTGCAAACTTCTACAGATACACTGTAGAAAGCATACAGTTGGATTGCATCACAGTGTGGTTCACGATCAGCTCTGCCCAGGACTGCAGAGAGTTGTGGATATAGCCCAGTCCATCACATAGAGCAGACTCCATCTACACTTCACACTGCCTCGGAAAAGCAGCTAACAATAGAAACATAAAAACATAGAAAATAGGTGTGGGAGGAGGCTATTTGGCCCTTCATTGTGTGGGAGGAGGCTATTCAGCCCTTCATGGCTGATCGTCCCCTATCAATAACCTGTGCCTGCCTTCTCCCCATATCCCTTGACTCCACTAGCCCCTAGATCTCCATCTAACTCTCTCTTAAATCCATCAAGTGACTTGGCCTCCACTGCCCTCTGTGGCAGGGAATTCCATAAATTCTCAACTCTCTGGGTGAAAACATTTTTTTTCACCTCAGTCTTAAATGACCTCCCCTTTATTCTAAGACTGTGGCCCCTGGTTCTGGACTCGCCCCACATTGGGAACATTTTTCCTGCATCTAGCTTGTCCAGTCCTTTTATAATTTTATATATTTCTATAAGATACCCCCTCATCCTTCTAAACTCCAGTGAATACTAGCTTAATCTTTTCGATCTTTCCTCATTTGACAGTCCCGCCATCCCAGGGATCAATCACGTGAACCTACGCTGCACTGCCTCAATCACAAGGATGTCCTTCCTCAAATTAGGAGACCAAAACTGTACACAATACTCCAGATGTGGTCTCACCAGAGCCCTATACAACTACAGAAGAGCCTCTTTACTCCTATACTGAAATCCTCTTGTATGAAGGCCAACATTCCATTAGCTTTCTTCACTGCCTGCTGTACCTGTAAGCCAACTTTCAGTGACCGGTGTACAAGGACGCCCAGGTCTCGCTGCACCTCCCCCTTACCTAACCTAACCCCATTGAGATAATAATCTGCCCCACTTGTTTTTGCTGTCAAGGTGGATAACCTCACATTTATCTAAATTATACTGCATCTGCCATGCATCTGCCCACTCACGCAACCTGTCTATTGTCACCCTGCAACCTCTTACCATCCCCTTCACAGTTCACACTGCCACCCAGTTTTGTGTCATCCGCAAACTTGCTAGAGTTGCTCCTATTTCCCTCTTCCAAATCATTAATATATATGGTAAACAGTTGCGGCCCCAACACCGAGCCTTGCGGGACTCCACTCGCCACTGCCTGCCATTTTGAAAAGGACCCGTTCACTCCTACTCTTTGCTTCTGGTCTGCCAACTAATTTTCTATCCATGTCAACACCCTACCCCCAATACCATGTGCTCTAATTTTAGTCACCAGTCTCCCGTGCGGGACCTTATCAAAGGCTTTCTGAAAGTCTAGATACACTACATCCACTGGCACCCATTTCATCAATTTTACTTGCCACATCCTCAAAAAATTCCAAAAGATTAGTCAAGCATGATTTCCCTTTCATAAATCCATGTTGACTTGGACTCATCCTTTTACTGCTATCCAAATGCCCTATTATTACCTCTTTAATAATTGACTCCATCAACTTTCCCACCACCGAAGTCAAGGTAACTGGTCTGTAATTCCGCATTTTTCTCTCTCGCTCCTTTCTTGAAAAGTGGGATAACATTAGCTATCCTCCAATCTACAGGAACTGATCCTGAATCTATTGAACATTGAAAAATGATCACTAATGCGTCCACTATTTCTAGAGCCACCTCCCTGAGGACCCTGGGATGAAGACAATCAGGCCCAGGGGATTTATGTCCCATTAGCCTACCCAATACTATTTGAAGATGAAGATGAAGATATGCCATTTATTGTCACTATACATGTACAGTGAAACTGAAAGCTGCTCGTACTCAGTGCATACATACAATTTAGCACAAAAAAACAAGAAACAGAAAAAAAACAAAAAACAGAAGGGAGATGGGGGGGGGATCATATATACATATATCATATATACATATATACAGATGGAAGTCCGTGTTGGGCGGTGTAGTCAGTGCATGTGTGAATTTGAATTTATGGTAGATATAATTCTCGGAAAGCAACTATTCCTGAGTCTGTTTGTCCTGGATTTGATGCACCTATAGCGCCTTCCAGAGGGCAGCAGGTCGAACAGTCCAAACACAGGATGGGAGCTGTCTTTGATGATCTTCTTTGCCCTGCTAAGGCAGCGGGAGGTGTAGATGTCCATCAGGGAGGGGAGAGGGCAGCCAATGATCCTCTGCGCTGTCCTGGTTACCCTCTGAAGCCTCTCCCTGTCTGCCATGGTGCAGCTGCCATACCATGCTGTAATGCAGTATGTCAGCAGGCTCTCGATGGACGAGCGGTAGAAGGTCAGCAGCAGGTTAGAGTCCAGGTTGTGCTTCCTGAGGACCCTCAGGAAGTGCAGCCGCTGCTGAGCCTTCTTGATGACCGCTGTCATGTTGTCCGTCCAGGAGATGTCAGCAGCGATATGGACACCGAGAAACCGGAAGGTGTTGACCCTCTCCACACACTCGCCGTTGATGTGTAGGGGGGCTAAGTCGGTGCTGTGCCTCCTGAAGTCGACAATGAGCTCTTTTGTTTTCCTGGTGTTCAGAGCCAGATTGTTTTCTGAGCACCAGGTTGTCAACTTCAGGACTTCCTCTCTGTAGGCTGCCTCGTCTCCCTTCGAAATAAGTCCGACCACAGTAGTGTCGTCAGCAAATTTGACGATGCGGTTGTTGTTGTGGGCCGGACTACAGTCGTAGGTGTAGAGACAGTATAAGAGGGGGCTTAGCACACAGCCCTGTGGGGAACCGGTACTCAACCTGCGAGTGGAGGAGAGGTGGGGGCCGAGTCTCACAGTATGGGGCCGGTTGGTGAGGAAATCCTTTATCCAGGCACATGTGACAGTGGGGAGGCCGAGAGTGACCAGTTTACCTATGAGAATGTCCGGAATAATTGTATTAAAGGCTGAACTAAAATCCACAAAGAGCATCGGACGTAGCTCTGCCCCTGCTCCAGATGGCTCAGCACAGAGTGGAGAGCTACGGTGATGGCGTCTTCTGTGGATCTGTTTTGGCGATAGGCGAATTGGTGGGGGTCGAGGTCTGGTGGTAGATAGACCTTGATGTGCTGGAGGACCAACCTCTCGAAGCACTTTGTGATTACCGGAGTGAGGGCCACAGGACGGTAGTCATTAAGGCTGGTGATGGTAGACTTCTTCGGCACAGGGACGATTGTGGCTGATTTTAGGCAGGACGGAATAACTGCCTGGGCCAGGGAGAGGTTGAAAATTCTGGTGAAGATGGCAGTGAGCTGGTGGGCGCACGCTTTGAGCACCTTACCAGGTACTCCATCTGGGCCGGTAGCCTTCTTGGGGTTCACTGCCAGGAGCACCCGTCTGACATCGTGCTCCGTTACAGTGAGTGGAGTAGTACAGGAGCTAGGTGAGGGTCGAAACAGGGCTGTAGCAGGTGAGTGCTGCTGTTGTGATGTTTCAAAGCGGGAGAAGAAGCAATTTAGCTTTTCTGCCAGCGGAGCACTCCGGTCTTCTGACTTTGTGGCACAGCCTCTGTAGTTGGTAATGTCTTGTATGCCCCGCCATACCTCCCGTGTATTATTGCTGGACAAGTGGGACTCTATGCTCCTCTTATGGTCCGCCTTGGCTTTTTTAATACCACTTCTCGCCTAATGAAAATTTATTTCAGTTTCTCTACCCCCTTAGATCCTCTGTTCTCCAGTACATCTGGGAGATTGTTTGTGTCTTCCTTAGTGAAGACAGATCCGAAGTACCTATTCAACTCTTCTGCCATTTCCTTGTTGCCCATAATAATTTCACCCGTGTCTGCTTTCAAGGGGCCCACATTTGACTTTGCTACTCTTTTTCCCTTAACATATCTAAAGAAGCTTTTACTGTCCTTCTTTATATTCCTGGCCAGCTTCCCCTTGTACTTCATCTTTTCAGCCCGTATTGCCAGTTTTGTTTCCTTCTGTGTACTATGAAATGTTCTCAATCCTCTGGCTTCCGGCTACTCTTTGCTGTGTTATACATCTTTTCTTTTAGTTTTATTCTATCCCTAACTTCTCTTGTCAGCCATGGTTGCCTCATACTCCCTTTAGAATCTTTCTTCCTTTTTGGAATGAAATGATCCTGCGTCTTCCGGATTATGCCCAGAAATCCCTGCTATTGCTGTTCCACCGTAAATTAAAGACGTCTCACCCCTGTCATTTCGTCTTCTTCCTGCTCCCATTTGGCAGAAGGTATAAAAGCTGAAAATGCACACGGCCAGACTCAGGAACAGCTTTCTCAGGTATTAGGCTTCTGAATGGTCCTTCTGTAAGGAACTGATGCACAACCATGCACCAAAATGCTGACATTTATATTCTGCATTCTGTATCTTTTCCTTTTATCTATCTATTGTACGAGTTTGAACTCATTGGGTCGTGCAATGTCTCTGGAGAAAAAGGTTTGGATATAGTTTGGGTCAGGACCCTTCTTCAGGCTCCTTTATAACAATCCGAAGAAGGGTCCTGACCCAGAACGTCACCCAACCTTTCCCTCCAGAGATGCTGCCCGACCTGCTGAGTTACTCCAGCACTTTGTGTATGTCCAAGAACAGGATTCAGTTGATCTCAACTTAGTCACCATATATCACTCCTGATAATGTAAGATCTTGGACCATTAGGCTTCGATGTTTTGCAAAAGCAGGTTTTTGAACAGATGGTTTAATGAGCCTTTACCGAAGCCATTGGACTTCCATTGGGTAATGTCTGGTTCTCAGCAGTACTCACCACTTAATACAATATTTGTCAGACACCTTTCTCTGGTTTATTTTAACTTCTCGTTCATTTGTCATCCAGAGGGAGGTCTAGCTATGGAAAGCCCTTAATTCCTTATGAAAGTACATTGGGCTGTACCCAAACAAATGACACCTTGAAAGTTCATTATGATTCATATGCTGTTTTCCTGGGCAATATGTTTTTTCCATCCACTTCCTTTGCAATTCCAAATTCAAATTGCTGACATACTTCCAATTGGATTCCCTCAATATTAATATTTTTTTTCTGCACCTTCCATAACGACACCATAGCAAATTTTATTATGATTGATATTGCCAGAAGCATTTACTTGTTTTTATTAATTCTTTGGATCAAGACCCAATGCCACGTCCCCCTATGAATGGGCTAAAAACATTTTAACACTTGAGGAATTATTTACCCTTTCCTGTTCTTTACCTTAATGTTCATTTTACTGTTCCCCTGTGCTAATTGTAACTCATAGAATCATTGAGTCATACAGCACAGAAACAGGCCCATTGGCTCAACTTTCCCATGCTGACCAAGTTGCCCCATCTACACGAGTCCAACCTGCCTGCATTTGGCCCATGTGGCCCATTTTGCCCTAAACCATTCCTATCCATTTATCTGTCCAAATTTTGTTCAAATGTACCTGCCTCAACTATATCCTCTGGCAGCTCATTCGATGTGAAAAAGTTGCCCCTCTTTTCCTCTTAAATCTTTCCCCTCTCACCTTGAACCTATGACCTATGTTTCTTGACTTCTCAACTCTGGTAAAGGTTGTGCATTCTCACTACCTATCCCTCTCACGATCATATACACCTCTATAAAATCACTCCTCGTGCTCCAGTGCTCCAAGGAATAAATAGTTTTGCTGAAATCCATATAAACATCTACGGCTTTGCCCTTATCAACATTTTTCATTTTGTTTAGCTTAGTTTAGTGTAGTTTAATTTCGAGATGTAGCATGGAAACAGGCCCTTCGGCACACCAAGACTGCACCACCCATACACTAGTTCTATCCTACACACTAGGGATCATTTTTACAGATGCCAAGTGACCTACAAACTTGCACATCTTTGGAATGTGTGAGGAAACCGTAGCACCCGGAGAAAACCCACAAGGTCACAGGGAGAACGTTTGGTTACTTCTTCAAAAAACTCAATCAGATTCGCAAGACACGATCTCCCATGTACAAAACCATGCTGACTATCTCTAATCATCCCCTGCCTCTCTAAATACATGTATATCTTATTCCTCAGAAGACTCTCCCAGGATTGTCCTTGCAGCCCTTCTTAAATAGAGGCACAACATTAGCCACCCTCCCGTCTTCCGTCTTCCAGGACCTCACCATTTTCTAATGACGATTCATATAGAATGAGCCCTGTACAGCGCTGCTAGAGCCAACCTGAAGAAAGGGATCAGGGATGCCAAAGCGGCCCACAAGAGGAAGATAGAGGACCACTTTAACAACAACGATCCACGGCGGGTGTGGCAGGGCATCCAGCACATCACCAACTACAAGCCCAGCAACAGCACGACGGCCGACGGCGATGCCTCACTGGCAGAGGAGCTGAACTGCTTCTTTGCTCGCTTCGAGGCAGAACCAGAAGAACTCGTCACCATTCTCCCACCAGCCCCTAATAACAACAACTACACCCTCACTGTGCAAGAGCATGAAGTGAGGCGGGTGCTCAGGGCGGTGAACCCGAGGAAGGCTGCCGGCCAGGATGGCGTGACAGGAAGGGTTCTGAAGGAATGTGCAGACCAGCTCTCCGATGTCTTCATGAAAATCTTCAACCTGTCCCTGTCCAAATCCATCATCCCACCGTGCCTGAAGTCTGCCACAATTATCCCACTACCAAAAAAGCCTGTTATCAGCGGCCTTAACGACTACCGACCGGACGCTCTCACACCAGTCATCATGAAGTGTTTCGAGAGGCTGGTCCAGCAGCACATCAAAGCCAGCCTCCCGCCCACACCAGTTTGCCTACAGAGCAAATAGGTCCACTGAGGATGCCATCGCCACTGCTCTTCACACTGCACTGACCCACCTCGAACACCAGGGGAGCTATGTGAGGATGCTTTACATTGACTTTAGCTCCGCCTTCAATACCATCATCCCCAGCAGACTGGTCACCAAACTCATGGATTTAGGACTCTCCCAACCCATCTGCCTCTGGATCAAGGACTTTCTGTCTAACCGCCCCCAGACCGTCAGACTGGGCCATCATCTCTCCACCCCCGTCACACTCAGCACCGGCTCCCCACAGGGCTTTGTGTTGAGCCCCCTCCTCTACGCCCTCTACACCCATGATTGTGCCCCCGCCCACTCCACCAACACCATCGTCAAGTTTGCGGACGACACGACTGTGGTTGGACGTATCTCAGGAGGAGATGAGACAGCCTACAGGGAGGAAGTCCGAAGACTGGCAGCGTGGTGTTCAGACAACAACCTCATCCTAAACACCACAAAAACAAAGGAAATTATCATAGATTTCCATAAGAACAGAGAGTGGTAGCGGTGTGGAATAAGCTTCCAGTGGAAGTGGTGTCGGCAGGTTTGTTGGTATCATTTAAAAATAAATTGGATAGGCATATGGATGAGAAGGGAATGGAGGGTTATGGTACGAGTGCAGGCAGGTGGGACTAAGGGAATAAAAGTTGTTCGGCACGGACTTGTAGGGCCGAGATGGCCTGTTTCCGTGCTGTAATTGTTATATGGTTATATGGTTAAGAACAGTGCAGCCCCCAAACCCCTATTCATCAATGGGGACTGTGTGGAAAGGATCTCAGACTTCAGATTCCTGGGCACACAAATTACGGAGGATCTCTCCTGGACTACAAACACCACCACAGCAGTCAAGAAGGCCCAGCAGCGACTCTACTTTCTGAGGATCCTCAGGAAAGACAACCTGGAGGAGAAGCTGCTGGTGTCCTTCTACCGCTGCTCCATCGAGAGTGTGCTGGCGTTCTGTATAACCACATGGTATGCCAGCTGCTCTGCAGCGGACAGGAGAGCCCTTCAAAGGGTCATCAACACCACACAAAAAATCACTGGCTGCCCACTGCCCTCCCTGAAGGACATCTTCAGCTCTCGCTGCCTTGGCAGGGCAGCCAACATCCTGAAGGACCCTTCCCACCCTGGACACAACCTGTTCCACCTGCTGCCCTCTGGCAGACGGTACAGGTCTTTCAAAACTCGCACAAACAGACTCAGAGACAGCTTCTACCCCATAGCTATACGTGAACTTAACAATGCAAAATAAGAAATAACACTCACATTCAACTGAATGGTTCTACCTCAGCTGCTATTGTTATTTATCTGTAATTTCTTTTTTATATGTATATATTTTTACCTTTTCTTATATATTTAAAATTGCTCTTGTGAATCGCACCGTGGGATTGACTTTTAAATTTTGTTGTACCATGTGCAATGACAATAAACAGATTCATTCATATCTCAGCCAGGGAACCTGTAATTTCCTCTCTAGCTTCCCACAGTATCCTCGGATGGAGCTGATCAGGCCTGTATGATTAATTCACCTTCATATGACTTTGGACGTCCAGTACCTCCTCAACTGTAATATGGACTGTCCTCAAGACATCTCCATTAAACTCATCTTAGAATTAATCAAAGTCTAAAGCAAAAAACACAATGGCCATGCAACAATTTAAAAAATTCATCACCCCAACCTTATTTTTTTTTCTCCTGGAATCAGTAATTCACACCAAAGAACTTGCCCAGTCAATAGTAGCTCATCAAATAAACTGTTCCTCACGTGGAAATTCTAACATTTGGCAATGAGGGCATCGCAGTCGTGTTTCATTTGTCCCACTTGGAAAGGAGTTATTGAAAAGTACTGAGGCATCGTGCTGCTGCTTATCCCCTCCCTGACCCAGTGGTGCTGAGCTCAATTGTGCTGTATCATTCAGCATCCCAGGTGAGGTTAACCAATGTGGCACAGACTGGAGATTAAACCAGGGGACTTTCCTAGTTGGCATGGCCCAGTTCCACATTGACCAGTGAATCGGCTTGCTGAACCACCCAAGGAACGTGACCAAAACAAATAAAATATAAAGTAACATTTTGGCCACTTTGACAGATTCCCAAACTTAGAACATTAAATTGCTTCAACGGAGACTTATTCCTGGAAAAAGGTCAAATATGTCATTAATCCTGATGTGTTTCTACTTCATTATTAGAGTACCATCAATGCTCCTCACTAGACCCTAACACCAACTCATTTTCTTGCGTGTATTTTGACGGTGCTTCTTTGCTGGGAGGAAGTTTGTCCACTGACAATGTCCCCTGGAAGCGGAGAGGCAGATTTTTCTGACAAACAATCGGAAAATTCAGGGCTGTGCATGCCCAAGTTTCGGAGATGTATACTTAGCCAGTCACCAACATAAACTTACATGTTTATTCCTTTAAGATAAAGTTACGGACAATTTTGAAAGTGAAAGCCTTCCAGTGTGTTGGAGATTAAACTGGCTGTAGCATGCTTTAATATTTACACAATTTAAAATAGATCCTCAGTGTAACCTCAGTCTGAAGAAGGGTTTCGGCCAGAAACGTCGCCTATTTTCTTCACTCCATAGATGCTGCTGCACCCGCTGAGTTTCTCCAGCAATTTTGTGTACCTCAGTGTAACCTTGTTGGATTGTGACTACTTGCATTGAAAAGGTGTCCCACTGACAAGATCTATTTCTTCTCAGACTATTTAGCATTCACTCAACAAACTCAATAAAAATGAATGAATTGTATTTGGAGGTCACCTTGCATTGTCACCAAATTGCATTATTTTAATCTGTTGGGACTTGTATATAGCCCTTGTGAAGAAAATAAATCATTTTAAAAGTGCAGTCTCAATCTGGTTGCTCAAAGTTCAGTTTTCAATTTGGGTAGGTTACTTAAATAGTCTTCACTCAAACTCATTTATATCAATGACATATTAAACAGAATCCATTAAAACATCCCGATTGCTCCATTTGCGAATACATTTCACATTCAGTGTGGAACCAACAGTACAAGACATAAACTTCACAGGTCTTTAATGATATTGCATGTTCAATGTTAATTCAGGAAGTGTCAACTAACTCACAATAAATATGCCTAACTGCAATGTTGCACATACAAATAGCATCAGATGATGTAATGGATGGCCTTTTGTCATAAAAGTAATTGTATTTATTATTTGAAAATTGTATACACCTCTACACCTCCCTGTGCTGCACCAGAGTGCTGCACCTTCATATATAACTTTTTAGATTTCAAAATATACTTGTTCTTATTTTTAATTACAGGTACCCTAGTTTTATCTGTGACATATGCTGAATTTATAGCAGCTGATTACAGAATCTTCAGCATAGAGTGGTGGCTGTGTGGAATGAGCTTCCAATGAAGGTGGTGGAGGCAGGTTCGTTTTTATCCTTTAAAAATAAATTGGATAGTTATATGGACGGGAAAGGAATGGAGGGTTATGGTCTGAGCGCAGGTATATGGGACTAGGGGAGAATACGTGTTCGGCACGGACTAGAAGGGTCGAGATGGCCTGTTTCCATGCTGTAATTGTTATATGGGTATATGGGTATATTATACTGTAAGAGCAGCTGACCCATTTTAATTGTGTTGACTTCAAAACCAGAACAGTTCTGCTTCATGAAACGTCCCTATCTTTCACCTGCAACCCCTTACATTTCTCACTTACACAGTATCTGCTGATCCACCTTTTAAAATTAATTATTAAATCAACTTCCACTCCCTTCTCAGGATGTTAGGTCCAACAATTCTCCATCCATCTGAAAATAAAAATCTCTATTGCGATTTAGTGCAATTCTGTTTTTTCGTTTCCAAGCCTTTAAATGTAAATATAAATCTCCCTGTAAACATCTTTCAAACTCTTTGCAACCAGGAACAACGTTCAGGGTCCAAATTAAATCATATATATAATTAGTATACACAGATCATACACAAAAATAAATGGTGTAATGTATAAAGATGGATCAAATAGAAATTAAGAGATTGGGATTCTTTCATCTTACTATCAAGTTACTGCCTCAAGGCCACTTGTATTCCTTTACAGGGGATGTGTGGGAAGGATACAGGGGCACTGCAGTTCGTATCCCTTTGTTTTTGCTGCTAAACTGCTAAAGATCTTTTTTTTTTTAATCACCTTTTAACAACATTCCAAGAGACCATTCATCCTAATAGCCCTTTTTCACGGGGCAACTTGACGCAAGATGTAGCCAGAGTGGAGTGGCCGTGGTCTAGCATGATATCACACGATATAACGGGGGTAGAGTAAAGAGTTCCCACGGTACTCGGCAATTCTGTCATTTGTGCGAGTGACTTGTCCGTCTCCCGATCTTTCCCGTTAATCGTGAATGAACATCGTGGACTGTAGTGTAGTTAATCACGTGGCACAAATGATGTTACTTTGTTGTCACACACTATATTGGTTTTTTTTCACCCGAGCTCTTTAATGAGCTGAAGAATAATCTGTGTTTTTTTAGACAAATGTTGTTTGGTATGATGCACCTTCTCTCAATATGTGCAAGAAGTCGTCTTTTTATTTTGTCAAATATGAATAAAGACTGTGTCTCACATTGACCGTGATGATTGTGTTATTTTATGATCTACTGAGAGGTGAAACTTTCAGTCTGAAGAAGGGTCTCGACCCGAAACGCCACCCGTTCCTTCTCTCCAGAGATGCTGCCTGTCCCGCTGAGTTGCTCCAAGCAACTGGTGTCTATCTTCAAAGGACTGACCAGGACTGCCTCTCTCTCTCTCTCTCTCTCTCTCTCTCCCTCCCTCCCTCTCACACAGGCATGACTGGAGGAACTCCGCGGGCCAGGTAACATTTACGGAGGGAAATGGACAGGCGACCCATTCTTCAGGCTGCCTTATGTCTCTCTCCCCCCCTCCCCCAACTCCCCACCCACACACACGAATGCTGGAGAAACTCAGCGGGTGCAGCGGGGCCGAAATGTTGTCTATTTCCTTCGTTCCATAGATGCTGCTGCACCCGCGGAGTTCATGCCTGTGTGAGAGCGAGGGAGGGGGAGAGAGAGAGAGAGAGAGAGAGAGAGGCACACACAATGTGGATGCGAAATCTCACCTGCCTGTTTCAGTGACAGACACCCACCGCCAGTAAATGAAGACACCCCCATCTGTCTCCCCCTCGTCTCCCTCGACTCCCCCACCTTTCCCTCCCAACTCCAGTCCCGTCCTGACCCCCTGGGAAACTGAAGGTTTCCCGCTGTAATTAAAGAGTTCCCATGGTAGACTGTAAAACTGGGACCCTGGTTCTGGACTCCCCCAACATCGGGAACATTCTTCCTCCATCTAGCCTGTCCAATCCCGTAGATACGATTAGACAGGTATCTAGTTATTTAATTCAATTAATGATTTCTATCGCCCAGCCTCTCATCTTTCAATCGGGTTCGGCCAGGAAGGAACTGCAGATGCTGGACACGAAGATAGACACAACGTGTAGCTCAGCGGGACAAGCAGCATATCAGAAGGGTCTCGACCCGAAATGTCACCCATTCCTTCTCCCCAAAGATGCTGCCTGCCGTCGAACTCATTCTCTTTAAACCGGCATCTGCTGTTCCTTCCGACACATACACAAGAAATAAGCAACTTTTCGGGCCGAAACGTTGCCTATTTCCTTTGTTCCATAGATGCTGCTGCACCCGCTGAGTTTCTCCAGCATTTGTATGTGTGGGTGGGAGTTGAGGGGGGGGGTAGTAGAGAGATAAGGTAGCCTGAGGAAAGGCTCGCCTGTCAATTTCCCTCCATAGATGCTGCCTGGCCCGCGGAGTTCCTCCAGTTAGAAACTGCTTTCAGACAAAAAGAGACACAAACTGCTGGAGTACAATAGCTCAGCAAGTGAGGTGCCTGAACACTCAGAAATGAAAAATGATAAAAATGTGATTATTTCAACTACCTTCAACTATTTTGTGTTTCAGCGAGAGAGGGATTATAACATTAGAGACATTCCACTTTTAGTGATGTGTTAATGAAGAGTTGCAGACATCAATCTGGGAGCCATCTCTGCTTGTTCCTGTTAAAAAGATTCTCCAACAATTACAATGAGGTGGGACGTCCTCGATGGACACATGTTCAATTAGCAACATTGAGAACACCTTTTTTACTCACCTTCTGTCCCCTCTGTCCAACTTCCGGGTTTACCGTTCGCAGGAGTTCCCACGGTAACCGCAAGAGTTACTACGGATATCGCACTGGCCACTACGTGCATAAAATGTTGCAATGCTCAACCACAAGTGTACAAGTCACTCTTGGACAAATTCAAACGTGTTTGAATTTTCTCCCGAGTACCCAAGTTACACGATTACCTGCCGTTAGCGCCACGGTGGTTCACGAATGCCGTACTGCTACCTCACGAGGTTCCCACGATGTTAAACTCTTGTTACCTCTTGCGTCAAGTCGCCCCGTGAAAAGGGGGTTTAACCATGCCAAGTGGCAGCCAGGGGATCAATCTTGATCACTTTCTTGATTAGTAAGGGTGTCAGGAACTATGGGGAGAAGGCAGGAGAATGTAGTTGAGAGGAAAATATAGATCAGCCCTGATTGAATGGCGTAGTAGACTTAATGGGCCGAATGGCCTCATTTTGCTCCTATAAGTTATGAAGTTATGAACATATGAATTGCAATCTATTATTTCTCACACATGCCCATCAACGCACCATTACCTCTTATTACCATTAACCTGTATGTAGGATTTCAGGTAATTTATAGTAGCATATTAACCTGCCAGAACATTGTAGGCATGTGGGAGGAAACCAGAACATCCAGAGGAAACCCACACAGTCATAGAGGAAACATGCAGTTTCCACAGGGACAGCCCACAAGGTCAGCAGCAGTAACTACTATACTGCACAGTGTCAAGATTATCGCAATCGTTCACAATTCTGTGATCACAAAACCAAGTTAAAGTACTCTAAAATCTATATAAAGGATCTCTTGAAGATCAGACACAATCCAGTTATCTCCATTAAAGTACATTTTACTTTTCATTTTTTGTCAAAATGTTAAGATCCGTTAGAACCCAAATGTTTGTTACTGTGCTGATATCATAGTCACCACTCAGCCTCTTTGATCATAGAAGATTGAACATAGAACAGTAAAGCACAGGAGCAGGCCCTTTGGCCCAAAATGTCTGTGCCGAACATGATGCCTAATTAAACTAATCTCCTGTCCCAGCACATGATCCATATCCACATGATCCATATCAGAGAAAACAATGAAAGACTGTCCAACCTCGCCCTCTCGAAGATACCCTCTAAGCCAGGCAGAATTTGAAATTTGCCTTTCAGCCAACAAATCCTCATTGAAGCAACACCACATTTGCGGACGTTTTGGTGATCCACTTCCTTCCTCTTTCAGGAATCTTGCTATTTGCAAATACTTGCCCACTCAGCAACCAATCCAATGTAAATTGTTTTAACACGATCAAGAAATGTGATAAACTGAAATTCTATTAACACAGCAATCCTTTTCTTTCTATCATTTGCACTTACCAGCCCCCCCCCCTCCCCCCCCCCCAACAGAAGTACACTTACTCACCAGCAACATCTTCTTTTAATGATGCTTTTAGTTGATAATTTCTCTATGAGCTTTAAATAAAATACATTTTAAATGGTTTGCTTAATAATAGTGTTGGATACCAAACAAAACCAAATCATCTGCATTTTTGAAGAATCACACTGTAACGAAAGGTTCTTTGCACAAAATCAGTTAGTCAGTGCGGAGGTTAACCATGGCCTTTTTCCAATTTGGTTTCTTAACAACTTACTAAGAAAAATAATCAGCTGCAAAGCAAGGAGTTTCCTCATATTTTTATTTTCACCACCAGAGTGCATCAAATTAAGAACTGTAATATCAACTGATTCAATGCCATATTGTTTATTTTTCAACAATGCTCCTGGCAGTTTATCACTGAATTGCTGTGGAAAAAATGTTCAATGGACTATCCAAATCTGCACTATTAAAGAATAACTTAACAAACTCATGTTACCAATTGCCTCTCTTCAATCGGGAAATTTAAAAACAATTTAAAAAATTCTGCTTTTGAGCATAGAAATCTGTAAAACTCACAAAACCAATAAAATACTGGTGAGAAATTCAAATTAATAATCAATATTGGACTAAATTGATTAGAATTATGCCACTTTAATCTATCAATGAAAAATGTTAGTAAGCTCAAAATATTTATTTCTAAGTGTTTAAAGCCATTTTCTATCGTACAAACTGTAGCCTTTGCCACAAGAGTATGCAGTAACCTATTCATTAATAGGTTACTTTGATTTACTACGCTGATGACTAGGTTAGCTTTCCTCATTTTTCACTGTGTTATTGAGGTAACTATACAATTTAATTCTCCCTCTGGAGATAGTGAGTCTCAGGAAATCTTGTATCCAGTCGTTGGCAGTGTGGTGGTGAGAGTGTGTCAAAACCTTCTTCTTAGATTTATGTGAAAATTGTAAGTAAGCTGGAAGAAACACTTCTCTAAACAATACCATGCCAAATTGCAATGGTGTCAGACTCAAAGACTATTAGTTTCAAATGTACAAAATCCGCAATTAATAAAAACTTCAGAAATTCTGGATATCAGTGTTGTTGATTAATAGCCTAGGATTAGGCAGGATAGACCACAGCACTTTGGAAACAGTAGCATAGATAAATCAAGTTAATTGACACCAAATTTGGATTTTAAAATGTTACATATTGTGGGAAGAAAGAAGATCTGAGTGGGAAATAAGGGGCTGATTCCTGAAAAGGTCAAGAAAAGTACAACAAATTTCAGTGTAAAATGATGTAAAAAGCATATTTGATGCAGACCCAAAGCTTCAAAGGAACGTAAGCAATATTCATCAGTAAAATAATCTTGATAACCTCAACAAAATAGAAAATGAGTTGCCATGGAGAAAAGATATAAAAGAAACATTGTATGACTGACTGCAAGAAGACATACTATACATAGAGTATTAATGAGCTGCCCCTTTTATAATCATCAATAGATCTACAGAAGCAAGCATTTGATAAACCCCTTAGTGATGAAGCAGCACGCAAGGCAGAGGTTAAATATATTATAGTACACTCACCTTCAATTAAGCCGAACCTTTCAGAAACTATACTCACTGTTATTTAATATAGATTGTCAATACCAGACTGCAATGCATACAAAATGTACATAATGTTTCACCCTTTTTCCCAGGGTGGAAATGTCCAACATTAGAGAGCAAAGCTATATGGTGAGAGGTGGGAAGCTGCATGGAGATATGCGGGGCAAGTTGTTTTTTACACGGAGAGTAGTGGGTGTCTGGAATGCATTGCCAGGGAGTGGTGGTGGAGGCAGATATGATAGTGCCGTTCAAGAGGATTTTAGATAACCAAATGGAAGTGCAGGGAATCGAGCGTTATAGATCATGTAAAGGCAGATGAGATCAGTTTAACTTGGCACTATGTTTGGTACAAACATTGTGGGCTAAAAGGCCCTTTCCTGTGTCGTGTCAAGTCAAATCAAGTCAAGTTTATCCGTCACATACACATACGAGATGTGTAGTGAAATGAAAAGTGGCAATGCTCGCGGACTTTGTGCAAAAAGAGAGACAAACTATAAACACAATCATAAACACACACATATTCTTTTACAGATCAGACAGCTGGACTCAGAAAATGCGACAGATCCTTCTATGGATAAACATAATAAGATAGCAGTATTAAAATTCAAACTAAAATCAAATTCTTTCTGCAAGAGTTATCAGATTATTTCAAATTACTAAACAGGAACATTTTGAATTCGGCGACAAACCACACAAATTTCTAGCACGACAGTTGAGAAAAGTGGAAAAGGACCATACTATTCAAAAAATCAGATCAGGTAAAGGTGAACTGTTTACACTTCCAAAAGACATTAACGAAAGATTTGCCCAATTCTATCAAATTTTATATACATCCAAAACATCAACAGAAATGAGAAAAATTACAAACTTTCTTGATAACTGTAATCTTCCGACACTTAATGTGGTGGAACGAGATGAATTAGGAGCACAGATTTCAATTAAAGAAATAGAAGAGACTATCAATTAATTGAAGAACGGCAAAACACCAGGACCAGATGGGTTTAATAATGAATTTTATAAAAGATTTTACGAGGTAATCTCCCCGCGTTTACATAACCTTTATATACACGCATTTAAAGAACAGACGCTACCACAAACCTTAGCCGAATCAACTATTACACTTATACCCAAAAAAGATAAAGATCTGGAAGATCCGGGATCATACAGAGCAATTGCCCTGAATGTTTCAGAAAATATTAGCTGAAACTCTGGCAAGACAATTAGATTAGATTAGATTAGATTAGATTAGATTAGATAGCCTTTATAGTCATTCAGACCGAAGTCTGAACGAAATTGCAGCAGTCATACATATAATACAATAAAAACAACAATAAACACATATTAACATCCACCACAGTGAGTCCACCCAGCATCTCCTTACTGTGATGGAGTCTTAGGTCTGCAGTCTCTTCCCTCCTCTTCTCCCTCTGCGCTGTTATAAATCAGTCCCGCGGCTCAAACACCGCGGCCCGGGGTGGTTGAAGCTGCCGCCCACCAGTCCTGCAGACGCAGCCGCTGGCCCGCGGTCGAACCCCGGACTCAGGCCACCACAGCCAGAACACCGTCCCAGCCACCCTCACGTGAGTACCGCACCATCTTCAGCCTCGGGCTGGGCCGCCCCGACATGGGCGCCGAACCTCTTACGGACCGGGCCGCCCCGACATGGGCGTCGCTTCTTCCCCGGGCCGGGCCGCCCCGACTTGGGCGTCGCTTCTCCCTCGGGCCGGGCCGCCCCGACTTGGGCGTTGCTTCTCCCTCTAGCTGGGCTGCCCCGACTTGGGCGTCGCTTCTCCCTCTAGCCGGGCCGCCCCGACTTGGGCGTCGCTTCTCCCTCGGGCCGGGCCGCCCCGACATGGGCGCCGAACCTCCCTCGGCGTGCAAGCGCCGCACCTCCCCAAGCTCGGCTGCTCCGACGGGAGCCTCATTCCACCCTCGGGCTGGCAGCCCTCACGGGAGCGTCCCAACCTCTTCCAGCCCTGAGCCGGACCACCCTCACGGGAGCGAGCTCAGGGCGAGTCCTGACGGGATCTGCCTCCGGAGCCTCGAGGTCGTCAGCTCCATTAGGCCTCAGCGCAGACGGAGGCAGAGAAGGGGAATACGACAAAAAGGTCGCATTCCCCCGCAGGGAGAGACTGCAAACCCCGTTTCAACCCCCCCCCCAAAACACAAACTAAAAACCAAAACTAGACTAACCAAAACAAAATAAACAACACAAAAAACACAAACAAACGGGACTGCCGGTGAGCCGCTGCAGCCAGAGCCGCGCCGCCACTCCGAAAGAAGAATGTAATCTTCCAGATGAAGGAGGTTTTTAGCGACATCTTTAACCTCTCTCTGTCAGCATGCACTGTCCCTATGCTTCAACACTGCTTCAAGACTGCTACCATCGTGCCTGTTCCCAAAAAACCATCTATCACCAGCTTGAACGACTACCAACCTGTTGCTCTCACTTCACATGTGATGAAGTGCTTTGAGAGGCTGGTCGTGGCCCACATTAAATCCTCACTCCCACCCACCCTGGATTAGCATCGGTTTGCATATAGAGCTAATAGGTCAACAGAGGAAGCCTTCAACATCAAGAGAGTCAAGAGTCAATTTAATTGTCATTTGGACCCCTAGAGGTCCAAACGAAATGCCGTTTCTGCAGCCATACATTACACACAAATAGACCCCAGACACAACATAATTACATTTTACATAAACATCCATCACATAGCTGTGATGGAAGGCCAAAAAAAACTTATCTCTCCACTGCACTCTCCCCCCCCCCCGATGTCAGAGTCAAAGTCAAAGCCCCCGGCTGGCGATGGCGATTGTCCCGCGGCCATTAAAGCCACGCCGGGTGGTGCGAGGTCGCACACCGGGTCTTGGTGTTGGAGCCCCCGGCGTGCGCTCGCAAAGTCCCGCGGCCCTTGCAGCCGCGCGGGGCGGTGATGTAAGGCCCCGCTCCAGGAGCTCTTCAACCCCGCAACACGGGCGGGAGAATTCGCCGTTGCAGGAGCCCCGAAAAGCGGTCTCCCTCCAGGGAGCCGCGGGCTCCCGGCGCCGCCGTCCACAGACCTGCCGTTGGAGCCTCCGACTCTCCGGTAGCAGCAGCAGCAGCAGCATCAGCGCTCCTCCACCGCTCCAACCGCTCCGGACTCGGCCAGCTCCGCGACGGCGACGGTGAGTAGCACCAGAGTCCCCGGCTTCTTCCTGTTGGAGGCCGCTCCTCGTTGCGGCCTCAACGACAACGGAAACCCGACGAGAAAAGGTCGGGTCTCCAGTGCAGGGAGAGATTAAAAAAGTTTCCCCCCCCTCCCACCCCACCCCCACCCCCCCCCACACACACCACCCCCCCCCCCCACACACACACCCCAACAAAAAATAACAAGAACTACATTAAAACACAGACAGAAAATAATAAAAGAGCCGCGCCGCCTACCGGAAAACATAGCTCTACATTCTGCACTGTCTCAGCTGGAGCGCCCTGGCTCATATGCGAGGATGTTGTTTGTAGATTTTAGTTCTGCATTTAATACCATCATCCCCAGCAGGATGCTGGACAAACTGTCTGACCTGGGTATTAATGCCAACACAAGCAGATGGATCAAGGATTTCTTAACAGATCGTCCACAGACTGTCAGGATGGGGACCAATCACTCCCCAGTCCTGATGCTCAGCACAGAAGCACCACGAGGTTGTGTGCTGAGTCCTATCTTATACACAATATATCCTCATGACTGCACACCAATACACAGCACAAACCGTATCATTAAGTTTGCAGATGACACGACTGTGGTGGGGCTGATAAATAACAACAACGTGTCTGCCTACAGAGATGGTCCAAAAACTGACTGTCTGGTGCACTAAAAATAACCTGGTACTCAACCAAATGAAAACAAAAGAACTGGTTATTGACTTCAGGAGGAGGAGAGAGGAACCTGCTCCTCTCTACATCAAAGGAGACATGGTGGAGAGAGTCATTGGCTTTAAGTTCCTGGGAATTTACATCTCCCAAGGCTTCAAATGGACAATGAACACCGTCACTATCGTGAAGAAGTCACAGCAGCGGCTGTATTTCCTTAGGTCTCTGCGGAGAGCAAACGTTTCACAGCCGCTGCTGCTGTCCTTCTACCAGTGCGCCGTGGAAAGTATCCTCTCCTATTGCATCCTGGTGTGGTTTACTAGCTGCACTGTGGCTGAGAGGAGGGCACTGCAGAGAGTTATTAAAACTGCACAGAGCATCACAAACGCTCAACTGCCCTCCCTGGATGCCATTTACAGGGCCCGATGTTTGCGCCTGGCCGCAAACATCAAGTAGGACACATCCCACCCTGCCAACCACCTTTTCACTCTGCTGCACTCTGGGAGGTGATACAGGTCTCTGAAGGCTCGCACCGGTAGACTAAAAAATAGTTTCTACACATGTGCAATAAAAGAACTTAACTCTAACAGAGAACACTGGGGGAAGCACAATATAATTTGGGGTGCAAGATAATGCGCAATATTCTTTTTAAATGTTTTTAATATCTATTTATTATTTTTGTGTTTTGTTCTTTTAAAAAAAAATTATCCTGTGTCTTTTATGTACACACCGAAGGAGTTGCAATGGAAAATTGTTGCACAGATGTTTGTGCAATGAAAATAAACGTATTCTATTCTAAGTAAATACATTAATAAATTAATACACTCTGATCAAACTGGGTTTATACCCAAGAGACACTCGTTTAATAATTCGAGACGCCTGTTTAATATAATGTACTCATGTAGAACGATAAAAGAAGACTTATCAATTATTTCATTAGACACAGAAAAAGCATTTGACCAAGTAGCATGGAAATATCTTTTTACAGTATTGCAAAAATTCCAGTTGGGAGAAAATTTTATTTCATAGATAAAACTGCTATATGACAAGCCGACTGCCAGAATACTGACTAATCATATACTCTCACCTAAATTTAAGTTATGCAGGGGCAATAGACAGGGATGTGCATTATCACACCTGTTATTTGCCCTTGCGATTGAACATTTGGCGGAAAGTAAAAGAGTACATCCGAACATTCATGGCGACAACACAAAATACTCAAATAATAAAATATCATTATATGCAGATGATGTATTACTCTATATCACCAATTCCCAAGTTAGTATTCCAAGTATATTAAATCTTATAGAGGAATTCGGTTCCTTTTCAGGATATAGAATAAATTGGAACAAAAGTGAAATTATGTCAATAAAACCTCAAGAGCGGACACACATCCTAAAATTCCCTTTCAGAATTGCTACGGAAAAATGTAAATATCTTGGAGTTCACGTAACCAGAAAATACACTTCTCTATTTCAAGCAAACTTTCCTCCTTTAGTTACCAAACTAAATGCCCTTATCCAATTTTATAAAACACTTCCGATGTCTCTCATACGCAGAATAAATGCCATAAAGATGATCTTCCTCCCACAAATCCTGTACTTATTTCAATCAATACCGATTTACCATCCTAATTTTTTTGTTTTTTTAAACTTGACTCTCTGATCACAAACTTTATTTGGGATTATAAAACACATAGAATCCATAAACGGCATCTATGTAAACCCAAAGAAATTGGTGGATTGGCTCTCCCCAATTTTTTATACTATTATTGGGCAACGAATATTAAAAATGTAATCTATTGGTTGGACAACACATGCCAACAGGTAAAATGGTTAATAATGGAGAGAGTGGATTGCTCACCTTTTTAATATAGGCGCAATTCTTCTCTTTCCAATAAATTTGAAGAAAACACTATATGAGAAAAATCCGATCATCCACAGTACCTTACGAATCTGGAGACAAGTGAAGTCAACCCTTAAACTGAGAAATGTATCTCTTCTCTCATCAATTGCCACCAATCCTTCGTTCAAGCCATCTATTTTAGACAAAACGTTCACACATTGGGAAAGATTAGGAATTTAAAAATTCAGAGATCTTTATGAGAAGGGAACTCTTCTCTCATTTCAAGAATTACAGTCAAAATATCATCTGAACGGTAGACAATATTTTAGATACCTTCAAATTCGAGACAATCTGAAATCATATACCCAAGACTATCAATCTTTGTTGCCAGACATACTAGACAAATGTATGAATAGAAACTCGGAGTCAAACAAGTTAATATCATATTGTAGTGGCCTGGTCAAGGTCAGGAAAAGGCCAGACGCCAGGCGGGATCAAACAGTAGTCTTTAACCCCCAACAGCAAGAGTACACCACACACACACACCTCGAGAGCACTAAACCCAGGGTCATCTGGAAACCCCGAGGCAGACCAACGCCCCTGTCCCTCAATTGTCGAGGGGGATGATCCAAGGAGTGGCCTAACCCCCCAGGGACACCACAGGACCCCCCCCCCCCCCCCAAGTACCCGAGGCACGAAACGGACAGTAGGGCGTACACGGCGGCCAGCCCAGGTGCACACAATGCCCGGCCCCGGAACAGGCGACTGATCAACAGGTCTGTATAACACTCTTTTACATATAGAAATCCCATCGTCAGAGGTAATTAGAAGAGCTTGGGAAGATGAACTTGGCCTAAAAATTTAAAAAGACAGGTGGGAGGAAAACCATTTATATATACACAATTGTTCGATCAATGTTAGGCATTCGTTAATTCAATTTAAAATACTGCACAGACTCTACTATTCAAAGTCTAAACTGAATAAGATCTTTCCAAATGTATCTCCTATTTTGTGATAAATATATTCTTCAGGAAGCAACTATAACCCATTCCCTTGTCTCTTGTATAAAGTCACATAATTTCTGGAGAGGAATTTTTGAATTTTTTTCAAAAACACTGAAAATAAAATTGGATCCTGACACGGAACTGATCACTAGGTATGTCTGAAGCCTGTTCTAAGCTATCACTATTTCTAAGACGTTTCCTTAATTAGGGCCTGATAACGGTGAAAATACTAATACTTAAATTTTGGAAACATACATCTGTCCCTACTCTTAAAATGTGGATTATAAAGATGTCCGAGACACTACATCTTGGAAATATTAGACTTATCTTGGCAGAAAAGCCAGATCATTTTTCGAAGACATGGACACCATTCATTGATTTATTACAAGGATAGTATGCCACAACACAACTTTTGATTTAAATCTAATTACGGGTTGGGTGAGGTGATTTATTACAAGGATAGTATGGCACAACACAACTTTTGATTTAAATCTAATTACGGGTTGGGTGAGGTGGGTGAGGTGGGTGGGGAGGGATGTGAGGCAGGTATATCACCACATTTTTCTTTCTTTCTCTTTTTGTCTTTTTATTTTTATTTTCTATTCCTCTCTTCTTTTTTTCATTTATTCACTCTTTTGCTACACTTGTTAGTCTAGGGGTTCTATCTTTGCACATCTCACTTTTTCTCTTTCTTGCCTTTTCTCCTTTCTTTTCTTCCAACTAAAGCTAAAAAGTTAAAATTGAAGCTGTACAATAACTGTATAATTTTATATGCCGTTGGTTCTATTTTTGTATATTTGCTTCTAATAAATAAAAAAATATATTTTTAAATTTTTTTAAAGATGTTTAAAGGCAAAATCCACATATTTGGCTATTTTATGCAGTAGATTATTGTGATTTCTACAATCACCCAAAACCACAGGACGCAACAATTACAACAGGCAAACCAAATCTTATTATTTTTTGTCAATCCATGTCAATATAAATATATTATAAATTAAAGACAAGAATGTAGAAAGAATGTTGTACAGACAGTGGAACATCAACCACTGAGATGGAACTAATTATAGGTCAATTAAGGTTTTGTAATAATTATCTTCAATTAGTTTGATAATGATTACAGGGTCTATTTTAGCTTAAACATGAATAATTGTACAATTTTAATTAAATCAACTGATCTTGCTATAATTGGGGAGGCGGGAGGAGTGACAGATGAGGGAAGCATGAAGTAAATTGTCACTCTTTGGAAACCAATGGTGTGCAGCTGCAGTTGAATATATTACCTCTGGGATTATCTTTATTGTATCACATTTGTCCTAGAGAAAGATTTTCAGTTTGCTTGCTGGCTAAAGATGCCTATCTCTCACTAGTTTTACAGGGTAATTGTAACACCTCTGCCACAGGGCAATGTTTTTCCAATGCTGCCTGTTTGTCGTGTTTATGATGCGGACGAGTGCACATGCACATTGACCCAGGCAATAAGTAAATCTCGTCTTTTTACTATTATATTCCTTAAAGCCAAGAAAGCGTTCAACACAGAATCACAAAATCATACAGCACAGACTTCATTCCTTGGAGTGCAGGAGGCTGAGGAAGTAATGTTATAGAGGTGTATAAAAATCATGAGGGGAATAGATAGGGTGAAAGCACAGAATCTTTTACCGAGGGCAGGGGATCAAGACCAGGGGACGTAGGTTTAAAGTGAGAGGGAAAAGATTTAATATGAACCCGAGAGGCATATTTTTTACTCGGTGGTGGCTTCATGGAAGGAAGCAGAGTGTGATGGTGGAAGGTTGCTTTTCGGACTGGAGGCCTGTGTCTAGTGGTGTGCCTCAGGGTTCGGTGCTGGGCCTGTTACTGTTTGTCATCTACATCAATGATTTGGATGAGAACATACACAGAAAGGTTATCAAGTTTGTTGATGATACAAACGTGGGTGGTTTTGCAGATAGTGATGATTGTTGCAAAAAATTGCAGCAGGATCTTGATCGATTGGCCAGGTGGGCTGAGGAATGGTTGATGGGATTTAATATAGAGAAATGTGTGGTGTTGCGTTTTGGGAAGTCTAAAGGGCCTGTCCCACTTAGGCTATTTGTAGGCGACTGCCGGCGACTGTCATAGTCATTGCTGGTTGCCGAAAATATGGCGATTGGACCTCCCATCGACATAAAATTTGAAATAGAATCATTACTTTAACAACAAAAATAAACAAAGTAGGTTGTCACACCAGAGACAACCTATGTCACCTGGCGATAACCTATGTTAACTTGGTGAAAACTAAGACAGCACCCACATCAGGAGAAGTCAAGCTACGCTCATTGGCATCAAACCCACTGTTGCCAACTGCCTCCGAAAATTTTTCAACATGTTGAAAATCCAGCGGCGAGTAGAAAGACGCTACGACTCTTTGGGCGACTGAGGAGATTACTCACAACCATACAGGCGACACCCCGGCGACCATGTGGCAACAGCCTACTTGCCTGTTGTCGCCTAAAAAATAGCCAAAGTGGGACAGGCCCTTAACATGGGTAGGGCCTACACTGTGAATGGTAGGCCTCTGGGGAGTGTTGAAGAGCAGAGGGATCTAGGAGTGCAGGTGCATGGATCCTAGAAGGTGCAGTCGCAGGCAGATAGGGTGGTCAAAAAGGCCTTTGGCACGTTGGCCTTCATCAGTCAGAGTATTGAGTAATAGAATTTGGGAGGTCATGTTGCAGTGTTATAAGATGTTGGTGAAGCTGCATTTAAATTCTTGGCACCATGTTTCAGAAAAGATGTTGTCAAGCTGGAAAGGGTACAAAGAAGATTTAGAAGGATGTTGCAAGGGCTAGTGGGTCTGAGCTATAGGAAGAGGTTGATTAGGCTAGGACTGTTCCTTGGAGCAAAGGAGGATGAGTGATCTTGTTGAGGTATATAAAATTATGATAGGAATAGATCGGGTACATGTACAGAGTCTCTTGCCCAGAGTTGGCGAATCGAGGACCAGAGGACATAGGTTTAAGGTGAAGGGGAAAAGATTTAATAGGAATCTGAGGAGTAACTTTTTCACGTAAAAGGTGGTGGGTGTATGGAAGAAGCTGCCAGAAGAGGTAGCTGAGGCAGGGACTATCCAACCTGACTACAGGCCTGTTGCACTGACCTCTGTAGTCATGAAGACCCTTGAAAGACATGCAGACCAAGCTAAAAAATATCACAAACCGCCTGCTGGACCCTCTGCAGTTTGCATACCGGGCCAATAGATCAGTGGATGACGCAGTCAATCTAGGCCTGCACTTCATCCTCCAGCACCTAGACCGCTAGGGCACCTATGTAAGGATATATTCCGCTTCGGGAGTCTGCATCCTGGGGGCATGAACATCGAATTCTCCCAATTTTGTTAGTCCTTGCTGTCTCCTCCCCTTCCTCAGTCCCCCTGCTGTCTCCTCCCATCCCCCAGCCTTAGGGCTCCTCCTCCTTTTTCCTTTCTTGTCCCCGCCCCCCCCGATCAGTCTGAAGAAGGGTTTCGGCCCGAAACGTTGCCTATTTCCTTCGCTCCATAGATGCTGCTGCACCCGCTGAGTTTCTCCAGCTTTTTTGTGCACCACCTATGTAAGGATCCTGTTTGTTGATTTTAGCTCTGTATGCAACACCATTGTGCCAGAGCTACTGCACTTCAAACTCTCCAAGTTGACTGTGCCTGAACCCTTCTGTCAGTGAATCACCAACTTCCTGGCACACAGGAAACAGCATGTGAGGCTGGGAAAGCACATCTCGAACCCACAAACCCTTAGCATAGGAGCACCGCAAGTCTGCGTACTCTCTCCTCTCCTTTGCTCTCTCTACACCAACGACTGCACCTCCACTGACTCCTCTGTCAAGCTTCTCAAGTTTGCGGACAACACAACCCTGATTGGACTAATCCAGGATGGGATGGAATCTGCCTACAGACAGGAAGTGACACAGCTGGCATCCTGGTGCCATCGCAACAATCTGGAGCTCAATGCTCTTAAGACAGTGGAATTGATTGTAGACATTAGGAGAGCTCCCTCTCCCCTCACCCCACTCACCATCAACAACACCACATCACATCTGTGGAGTATTTTAAGTTCCTTGGAACCAAGGACCTGAAATGGGTGGCCACCATCGACTCCACAGTCAAAAAGGCCCAACAGAGGAAGCACAATCTGCCACAGGCAATGATGGTCCAATTCTACAAGGCCATCGTAGAGTCTGTCCGCACCTTCTCCATCATGGTCTGTTTAGGCTCAGCCACCAGGCACGACATTCGGAGGCTGCAGCGAATTGGCCGATCAGCTGAGAAGGTTGTTGGCTGCAACCTTCCCTCCCATTGACGAACTGCACACTGCAAGGGCCAGGAAGCGAGCTGGTAAGATTATTTCTGACTCCTCTCACCCTGGCCACAAACTCTTTGAAGCACTTCCCTCTGGAAGGTGACTCTGGACTGCCAAAGCCGCCATAGCCAGACATACAAACAGTTTTCTTTCACGAGTAGTAGCTCTAATCAACAACCAAGTCTGTAGCCTCCTTTTGTTCTGGTGTTATATTTCATTCACATATTTTAACTATAATATTTTATTATTAATGTGTCATGTTTTATGCATCATTTTGAATTGTTACTGTCGTGTTGTTACTTGCGAGCTGAGCACCGTCAAATTCCTTGTATGTGTACATACTTGGTCAATAAACGTATTCATTCATTCACATTTAAGAAACATTTAGATATGGGCCAAACACAGGCAGGTGGAACTAGTGCGGCTGGGACACGTTGGCTGGTCTGGGCACGTTGGGCCGAAGGGCCTGTTTCCACACTGTATCACTCTATGATTCTACATGGAATGAGCTGTCACAGAAGTTAGGAAAGACACAAAATGCTGGAGTAACTCAGCAAGTCAGGCAGCATTCCTGGAGAACACGGATAGGTAAGCTTTCTACAGACAACTCCCAGAGTTATTTGAGGCAAAGTTATAATAACTTTTAAAAGACATTTGGACATGTTCATGGATAAGAAAGGTTTAAAGGGATATGGGCCAAATGTGTGCAGGTGAGACTGGCGTAGATGAAGCATCTTTATTGGCATGAGCAAGTTGGGCCCAAAAGCCTATTTTAATGCTATATGGCTATTTGTGATACTATGGCTCCTTTTGAGCGAAGCAAATAATTGCCCCTCTCCTTTG
Organism: Leucoraja erinaceus; assembly: GCF_028641065.1. Classification (NCBI taxonomy): domain Eukaryota; kingdom Metazoa; phylum Chordata; class Chondrichthyes; order Rajiformes; family Rajidae; genus Leucoraja; species Leucoraja erinaceus. The sequence goes on from NC_073377.1 coordinate 28,628,789, forward strand.
TCCTTTCCCCATAAATATCCAATTATTTTCCCTTCTCCAATTCTACAAGGCTATCGTAGAGTCCGGAAGTGGCGGCGCTGTTAACAGCTGCGGCTCGCCTGCAATCCGTCTGTCTTTACTTTTTTCTGTTGTTTTTTTTGTCTTGTTTTGGTTAAGTTTTAGTTTGTTGGGTTGTGTTAGAGGGGGTGAAACATGTTCTCTGTCTCTTCCTTCGGGGGAATGCGACTTTTTCGTGTCGTATCCCCCTTCTCTGCCTCCGTCTGCGCTGAGGCCTAATGGCGGAGCTGGCAGCCTCCGACCGACCCCGAGGTTCCGGAGGCAGAGCCAGCCAGGACTTACCAACGAGAGGCTGGCCATCTTTGGGGCTAAGGCAGCGGTGGCCCGACTTGCTGGTGCGGCGTTCTGGCTTTCGGCGGCGGCCTGGAGCTGATGCTGCGGGGCTCGGAGCTGAGACTGCAGGACCCGGAGCTGGGGCAGCGGCCTGGAGCTGGGGCGGCTGCCTGGAGCTGGGGCCGTGGCCCAGAGCGGAGACTGTGGGACCTGGAACGGCGACTGCGGGACCCGGAGCTGGGGCGGCGACCCGGAACGGTGACTGCAGGACCCGGAGCAGGGGCGGTGACCCGGAGCGGAGACTGCAGGACCCGGAGCTGGGGCGGTCGGCCCAGAGCTGATGCTGTGGCGGGCAGTCTCAGAGCGCAGACGGTGTTCCGGCTTTCGGCGGCGGCGGCATCACCACGGAGGTCCGCTGGACTGGAGAGCGGCATCTTCGGCCTGGATCGATCGCCTCAGCGCAGAGGGAGAACAAGGAGGGAAGAGACGGAGACTAAGACTTTGCCTCCATCACAGTGAGGACGTGCTTGGTGAACTCACTGTGGTGGATGTTTAATTTGTGTTTATTGTATGTTTTGTTATTATTGATTCTGTGTATGACTGCAGGCAACATAATTTCGTTCAGACCGAAAGGTCTGAATGACAATAAAGGATCTATCTATCTATTCAAATACAAATGGTATATATTCAATTCTCTTTTGAAAGTTGTTTTTTGAACCTGTTTTCCCCACCCCTTCATACTGTAGATATTAAAATTACAACTGTTTGATATTTAGCTCAAAGTTATAATTCCTATATCTGAATAGCGGTTTTTGAGCAAGTGGGAATCATGCTCACAGAAGTGCATTAGAGAACTTTGCAAGGTCTTGCTTGAAATGCTGGACTGATGCAAGAGTAAGTGAATTTCTAATTAAGTTGATGTGTACAAGGCAAATGGAGCTGCTTCCAAGAAAATGTTGTTTTAAATATAGATATATGGTTTCTTGCGAAAAATAAAGATCTGCAGATGCTGGACATCTGAAAAGAAAATGCAAGGAATGCTGTACTCAGATTTATGTTAGCATGGTAACAAGTCCTTCAGCACAATTTGTTCATGCTGACCAAGTGGCAATTCTGGGCTAATCAAATTTGCTAGCAATTGGCCAATATCCCTCTAAACCCTTTCTACCCATTTATCTGCCAAATGGCTGTTGAAAATTGTAATCGGAACTGGTTCTACAGCTTCCTCCAGCAGCTCACTCCAGATTCGGTATTCACCGAGGAGAAGGATATTGAAATTGTGTGAGGTTTCACACAGAGAGTGGTGAATCTCTGGAACTCTCTGCCACAGAGGGTAGTTGAGACCAGTTCATTGGCTATATTTAAGAGGGAGTTAGATGTGGCCCTTGTGGCTAAAGGGATCAGGGGGTATGGAGAGAAGGCAGGTACGGGATACTGATTTGGATGATCAGCCATGATCATATTGAATGGCGGTGCAGGCTCGAAGGGCCGAATGACCTACTCCTGCACCTAATTTCCATGTGTTCTATGTAAGGGAAACAAGTAGAGTAGCTATGGAGACCATGAGATTCAAAGAAGAAATACTGACACTGAAAAATATAAAAGTGGATAAGTCTCCAGGACCCGACAGGATATTCCCTAGGACATTGAGGGAAACTAGTGTGAAAATAGCCGGGGCTATGACAGGAATATTTCAAATGTCATTAGAAACGGGAATGGTGTCGGAGGATTGGCGTACTGTGCATGTTGTTCCATTGTTTAAAAAGGGTTCTAAGAGTAAACCAAGCAATTATAGACCTGTTAGTTTGACGTCAGTGGTGGGCAAATTAATGGAATGGATACTTAGAGATAATATATATAAGCATCTGGATAAACAGGGTCTGATTAGGAACAGTCAACATGGATTTGTGCCTGGAAGGTCATGTTTGACTAATCTTCTTGAATTTTTTGAAAAGGTTACTAGGGAAATTGATGAAGGTAAAGCAGTGGATGTTATCTATATGGACTTCAGTAAGGTCTTTGACAAGGTTCCACATGGAAGGTTGGTTAAGAAGGTTCAATTGTTGGGTATTAATGGAGAAGTAGCAAGATGGATTCAACAGTGGCTGAATGGGAGATGCCAGAGAGTAATGATGGATGGCTGTTTGTCAGGTTGGAGGCTGGTGACTAGTGGGGTGCCTCAGGGAACTGTGTTGGGTCCACTGTTGTTTGTCATATACATCAATGATCTGGATGATGGTGTGGTAAATTGGATTAGTAAGTATGCAGATGATATTAAGATAGGTGGTGTTGTGGATAATGAAGTAGATTTTCAAAGTCTACAGAGAGATTTAGGCAATTTGGAAGAGTGGGCTGAAAGATGGCAGATGGAGTTTAATGCTGATAAGTGTGAGGTGCTACATCTTGGCAGAACAAATCAAAATAGGACATACATGGTAAATGGTAGCAAATTGAGGAATGCAGTTGAACAGAGGGATCTAGGAATAACTGTGCATCGTTCCCTGAAGGTGGGATCTCATGTAGATAGGGTGGTAAAGAAAGCTTTTGGTGTGCTAGCCTTTATAAATCAGAGCATTGAGTATAGAAGTTGGGATGTAATGTTAAAATGGTACAAGGCATTGGTGAGGCCAATTCTGGAGTATGGTGTGCAGTTTTGGTCGCCAAATCATAGGAAGGATGTCAACAAAATAGAGAGAGTACAGAGGAGATTTACTAGAATGTTGCCTGGGTTCCAGCAACTAAGTTACAGAGAAAGGTTGAACAAGTTAGGTCTTTAATCTTTGGAGCGCAGAAGGTTAAGGGGGGGGACTTGATGGAGGTCATTAAAATTATGAGAGGGATAGACAGAGTTGACGTGGATAAACTTTTTCCATTGGGAGTAGGGAAGATTCAAACAAGAGGACATGATTTGAGAATTAAGGGACAGAAGTTTAGTGGTAAGATGAGGGGGAACTTCTTTACTCAGAGAGTGGTAGCTGTGTGGAATGAGCTTCCAGTGGAAGTGGTGGAGGCAGGTTCGATTTTATAATTTAGAAATAAATTGGACAGGTATATGGACGGGAAAGGAATGGAGGGTTATGGTCTGAGTGCAGGTAGATGGGACTAGGGGAGAATAAGTTTTCGGCGCAGACTTGATGGGCCGAGATGGCCTGTTTCCGTGCTGTATTGTTATATGGTTATATGGACTAGCGTTTGACTGAAAACGCTGGCCCCAAGGTCCCTCTTAAATCCCTCCCTTCTTATTTTAAGACAATGTCCTCAAGTTTTTTGCCTCTACATTTGCTTCTGGGATTAATTAATTAATTCCATAAATTCCTTAGAGATAGACAGGGAATATCTCCCCTTTCCCCAAATTTATAAAGTTGAGGAAATGTATTAATTCCAGGATATGGAAGATCACAGACAAACTAGCTCAAGATGCTTGAACTAACCAGTTGTCAATTCCTCCCTCTGTTTTCTTTTTGGGAAAGGGAAGGTCTGGAATGAAGGTCACATGCAGCTATTTATTTAAAAAAATACAAATATTGATGTCGAGGATGGCCTTAACTCATATTTGTTAAGCTGCCAAGCTGAACAGGAGGGAAATTCTTTAACTTGGCAGCCCGTAATACATGTGAATGGACATGCTGTTCCTGCTCTGTGAACATAAATCCCACATTTCACCCTTTCATTAATAAAACCCCACAAAACCACGTACACCACAGCTGAATGATGTCCAATCATTTAACTTAAAATGAGTTCCAAATCAGTGATTTGGTTACCACAAGTAAACTTCAAGAAGCCAGTAATGACAGCAAGGTTCACTGATCCATTACTGCATTTTCTTGCATTCCAGATGAATGAATCTTCATCTTTCATAAATATGCCATTGCTACCTTCACCTCACGGGCTGGGAAGCTGAATCACAACTTGCCCCCACACTTTCCAAGTCACATGAAGTTGATGTGGATCCACAGACTATTGCAGATGACAAACTGATAGGAAACAATGTTTTTATTCAGAAAATTAAGAATTGAATACAGCCCAGCTGGAACACACACAATATGTAACTTATTTTTTAGGCGTCAGTATTTAAAGAGTTGGTACATTATGAAAATATGAGCTTCCCAATGCTCACTGCTTGCCAAACACTGCTGCCAACTCATCCCAGCTCTATTGTCTCCAGCAAGCTTGCCCCAAGGCAGCAGTAAATATGACCACAACAAAATCAGTGTTGAAGCTCTCCAGGGGTCTTCAGTCTGAAGAAGGGTTTCGGTCCGAAACATTGCCTATTTCCTTCGCTCCATAGATGTTGGGAATGCAGGCACCCACTAAGTTTCTCCAGCACTTTTGTCTACCTTCCAGAGAGGCAAGGTCTTTTCAAACAGCATATCAGAGATAACATAAAATTCCTTAACTATCTGTGCCCACAGAACATCCACAACTTTTACACTCCCCTAATTCTGCTGCAATTTGCACTTGTGAAGGGACGCATGGCTTCATTAACAGGAAACACCAGCACTGCTTTGTTGGGAATGATCAGGAGATCCAGGAGATAATTAATCACAAATGCAAGGCAATCTTGGATTGGAAACTCCATCACACATCTGCAATTAGTCCCCTTGTTTATTTCTCTATTACCTTGACTTTTGGGATGTTCTTTTGCAACTAATATTAATGTAAAACCAACATTAACTCCCCTCCCCATTCTGACTTTTCTGTCCTGGGCCTCCTCCTCTGTCAGAGTGAGGCCGCACACAAATTGAAGTAACAGCACCTCATATTTCACGGGCATCTTACAACCCAGTGGTATGCACTACATAAGTGCCAGTGCGTTAAACTTCTGAAATGTAGTGCATTGTTTTCACCATCTCAGCTTTAATTTCACACCTCCCCACAGTATGTCAACAGAATGCTTTCTAAAAAAACAATCGATTGACGCTTGTTACTTTTTGTTTTTCGCCTTGACCTTCATTTTTACTGTGAAAGTGATTCTGATACTGGCTCTGCTTATCTTGCAATTCTGCTCAAATATTTCACATGTGCCAAGGCACAGAAAAGATTTGTGGTGTGCTATCCAGTCAGCGAAAAGACTGTGCACGATTACAAACAGGCTGTCCACCGTGTGCAGATATAGGATAAAGGGTATAATTGTTAGTGCAAGATAAAGTCCGGTAATGTCCAATTAAAGATAGTTCAAGGCATCCATTGAGGTGGATGGAAGGTCAGGACCACTTTATTTGGTTTAGTTGTCTGATAATAGCTGGGAAGAAACTGTCCCTGAATGTGTATCTAAATATTTTCCCACCTTTGATATTAGTCAGCTTCGTGATGTAGGTCGGCTCATTGCTGCTTCACCATTGCAGCAACTGGGTTCAATCCTCAACACCGATGCTGTCTTTGTGAAGTGTGCACATCTTTCCTGTTACTATTGTACATGAGTTTCCTCCACATGCTTCTGTTACATCCCACATCCAAAAAAATTGTTGGTTAGTAACTTAATTGATTATTCTGAATTGTCTATTGTCAGGTGGGTGTTAGGAGAATCACGGGAGAGTTAAACATAAATGGGGAATGAGGGATGTTAGCAAAGATTCAATAGGTCAAATGGCTTCCTATATGGATGAAGATATTTCCAGCAAAACGCAATATTTGGTTTAATATCTTTCTTAGATATTATTCCACCACATACACTGTTTTTGCACTTCTGGTTAGATGCTAAATGCATTTTGTTGTCTCTGTACTTGTACCTGCACAATGACAACAAAGTTGAATCTAATCCAATATAATAGAAATGCCTATGGAATACAAGTCTTTGAAATTAACTCTTGTTCAAGTTTCTTTCACATGATCTTTTGTTATCAGGGAGCAGACTGACAGACGATATGTGTAGGAAAGAACTGCAGATGCTGGTTTAAATTGAAGGTAGACACAAAATGCTGGAGTAACTCAGCGGGACAGGCAGCATTTCTGGAGAGAAGGAATTGATGACATTTCGGGTCGAGACCCTTCTTCAGACTGATGTCAGGGGAGTGGGCGGGACAGAGATAGAATGTAGTCAGAGACAGTAAGACTAGTGGGAGAACTGGGAAGGGGGAGGGGATGGAGAGAGAGAGAGCGAGAAAGAAAGCAAAGGCTATTCTCTATATGAAGTTAGAGAAGTCAATGGTCATACCATTGGGGCGTAAGCTACCCAAGCGAAATATGAGGTGTTGTTCCTCCAATTTGCGCTGGGCCTCACTCCGACAATGGAGACAGCCCAGGATAAACGTTACATTGCTACAGGGATCCAAAGTGCAAATAAGGATCCACAAGGATCCAAAGTGCAAGTAAAGAAATTTGGAACAAAGTTTACTTGGAAATAAGCCAATAGAAAAAGTTTGTGAAATTTAATGTTTTATTTTGATGCTTATCCATAAAAAGTTCCCCAAAATTGTATTGCCATAATCAATTTAAACATCAAAATATGAGGTTGCATGGTTTTTAAGAATTAATCCATTCGTTCATGAGGTCTGTTCATTATTCTGTCTGCTTCTGCTTGTAGTGAACTTCAGGTAGATTCCGCAGTCGTTCAGCAGCCTGCAGGTTAAAGGATAATTTAGTTACAGCAGCTAACTGATGAATTAATGCAACAATTTAATTAAAGTACAATTCAGGCTTTGACAGGAGTGCAATGCAAATATTACTGCCACCATCTCCAATGGTAAACCAATATAGATTTTGTCAGAAAGGCAAACCAATCTGACACTGCAACCTTTTCAAATCAACAACTTCCCAAAGTAGCTGTTCATGTAGATACGAATAGAAGAGGCCATGTGCAGCATTTGCTAGGTTAACACAACATGTGATTTAAAATCTATCTGACTGTGGCAAAGGGAAATACAGATGAGCTCTATTAATAATTTTGTAATTTAGTTTGAGAGACATAGCATGGAAACAGGCCCTTTGGCCCACTGAGTCCATGCCGACCATCCATCACCTATTCACATTAGTTCTGTTATCTCACTTTTTCATCCAATCCCTACACATTAGGAGCAATTGACTCTGCCCCCCCCCCCCCCCCCCCCCCCCCACATCTTTGGGGGGGAAGGGGGGGGGGGGGGACTGGGGACCAGAGGGGGAGCTGGAGCAGCAGGAGAAAAATCCTGTGGTCACAGGGAGAATGTGCAAACTCCATACAGTTGGCACCGAAGGTCATGATCAAACTCGGGTCTCTGGCACTGTGAGGCAGCAGCTCCTTCTAATCTTCTGCCTCTACTTCAACCGCAAAGGTCCAAAATTATCTGCTAAATTTGATCGATTTGCATTTGGGCTTAAGGGTTGACATTAATCTTTACAGTTTACTCTATTAATTAAATTTAAAAAAAAATTAAAATGAAATACTCTGCAGGTCAGGCCATACCTGGGGCAAGTAAAATAGTGTTAACATTTCAGATGCTTCCTGACCTGCTGAGTATTTCTGCCATTTTTCATTTCTATTTCAGCTTTTCAGCATCTACATTTTTCTTTTGCTTTTACAAAGTCACTTTTTACAATTTCATTAAAATTCCTTTAACATTTGTACAAAAAAATCCTATTTATGATTTCATAGCTCCGACTAACTATCAATTTAATTCCAGATGCTCGTCCTCACCTGTTCGGGTGTCAGATCTCTTTGGGCCTGAGCGAGCAACTCGTAGCCCACCATGAATTTTCTAATTGTTGCAGAGCGTAACAATGGTGGGTAGTAGTGTGCATGAAGCTGCCAATGACGGTTGTCATCAAGCAATGACTGCCCCGTGGGGGCTCCTGTTAAGACACAATTATTGTGTTATAATACAATTCTATGATTGCCATTGTTGTAAGTAAGCATATTGGTATGTAACCATTTTGACTTGAGGCAACAGTTGTAGTGCCCCACGATTGACAAGGCTAGTGACTTGAGAGGAAGAAAAATAAAATACAGTTTCACCGCCAATTATCTGGCACCCTTGGTTCCAGAGCTTTTCTGGATTATCCGTTTTGCCAGACCAACAGATATGATGGCCTCTGTGAGGAATCCAACGGTACCAGATGGCCTGCCTAGGCACCGAGATACCGGAACAAATCTCTGAAACTAGGCCGGAGTTTCAGAGCATCGACCAGAGGGAGCAAATTCAATCTACCGATTGTCCGCGGAAATCGGCTACGAGAACATATCTGCCAGCTTTGGCCAGGCAGGAGCTCCAGAGGCCCGGCCGGAAGGGGCAAATTCGATCTGCCCACAGGCCACGGAAATTATCTATGAGAGTGGATCTGCTGACTTCGGCTGGGCTGGAGTTACAGAACCCTGGCTGCAGGCAGCAAAGTAGACCTGCTGAACGGCCATAGACATGAGGTTGCGATCAGCCACCATACCCAACCTAGGTGCCACATTTTCAGGGGGACTTCCTGCAGGGGATTTCAAGTGCGCTATCAAGTACGATTTTGTCTGGATTGAAGGAGGTGCCAGGCCATCAGTTGTCGGAAAATCGGCAGTGGATCTGTATTGTTTTTTCTGCCACTCTTGAAACTTTCTATTTCTAGTAATACCAATGCAGTTAATTTCGTAGGTTACACAAAAAAGCTGGAGAAACTCAGCGGCTCCAGCTTTTTTGTGTAACCTTCGATTCTCCAGCATCTGCAGTTCCTTCTTAAACAGTTAATTTCGTAGTTGCAAATGTGTAAACAATTGAGGGATAGAATATTTTAAATATTTCACTGACTACCTGGAATTGTATGAAGATTGGTTAAATACAATTCACACCATAACCTTAGCCCACGTCCTTCTGCCTCAGTTCCAATTTCAGAAGACTACCTTGAATCACTTCAATACTCTGAACCACCAAGAAATGGACTGAATGTAATTATTAAATAACTTAAACATTTTATGCTGTGTGTACAAGCAGAGTGTATTCTTTTAAATTGGTAAAGTATACAAGTTCTCAGTGACAGAAAATATTCTAACATATGACAATCTGTTTGTTCTTGCACTATAAACCAAGCAATTCAACTCTCTACGTTCTCAGATAGAAGTACACACACACACACTAAGGGTCTGGTCAACACCATTTATTGCCCATGAGATTGTGGTGGTAAACAAAAGGACAGGTGATACATTTCCACACGACTTGGAGGGGAACCTAGTGGTGTTGGTGTTCACATGCACCTGTTGTCCTTGCAATTCTTAACATGGAACATGGGACAATACAGCACAAGATCAGGCACATCGGCCAACAGATCTGTGCCAAACATGATGCCAAGACCATCACTTATCGACCTACGTACAACTCTTTTCCCTCCATCCCTTGCATATCCATATGCCTATCTAAAAATCTTAAATACTGCTGCTGCATCTGCGTCACCACCGCCCCCAGGCAAATAACATGCTTCTACACCTCTCTTAAACTTTACCTCTCTCACTTTAAAACTATGCCCTTTAGACAATAGACAATAGGTGCAGGAGGCCATTCGGCCCTTCGAGCCAGCACTACCATTCACTGTGATCATGGCTGATCATCCAAAATCGGTCTCCCCATATCCCCCGACTCTGCTATCTTTATCTAACTCTCTCTTGAAGGCATCCAGAGAATTGGCCTCCACTGCCTTCTGAGGCAGAGAATTCCACAGATTCACAACCCTCTGTGTGAAAAGTTTTTTCCTCATCTCCGTTCTAATGGCTTATCCCTTATTCTTTAAATTGTGGCCCCTGGTTCTGGACTCCCCGCAACATTGGAAACACGTTTCCTGCCTCCAGCAGGAAACATTTAGTATTTCATTTTATTTCTCGGAGGTAGAGATTGCGGATTTGGGGACCAGTGTCGGAAGAGCCTTAGTGAGTAACTATAATGGTGGTCGAGGGTATGAATCTTAAGGGGGTGGAAGTTGTTGATGGAGTGCTAGTGAAGACTGCTTTGTTTTTATGGCATGCGGATTCTTCATCGTTATTGTTTATCCCTCAAAACCTGGCACAATATCCAATGTCTGTGATCTTTCAGGATTCAACCAGCTCAGTGCTTTTTGGATCCAATTGCAGCTGATATCCCATATACATAATATTGTGCAATATGTGCATCACAGATTTAGAAATGTAGCAGTATTTCTAACGAGACATCTTGCCCATCTCACAATGCATGTAAATAGATTTATTTATTGAAATCATATTCTATGTCGCTCTTCCAGGGAGATGCTAGCTGCATTTCGTTGTCTCTGTACTGTACACTGACAATTAAAATTGAATCTGAATCTGAATCTTGAGGTGAACATTTCACCATTTTGCCAGTGTTATTTTCTGGGAAGTGGGCAACTGCAGTGCAAACAAGGAATGAAGTAATCTGCTCCTATTTTAACCGTATTCATACTCCAGTTTTGTCAAGAGCAGGGTGTTAAGATTGAAGGGTTATTATAACATTATAGTCCAGAAAAAAAAATGTTTAAACTAAATCACGTTAGCCCTGGTGGAATTTAATAGCCATTGGCCAAATTAACTGATGAACCTTATGATAAATTATAAGAAGAAATGCTTATTTAAACTTTCAGCTCACTGATCTACAAAGCCAATTGTATTAATTGAAGCCGTTAATATATTATTTCACTTAATGACCATGTAATTCATTTTCAATTCTGACTTGAAGCGCATTTCCTAAATTAACCCTCAGATATTAAATAGTTGCCATGTCTCACCAGCCAACTCCAACAGAAATAAAGAATGCAGTCCTAGCACTACCATCTGCAAAATTCAAAACATTTTAATTAGAATGTAGAATGATACAGTAAGCCCTTTAGCCCACAATGTCAGTGCCAAACATGATGTCAAGATAAATTACCTGGCGGGGGGGGGGGGGGGGGGGGGCGCACCAAGAACAGTGGGGGGGACATGGAGGGGGGGGGGGGGGGGGGAGAAGGGGGGGGAGCCTGCTGCCACGTGCTGCGGCGGGCAGAAGACAGGAATGTCCGGTGAACTTTTGTAACTTTATCGGCACCAGGAATGTGGCGACACTTGTGTACTGCCTAGATGAAGTCTGCTATATGATTGTATATGCAAAACAAATAACTTCACTGTACCTAGGTAACAATAAAGTATAATTGAATCGTAGAACTAATTGCATCTGCCTGCACACAATCCATGTCCCTCCATTCCCTGCATATCCACATCACTCTCCAAAAGCCTCGTATCTGCCTTCACCATTACACCAGGTGTGTTCCAGCCACCAGTTACACTCTGTGTATAAAACACTTGGCCATTGCATCCCCTCTAGTCTTTGACATGTCCACCCTGGGGAAAAAGATTCTGACTGTCTGAAATAGGAAATCTTAGTTAATGACTGGAAAACAACTCCAAATTAATAATATTACAGCTAAAGCTTGCTCTATTCCAGTAATTTCCCCCCATTCTCCTCCCAAGCTGTCGTGTAACTTTAGATCTGGATATTGAGATTCTCTTCTTATCTAGTACAAATCAGACATATCAATTCACTTATGAGATAGTCCGGAAGATGGTTTGCCTTTGATTAGAAAATAGACATCTTTAAACATTCTTGGATCACAGATTTAATCAGCTAATGTAGTACTTAAGGCATCTGCTTCAGCACAAATAGTAGCATGATTGAAGTCTGCTCTCGCACATTGTTGATGTCAAAAATTAATTTAACTTTACCATGCCATCCCATAGAGTAGGGAAAAGAGACTTCAAATAGATTGTCATATTTTGTCAGGAGTCTTTTCATAATCGAAGCGAGGCCTAGAATGTAGAAGCAAATAAAATAAAATTATTTCGGGCAATATAGTCCTTGTTGAACCGTTTGAACATACACTACACCGGCTCCAAATCTGGCAACATATAATTTTACAAAAATGTAAATCATACTAAAATCCCTCATTGTGTCACCTCTTCCTCCAAAATTCCAGAATCACACCATACCTAGGAGTTCAATTACCTTATGAATGGCCCTTTTGCCTTCACCGTGCAAGTCCCAAGGTCTGATTTTTTCCCCCCTTAAATCACCCCATCTTACTAATTTCAAAATATACTTTAACAACCTTGAAAAAAAATCGACAGATGCTGGAATGTAGAGCAACTGTCTGCCTGTACAACTCAGCAGATTGTGTAGCATCTGTGGGTGGAAAGCAACGGTTGACCATTTGAATCAAAACCCTGCAACAGGACCAATAACCATCACTTTTGTCATGAATTTTCTTGTGGGGCTTTTATTAAATTTCATTTGATAACATTTCTGTGGAACATTTTGGAATGTTTCATGACACCAAAGCTGCTATTTAAATGCAACTTCTTGTTTTGGTAAAATAGAAAAAAATCCATGTTATAATAATCTTTGATGGTAATATTAACTTAAAATATTCACTCTTTTTTATAAATAATATTTACAAAAGATACAGAATTGTATTTAATGAATTGATGTTTCTTTCTCCTCGTTTTACAGACAAATGGTAAATTATCTGTGCTTTTGTTTTCCAAATTTCCAACTTCTACTTATTCAATCCAAATACACTTGGGCTGAAAACATTACAAGAATTTAACCTGCTTTAAATTCTCTCCGCTCTTGCGTGGGAAATTCATATTTAACGGTGGTGATATTTTATAAGTGTCACACTCAATGAAATAAGTTTTCTTACTTTCCCTTTCTTCATCAGACAAGTCTTGTAAACGAAGGACGTGTCTTTTTGGAAGAAGTAAAGTCTGAAAAGGCCAAGTTGCCCAATGTGGCACGATGACCAACCACTCTTCGTTTTCAACCACTATTCGTTCCTTCAAAAACAAAAAGCTATTAAATACTGTTGCTTGAATTCAAAGTATAATTATATTTGGGCCTGCAATAGCCTTTCATGGTATAACAACTTTTACTAGGGACATTATAGTGGTAGAATTATATCCATGCGAGTTATCCAAGGTTCAAAGTTTATTGCCATTCCATTGACCCCATATCATCTGCTTAGTTGCCGAGATTTTACAGTAGTAATGAAGACAACTAACCAGGTGTTTCCCACTGTTACTCATTCAAATTGATGGCAACCTTAGAAGTTTACTGCATCTGAGTTCAAGTACTGGATTTATTGTGAGGAATTTGCTGTCAATAGAGTCATTCAGCATGGAAACAGGCCATTTGTTCAACCTGCCCATGCCCACTAAGATGCTGGAAGCTGCATTTTGATATGAAAACCAACATGGGATTCAATGAGGGAGCAGGCACTGTGGTCTAATGGCCTTGTGATCATGGATGCAACCCAGCTTGGTATTCTGCACTCGGTCCAAGGAGGATTTTTATGCAGCTGGAGATAATTTTACTGGAAGAAAACAACAGCAAAAGGTAGGAGACTTTAAATAGATTCAACTTAAAAAAAACTCTTCCATGGTATGGGTTTCCACCAACTGCTCCAGTTTCCGCCGTACCCCAAACACATGGGGCTCTGTAAGTTAAGTGACCACTGCACATTTCCCCCATGTCTGGGTGAATGGTGCAATTTGGGGCAGGGTGATCTTCTTCTTCTTGCTTATGAGGTTCACAGCCTAAAGTTGTAGGACAACTTGTTCTATGTGATCTTATTTGATTGTGCACACCAGGTTGATTGCATTCGTCAAAACTAACGGCAGACTACGTGAAGGTTGCAATAACCCACCCCATTGAGGTGATCAATTGTAGGAAACATAGAAAATAGGTGCAGGAGGAGGCTATTCGGCCCTTTGAGCCCACACCACCATTCATTGTGAGCATGGCTGATCATCCACAATCAGTAGCCCGTGCCTGCCTTCTCCCCATACCCTTTAATTCCACTAGCCCCAAAAGCTCTATCCAGCTCTTTTAAATGCATCCAGTGAATTGGCCTGTGAATCAGTGAATTCTGTGGCAGAGAATTCCACAGAGTCACAACTCTGGATGAAAAGGTTTTTCTTCATTTCAGTTCTAAATGGTCTCCCCATTAATCTTAAACTGTGGCCCCTGTTTCTGGATTCCCCCAACATAGGGAACATTTTTCCAGCATCTAGCTGGTCCAGTCCTTTTATAATTGTATATGTTTCTATAAGATTCCCTCTCATCCTTCTAAAGTCCAGTGAATACAAGCCCAGTCTTTCCAATCTTTCCTCATATGACAGTACTCATTGAAGAATCAGATTAAAATTGGATTTGTTAAATTAGTGGTTGACGATCAGTACAGAGTTATGAGCCAAAGGGCTTGTTTCTGCACTGTATCCCTCCATGACAGGAACAAAGTCACCACTGGTGATGTAATTTAGCTGTTGATCAGTTGATGCAGCTGGATAAAATGTAGGAAGGAAAGAATTAGCAGAACTTTACTTAAATTGCAAGTAATTTGGCACCAAATTTCACAAGTCACTCTGAAGTATTGAAATTGATCAGTTGACAGGGTCCAAACTCAACTAATTCAAGGGAACATAGTTGGCTTTGCTGAAGTAGCATTTGTGAGAAATGCAATGATTTTAAATACCTAACGGATGAAGAGCACTAACTCATACTCAGAGAAAAAAGAAACTGCAGATGCTAGAATCTTCAGATAAAAAACAAAGTGCTGGAGGAATGCAGCAAGCCAGGCAGCATCTGTGCAGGGAAATGGACAGACAGCTTTGAGACAGGACTTCTTCAGACTCTGACTTCCTTCAATATTTGAGTCTTTTAACTTACACTTGAATGGAATATATATGCTTTAAATTGGATTGGAGCGTTTTTGAAAGGGGGGAGGCTGTGCGATCACTGATCACTGGCCTTGGGGGTACCCGGTGAGGGAGTGGAGCAACCAAGTGGGGAGAGGGTGTGGAGGAAGGGTGTCCCCCCTCCCAGGGTAGGAACGTTTTGAAATTTGATGTATTAAAATCATGTTTTTGTGCACTGTAGAAGTATGATTTCAATGTTTTTTGTATGAAGTATTTTTAAGAGGTAACTTTTTAAGGGGTAACTTTATCCACACGAAGGGTGATGGGTGTATGGAATAAGCTGCCAGAGGAGATAGTTAAGGCAGGGACCATCCCAACATTTAAGAAAAATTAGACTGATACATGGATAGGACAGGTTTGGAGGTATGGACCAAAAGCAGGTGGCGTAGCTGGGACATGTTGGCGGGTGTGGGCAAGTTGCGCCGAAGGGCCTGTTTTCACACTGTTTCAATCTATGACTACATTATACCTCCACCATGCATGAATGCTTCAAAATCAAGTGATTGAGTTTTATTGCCATATACTCAAGCATAGAAACATAGAAAATAGGTGCAGGAATAGGCCATCGGCCATTCGAGCCCGCACTGCCATTCAATATGATCATGGCCATTCATCTAAAATCAGTACCTCTTTCCTGTTTTTTCCCCATATCCCTTGATGTCGTTAGCCCCAAGAACTAAATGTAACTCTCTCTTGAAAACATCCAGTGAATTGGCCTGCACTGCCTTCTGTGGCAGAGAATTCCACAGATTCACAACTCTCTGCGTGAAGAAAGTTTGTTCTCATCTCAGTCCTAACTGGCCCCCCCCCCCCCCCCCCCCTTATTCTTAAACTGTGACACATGGGTCTGAACGCCCCCAACATCGAGAACATTTTTCCTGCAGTTACAGTAAGTGAAAATCTAGCAGGCAAGCAGGATGCTTTCACCAACCACCCCCATTTGAAGCCCACAATCTTCCACCGTTTCTACCCAGTCCAACAGCCACTGGTTGTCCTCCAGGATGCACCGAGTCGCAGCCTGATCCATGCCGGTCACCTGGGCGAATTCCGCAGCGGCGCAACGCTTCGACGCCTCCAACGGCCAGGGACTCTTGCACTGAGGCTGCTCCATGGCTGGAGCTGCAGTGAGCGACTCGCAAACCTGGCAAACAGTCGCCAGCCCCGGTCCGCGGCCGCATCTGTCCCCGCCGCTGCTTCTGCTTCCAACCCCCCCATGCAGTTGATATGAGTTTTGAAATTTTCATTGATCACAGAATTTCTCACAACAGAATGAGAGAAATTTGTGATCAGCGTGAGAATTTGGTGAAATACATGATTCTCACGCTCAATGCATGGGAGTTGGCAGCCCTGCCACTCCATCCCCCTCTCCCCCCCTCTCCCTCTCTCTCTCCCTCTCGACCTCCTCTCTCTCTCTCTCTCTCCTCTCACCCCTCTCTCCTCTCTCTCTCCCTCTCTCTCTCTCTCTCAACCCCTCTCTCCCCTCTCTCTCACTCTCTCCCCTTCCCTCTCTCTCTCTCTCCCTCTCTCTCTCCTCTCTTCCCCTCTCTGTCTCCCTCTCTCTCTCCCCCCCCCTCTCTCCCACCTCCCTCTCCCCCTCTCTCGTCCTCTCCCCCTTCTCTTTCCCCTAACTCTCTCTCTCCCCTCTCTCTTCCACTCTCTCCTCACTCCCCCCTCTCTCCTCTCCCCCCTCCCTCTAACTCTCTCTCCCCCCTCTCTTTCCCCTAACTTCCCCCCTCTCTCTCCTCTCCCCTTCTTCCCCTCTCCCCCCCTCTCTAGTACTCACTCTCTCTCCTCTCCTCTCTCTCCCCCTCTCTCCCTCTCTCTCTCTCTCTCTCTGTCTCTCTCTCTCTCCCTCTCTCTCTCTCTCTCTCTCTCTCTCTCTCTCTCTCATCTCTCTCTCTCTCTCTCTCTCTCTCTCTCTCTCTCTTTTTCTCTCTCTCTCTCTCTCTCCTCTCTCTCTTTCCCCCTCTCTCCCCCCCTTCTCTCTCTCTCTCTCTCCCCCTCTCCCCCCTCTCCCCCCCTCTCTCTCTCTTTCCCCCTCTCCCTTTATTCTTCCCCTCTCTCGCTCTCCCCCCCCTCTCTCTCTCCCTCACGCTCCCTCTGTCTCTCCCCTCTCTCTCCCCCCCCCCCTCTCTCTCCCCCCCCCCCCCCACTGTCTCCCTGTCTTCTTCCCCTCTCCACCTCCCTTTGAGAGTCTGTCCCTTCGGCACAGAGACTCTCGCGGCAGCGGCAGCGGTGCAACGCCTCCAACGCCCCCGACGGCCCGGGACACTCGCACTGTCCGGAGCGCTCCATGGCCAGAGCTGCAGCGAGCGACACGCCAGTGCCACAAACACTCGACAGTCCCGGCTCCCCGCATCTGTTCCCACCGCTGGTTCTGCTCCCATCCCTCCCTCAGCCCCGGTGCTCCAACACCCGCTGACCATACAGTTTATCCAAGTTTTTAAATTTTTGTTGATCACAAAATTTCTCACCACAGGGCATGAGAAATTTCTGATCAGCGTGAGGGCGTGAGAGTTTGCTTGATGGCGTGAGTCTCACGCTCAAAGCGCGAGTTGGCAGCCCTGCTAAATATCACATTATACCCAATTCATCCTTTCCATTGCAGCCAAATTTCAGCCCAAGAGCCAGAATTCAATTGTGCAGAAAGTTCCAATTAAATATTCAATGCAGAGAAATAACCATTCCCTAGAAACAGATTCAATCCCCTGCCTAGCTATAAGCTACATCATGCCTCAGATCAAATGACCTGGAAAGACTGTCAGCATTCCAAACAGGAAGAGGAGACAGCAACCAGGTCTCCAGCATCAGATCTCATCTCCACAATACCCCAAGGACCTTTTGATGGCTTGTGGCTGTCAAAATAATTTAAACTTTATGTGTCTGATTAGAATCATAGAATCATACAGCATGGCAATAGGCCCTTCCGCCAAACTTACCTCTGCTGACCAAGATGCCCCATCCACACTAGTCCCACCTGCCCATATCCTTCTAAACATTTCTTATCCATGTACCTGTCCAAATAGCTTTTAAATGGTTATAGTCGTTATCAAACAGATTTAAACAATTACTACAACATTAATAACAATTATAACATGTACATTTTCCTAAGATATTCACTACACAAATAAATTAATTAACAGGTAATGGTAAAATAGAGAAAAGGCAGATCTGCTTGCATTATCTTTTTACTCAAGGTCAAGAAAGCCTGATCTAATGAATAAGACTAAGCATCTGGCCTCCCAGTTACTGTCATACAGAGACACAAGAGACTGCAGATGCCAGAATCCAGAACAAAAAAAACAAACTGATGGAAGAACTCAGCATCATCTGGGAAGGCAAAGGGATAATTAAGCCCCTCCACCCAGACCAGGACCATAATGCAGGGTCTCGACCCCAAACAGTGGCGATTTGCCCCCCAAAAAAAAGGACAGGTCAAGAGTGAAAGGTTGGGTACACTAATATTTGAACTGCTGCTTGCCTAGCTTCCGAGTTTAATACAAATGTCCATCATTTTGAGACAAGCTGACTTGAGAAGTGGAAAATCGCTGGTGGTGCATTTTCCAAACTGCTAGCCAGAGTTGTGCACAGTTCGACCCACTGAGATAGAGATGAGACAGTTCATAAATTCTGCTTTATCTGGCGGTCACGGTGGTGCAGCGGTAGAGTTGCTGCCTTACAGCGAATGCAGCGTTGGAGACCTGGTTCGACCCCGACTACGGGTGCTGTCTGTACGGTGTTTGTACATTCTCCCCGTGTCCTGCTTGGGTTTTCTCCGAGATCTTCAGTTTCCTCCCACACTCCAAAGACGTACAGGTTTGTAGGTTAATTGGCTTGGTAAATGTAAAAATTGTCCCTAGTGGGTATAGGATAATGTTAATGTGCGGGGATTGCTGGTCGGCGCGGACCCGGTGGGCCAAAGGGCCTGT